>NC_134866.1:22809337-23128655 GCF_049852395.1 Peromyscus maniculatus bairdii | reverse complement strand
AATAAATAAATAAATAAATAAAATCCATGTCACTATAGAATTCAATGTGTCTGCTCCACATTTTAATTCATCTTCTTCCTTTCTTATCACATTGTTTTTCTTGTACTTTTTCACATCGTAGCATCTGCAACTTAATAGCAGATTTGTCGTTAAGATTGAATTCAAGTTTATTTTATTGCAAGAAAATTTCATAGGTTGACAGAGATGTTTGTTGTTTTGTGATAACAATGAATTTATTTCGGTAGGGTACTTATGGGATCAGAAAAAGAATAAGCAAGGTTGAGATTATTTTTTATTTTCTGAACAAAATCAATCACGCTGCTGCTATCATAAGATGGGAGAAATTTTATATCTGATAACATTTGGGATAAAATACTAAAAAAAAAAAAAATGACATTTTTCCTGAGATCAGGCCTTACATTTGGAATCCTGGCTAGCCTCAGACTTGTTTTATAGAACAGACAGGGTGTGAACTCAGAAATCCACCTACTGCTAACTCTGGAGTGTTGTCATTAAAGATATGTATAACAGCACAACTGGCAGAAATATGCATTTTAATAGGTTTCATCTGAGATGCGATATGAAGGGAATTGTGGACACAACTGAAAGACAGAAAAAAAGAAAACCATGGTAAGAGTGACTGAGAGAGAATCAGTCAGGAAATATACTGAATAAGCAAGTTATCAGGTGATAGTGAAAAACTTTAAAGAAGAGAGCCACAAGAGAGTAACTGTTTTTAAAAAGTATACAAGGATGACTGCAATATTTAAAGGCCAGGGCTTGGCAAACTAGACAGAAAAAGAAAAATGCAAGCAAAAATAGTGGCTTAGTTTCCCAGTAAAGGAAGTTTATTCAAGGATGGGGGGAAATACGGCCTTGCCATTCTCCTTCCCAGAAGAGCAAGCCAAAGACAGAATTAGCCACTCGATTTCATATGTGAAGGATGCTGAATGCAAGTGCACTTTATTGAGGATGTTAAGAACAGTTGAGCACTCTCAAGGGACATCAGAAGGAGAGATGTCAAGGATAGAAGATATTTTCAAGATGCTTAAATTTCTAAATCTAGAATCATGATGAATGATGGGAGGATGGAAATCACTCACACAACTTGCTATTGTTCTGGTTTGTGCCTGGCTCAGGTATGCTTACATTTTTTTTTTTTTAATTTTTATGCTTGATGTTCTCTATGGCATTTGGGTCTTTGCATTCAGTGACTGGAAAAGTGGACACCACAGAGCATTACACAGGAATGGAACATTTTCAAAGAAGCACATAAACCGCAGTCACTTTCAGTCCATCCATTAGAGTTTCATCCTGAGGATGTCAGCCCCAAAAGATTCAAATGTTCAATTATAATCACTTAAATAGATGCAAAACACAACCCAATGGTGAACCATTAATGGCACCTATTAAGGAATAGGGTAGGGAAGCATTGTGTGTTTGTGAAGGGATGTTAAGACGCCTCCTGGTTTTGATCATCTTATACAGAAATATATCCATAAAGATTGGCCTTCTAAACACATTTATTGTGAAGAAACACTGACCAAAAGCAACTATGGAAAGAGAATTTATTTTAGCTTTCACATTGAGATCCATAGAGTACAACATGGTCAGGTGCTATGACACATTGGAAGAGCAGACATATCTGGATGATCAAAATTTCAAAATAATATAGGAACTAGAAAGAGAGAACAGGAGCCAGGTGATGCTAGAAATCTTTAAAGCCATCCTACTTCCCACTTGATGTGCTCCCTCCAGCAAGGATATACCTCCTAAATATTCTATAACCTCTCAAACAGAGCCACCAAATGTAGACTGAGTGTGGACCAAGTGTCTAAATACATGAGCCTCTGAGAAACATTTTTTATCAAAAGACAATTTTTTTCATTTGTTTTTCCATAAGTTTCTTCATCCATAATCAATTTTGTATATATGCACAACATGCATATATATGTATGCATGTATAAAATAAATGCATTTATCTTATTGCATAAACAATGTCATGACTAACCCTATCAAAGCTCTTTCAGTGTAAAATTTAGACAAATTTTGAGGAATCAGAAGGAAATAGTCAATTTAACAGTGCTAGTAATAGATTATTATGGTTTGCATATGGTTTATCTCTGTCCATCTCTTGCTGACATTCAATTGCCAAAGTATTGAAAGGTGTTGAGGCTTCTGGAAGTGAAAGGTTGCTAAGAGGGGTTACTGCTTCTCACAGATATGACTGATTACTTTGTGGTAAATTAGATTCACTCCCAGAGTCTCCTTCCTTCTTCTACTACTTCTTTCCTTCTTCCTTTATTTTTTTCCTCTTCATTCCACCCTCCAGCTCACAGATAACGACATGGAAACTTATTACTAATCATGAAAGCTTGGCCTTTAGCTTAGGCTTGTCTCAACTAGCTCTTTCAACTTAAATTAACCTATTTATATCAGTCTACTTTCTGCCACATGGAATTACCTCTCTCCCATCTTGCAACACCTGTTTTCTCTCTGTGACTGGCTGGCCACTCCACCTTTCTTCTTCCCAGAATTCTTTCTCTTCCTGGAAGTCCTGCCACTTCCTGTCTAGCTAGTGACCACTCAGCTTTTTATTACATCAATCAGAAGGCGACTTAGGCAGAGACACATCTTTACAGTATAAACAAATATTCTGCAGTGTCTTTTGCTTGTTTTTATTTCCCTCTATATTCTTTATATCCCTACTTGTCTTTTGCTCCTAAACATTAATTATATTAGCATGAGATACTCACAGGGAACCTGGAATTTTTGGCCACTTAATACTGGCCTTACATTTCCACAGTAGGGAGCTAAATAAATTTTTTCCTTTATGTATAATATTATCCATTCTCAAATAATTTGTTACAGGAGAACAAAACACACTAATACATATGGTAAGATAAATAATAAACATTTAATTCAAAATGCAAAAAGATAATCACATTCATTCTAAATTTATAGTTTTGCCATAGTTTCTAATTTTGGAATATAAATGTAATTATATAATCATAATGAAGTAGAATAAGTAGAGAAGTATTGTTAATTACTGACATGTTGATATACTTATTCACTTACTTGGAGCATTTCTTTTACTGCGTAATTGCCAGACATGATTTCACTTGCTACCTGAAACAGAATGACATGGAGAAATTGCTGAAACACTAGACCATTGACCTTGACCAACTGCTGACTGTCATGTATGTGTTGATAAAAACTTTCTTTCTTGCCTGCCACACCTTGTGTGAGTTTAAAATGAGAATACAAACTGCATGCTGGGTGAAAGTCTTTCCAAAACTAGCCTGCTTGGGTCCACTGGTGACATCACCTGTCTTCCATTCTCATTGGTGTCAGAGTGATTATTCCAGTAAGATTACCACAGCAATCCCACATATAATAATAATAGAAGTATTATAATTATTCAAATTCCATAAACATACAGTACATGAATGTGAGGTGCATGAATGCTTCAAATGTATAAGATCAGTGAAAAGAAATTCTTTTCATTTTTATAATACAATAAGTTAAAATATAATAATAGAAGACAAAAATTAACACATTGAAATTAGACAAAAAAAATGGAAAATGCTCAAGAAGACAAAAGAAATAGACACTAATACTTGTACAGTCAGGAATCCCATAATAACACTAAAATGGAAGCCATAATATACATGCTATATGGTGGTTATATTCTTTTGGTAGTATGTAGAGTACCTTCCTGTACCAAAGACACTAGAACGTAGGGATAAAGTTTCTATGTAAACAATAGTTCAACTTCTCCATGTTCAACCAGTTGTGTATGTGTTGTCATCAGCAATGATGCCTTGCCATAAGTTTGTTGAAAGCAGCCTACCATGATTTTTTTTGTTGTTTTTGGTTTTTTGAGACAGGGTTTCTCTATGTGGGTTTGGTGCCTCTCTTGGATCTCACTCTGTAGACCAGGCTGGCCTTGAACTCACAGAGATCGGCCTGGCTCTGCCTCCCGAGTGCTGGGATTAAAGACATGTGCCACTGTCGCCCGTTGCAACTTATATTCTTGTAACAGCCTGAGTTGTTTGGGGATTCTCATGGAAGCCCTTTGGCCAATAACTCAGATTCCAGAACTGGAATCTCCATTTGGAGACAAGAGATGGCCATTTAGGCCTCTTTGTATCCATCATTTAAGTGGGCATTTAAGATAGGTAAACTTCATAGACATGCATATTTTTATGAAGCTTTTACTATATTATTTTTAATTACTACTCCTCAAATGACCCTTGACTTTAGCTGTCTCTTCCACATTCCTTGCTTCATCACCCTCTTCCCTTTAGCTTCCCACTTGATTATCCCGTTCCAGTCAACCCCCCCCATCCATCCATAACTATCTATTCTATTTCCCTTTCCTAAGGAGACCTATCAGTCTCCCCTAGTCCTTCACTCAGTAGCTAACCTCTGTGGTTCTATGGATTGGAGCTTGGTTATAATTACAGCTAATATCCACATATATGCTAATTTCGACCATTGTCATTCTGGGATACTTCACTAGGGATGATTTTCTTTCTCATCCCATCATTTTACCTACAAATATCATGATATTATTATTATTATTATTATTATTATTATTATTATTATTATTATATTGGTTTTTTGACACAAGGTTTCTGTGTGGCTTTATGCCTTTCCTGGAACTTACTCTGTAGCCCAGGTTGGCCTCAAACTCACAGAGATCCACCTGGCTCTGCTTCATGAGTGCTGGGATTAAAGGCATGCACCACTACCACCTGACTTCATGATTTTATTTTTTAACAGTTGAGTAATATCCCATTTTATAAAAATTTAAACATCCATTCCTCTATTGATGGATTTCGTGGTTGTTTCCAGTGTCTGACTATTACAAATAAAGCAGCAATGAACAAGGTAGATAAAGTGCCTTTGTTTTACAATATAGAATCCTTATGCTTTATGCCCAAAAGTAGTACAGTGGGATCTTGAATATTGGAGGAGATCAATTTCCACCTTTCTGAAGAACTGCAATAATGATTAGAATAGAGGCTGTACAGTTTTGAATTTCCACCACCAGTGGATGATTACTCATCTTACTTCACATTTTTGCTAGAATGAGCTGTCACTTGTGTTGTAGATCATATCCTTTCTTGCAAGTTTAAGGTGAAATGTCACAGTAGTTTTGATTTGCTTGTCCCTGATGGCAAAAGATATTCAACATCTCTATAAGTGCTTCTCAGGCATTTAATTTTTTCTATTAAGCATTCTGTTTATATAAATACCGCATTTTTAAATTTAGTTATTTCTTTTCTTTATATCAAGTTCTTTATATATTTTATATTTTGGATTTTTTCTCCATCAGAAAAGTAGTTGGCAATTTTTTTTTAATTCTGTTGCCTGACACTTTATCCAAAGTGCAATTTCCTCAGCAGAAATTTCCCAGTCTCATGAGGTCACATTCATTAATTGTTGATCTTAGTGGCTATTCTAACAGTGTTCTGTTAGGAAAGTCTTTTCCTGTGGCAATGTGTTTAAGGCTATTCCTCTTTCTCTTTATAAGGTTCAATGTATCTGGTTTTATGTTGAGATCTTTGATTGTTTGATGTTGAATTGTGTAAAGTATTATGACTATGAAGCTATTGGATTCTTCTGCTCATTCAGTTTATCCAGCACCACTTGTTGAGGAGGCTTTTTTTTTTCAGTTTTCATTTCTGCCTTTTCTGTCAAATCACATGTTGATAGCTGTGAGGATTTATATATGGGTTTTCAATTGGATTTCATTCATCACATATGTATCACCAATACAATGCTATTTTTATTATTACAACTCTGTGGTTGTATAAATAAAGAAAAAGGAAAGCTGGAATGTTGATATCTCAGTTGTTTTTATTATTTAGGATTGTATAAACTACCCTGGATTTTTTCCTGTTGTTTCCATTTGAAGCTGAAACTAGTCCTTTAAAGGTCTGGAAAGAATCGTTCTGAAATTTTGATGAGGAGAGTATTCATTCTGGTAAATGCTTTTGGTAGAAGGGCCATTTTTACTAATTAATCCTACAGATCCATCAGCATAGGAGCTCTTTCCAACTTCCAGTATCTTCCTCAATTTCTTTCTTCAAATACTTGAACATTTTATCCTCCAAGACTTTCAGTTCCTTGGTTTGTTTCCAAATTTTATATTACTAGAGGCTAATGTGAAATGTGTTTTCCCCTACTTTCTTTCTCAAGTCATTGTTATTTGTATATATGAAAGCGACTGAATTTTTGTGAGTTAATTTTATATCTAGCAACTTTGGTGAAAGTATCTATAAGCTGTAGTCATTTCCTGGAAGAAGTTTTAGGGTCATTTATATCCACTATAATATCATCTGAAAATGAAAGGACCATGACTTCTCTTTTCAAAATTGTGTTACCGTGAAGTGAACTCCTTCAGTTATCTTATTGCACTAGCAAAGGTTTTAAGCGGCATAGATAGAGAGAGAGTGGACTTTTTCTTGCTCCCGATTTTAGTGTAAATTATTTGAGTTTCTCTCCATTGATGTTGATGTTGGCTGTGGGCTTTCAGTAAACTGCTTTTACTATATTGAAGTATGTTCTTTATGTCCATAACCTCTCCAGAACTTTTATCATGAAGGGGTGTTGGAATTGGCAAAGGCCTTGTCCATGTCTAATGATATGATGATGTGGTTTTTGTCTTTCAATTTGTTCATATATTAGATTGCATTTATTGATATATGTATGTTAAACCATCCATGTAACTGGGGTATGAAGACTACTTGATCATGGTGTATAATTTTTTTTAATGCGTTCTTGGATTTGGTATGCAAGCATTATGTAAAGAATTTGTGCATATATACTCATAAGGGAAATTGTTCTGCAATTCTCTCTGTTGAGTCTTTGAGTGGTTTGAGTATTAGATTAACTGTGACCTCATCGAATAAAGTGGGCAAAAAGATCCATCTGTTTCTGTTTTGTGGAATGATTTGAGGATTAAAGGCATTAGTTCCTCTTTGAAAAATTGGTAGAATTCTGTACTAAAGCCATCTGGTCCTGGGCTCTTTTTTTTTTTTCTTCCTTTTCTTTTCTTTTTGAGAATTTTATTAATGACTGCTCCTGTTTCACTAGGTTTTAGGTCTTATAGATCTCTTTAAATTGCTTACCTTGTATTAATATAACTTGAATTTCTAGGTGTCTTTTGTTAGATTTCCCTATTTATTTCTAATTTTATTAATTTGAATACTCACTCCTCTCCTTTTAGTTAACTTCTATGAGGGTTTGTTGATTTTCTCAAAGAACAAACTCATTGTTCCATTGATTCTTTGTAGTTATTTTGCTTTTTATTTCATTGTTTCTATTTTGTTAAATTCAGCTGTGAGTAAGATGTTTTTATTTGTATTTTTTTTAATTTGTATTTGTTAAATTACTAATATATCTCTTCATCATTTCTTTTACCCCACTCCTCTGTTTTTTTTAGGTAGGCATTTTGTGCTATGAATTTACCTCTTAGAACTACTTTCATTGTGTCCCATTAGTTTTAGTATTTTGTATATCAACTTTATTTTTAATATTTTCCAGAGAAGCATTTTATTTAATCCTTAAGAATACTTATGCTTCATTTTTCTCATGATATTTAAAAAAGATTCTTTTCTCATACAATATATGCTGATTACAGTTTCTTCTCTGTCTACTCCTCCCAGGTTCTTCCACCTCCTCTCCCCTCCATATACACTCCATTTCTTTCTCCCATTAGAAAACAATAGGCTTCTGAGACACAACTACCATACATGAAAAATAAAATATAATAAAATAAAACAAAAACCACCATATTGATGCTGGACAAGGCAACCCAACAGAAGGAGAAGAGCCCCAAGAGCAGGTACAAAGATAAGAGAAACACTCAATCACACTCAGGAGTTCCATGAAAATACTAAGCTGAAATATATATATTCGTATGATCATATGGTCACTTGATTTACAGTGCCTTGTTCTCCTGGTGTCCTCCATCATCTCTGACTGTTACAGTCTTTCTACCTCCTCTTCCACAGCATTCCCTGAGCTCTGAGGGGAGGGATTCAATGAAAACCTTCAGTTTTGACTCTCTCAACATAATGTCTTGCTGTGGGTCTCTGCATCTGTTCCTATCTGCTGCTAGGGGAAGCCTCTCTGACCACAACTGGATAAGGCACTGAATAATATGTACAGCAGAACATCATTATGAATCATTTTTTTAAATTCTATTTTATACCAATAGTGTTTGTTTTTGCCCTAGGTCTCTGGTCCATCTCTGGTTCTTAGTAACCCAGGTAGTGTTCGGTGTGGGTTCCTTCTCTAGAAGTGGGATTAGGTCAAATCAGACATTGTTTAACTACTCCTACAAGCTCTGGGTCACCATTTCCCTAACATATTTTGCAGGCAAACAGATTGCCGGTCAAAGATTTCATGGGTTGGTGTCCACATTTCTCTTTTAGTTGCTTGCAGAGTGCATTCCAGCACCAAAGACACTAGAAGGAAGTGGTGATGGCTCCGTGTAGGCACTAGCCTCACTTCTCCATGCTCAGTGAGGTACATGGATGTTGGGCTTGGCAGTGGGGCTCCACTGTCAGTTTGTGGAGAGCAAACATTTGTTTCAGCAACAACCTGAGTATAATAGTTTGGCCCAGCATCTCTGATCTCTGTCTGCTCTTTTAGAGTTATATAACATCTTTTTCCACCTAGGCCCTTCTGGTTCTTAGGATCTTCATTGTGAAGGCATGTGATATTCTAATAGGTCTGTCTTTATTTATTACTTGGCCATTTTCACTTGCATCATTTAATATACTTTCTTTTTTCTGTATGTTTATTGCTTTGATTATCATGTGCTGAAGGGAATTTTGTTTCTGGTAGTCTACTTTGTATTCTGTACACATCTTCTACCTTGATAGGTATCTCCTACTTTAGGTTAGGAAAATGTTATTCTGTGTTTCTGTTGAAAATGTTTTTTGGTGCCTTTGACTTGAATTTCTTCTCCTTCCTCTATTCCTATGTTTTTTGTTTTTTAATTAGTCATTTTATTGTGTCACAAATTTGCTGGATATTTTATGGACTATTTCCTAGTTGTTTTGTACCAAGACTTTTGAGTTAACATTTTCTTTGACCAGGGTATCCATTTCTTCCATCATGTCTTGAATACCTTTGATTTTTCTCTTCAATCTCTTGTCTTCTCTTATTGAGACTTGTCTCTGAAGTTCCTGTTAGAGTTCCTAAAATTTTCATTTCCATAATTATATTACTCTCTGCTTTCTGAATTGATTTTATTTCCACTTTCAAGTCTTGAACTCTTTTATTAATTTCTTTCCACTGTTTGTGTTTCATAGATTTCTCTAAGGAATTTATTAACTTCTTCTTTAAGGATGTCTATCATTTTAATAATAACTAATTTTAGACCTTTTTCTTGTGCTTCAGCAATGTAGGGCCTTCTGGGGTAGAATTACTGGACTCATATCTAGTCACCTGGGTTTGGGAAGATTGTAATTCATGGTGATGATATGTGGTCTTGCCTTTCTTGGGTAGGTGTTTATTTTTTTTTCCATTGCTTACTGTATCCTATTCTGGTTCTTTGAAGAGTGTGGGGGCTATGTGTTTGTTGCTTGATGAAAATTCTTCTGGGATCTTGATATGTGTGACCAATTTGAGCTCCAACTAAAATGTGGTCATAGGTATTGGGAACTGACACAGGGATGGGGATGGGCTAGGAGTTTGGAGGGTGCTGATGTGGACAACAGGAGGGAGGGAATCAGTGTCTTCCACCAGGGTCTGCTTTGTCCCATGGTAATGGTGACAGAGACACAGAGATGGAGGAGGAGCAGCAGCAGGTGGTATGCTACAGAGCAATAGATGTGACTGTAACAGTAGAGGGAGGGGTGAAGATATGGAGTTAGCCTGTGTGGCTTATGCATTCCCAGTGAATTCCTGCTGGTGTTGAGGGATTAGATAAAGCAGTGAGTGTGGGGTGTTGTAGCCCACTAGGTTTCCTAGTGGCTGTACCCAACAGGACTGCAAAAGAGGTTGAGTGGACCACGGGCCTGGGTACCAGCTGACTGTAACTAGCAAGAGGGAAGATCTTTTGCTCCACTGTTTGGCATTGTTATAAATAGACGTTTGGAATAAAGTTCTGGGCCAGTGGCAAAGGATCCAGGTTCACTCAATTCTATCCTATGTTTTCTCTCCCCTCTTCATTACTCTTATCCCTCATTCCTCAAGAGTTCCTGGGGTAAATAAGTGTGGGGGCTGGTCCCCCACAGTGGAGGAGCAAGACCAGAGGGGAAGATCTGTGTGACTGACAGTAAATGGGAGCTCTCAGGAAGGGAAGCTGCAACAGGTGGTCTGTTACAAAGGTGGGTGTAGGAGGCTTGGTGGTAGGCTTTGGAGAAGAAGTGGAATATGTGAACATCTCCAGTTAGTCTACCTACTTCCCTGGCTGAAGTGGCCTGGGTGCTCCCAGGGAGTGCCTCCTTGAGCTGGGCCTGGGATAAAGCAATGAATAGGGAGAAGGATCTTAAGAGACTAGGATCTCTGTGTTGCATTGGATATGGGGGTGAGGCTGCAGGAGTTTGTTGCCACAGATAAGACTGAAGGATAGGTTTTGGAGGAGTTGAGGGACAGATGAATATCTGCAATTTGCCCTCCTGCTTCCCTATCTGGAATGGCCTATGGGTTTTCAGGGAGTCAAGTCCATGAAATGTGGTACAAGCTTGAACATTTGATAATTATGTGTATATAAACATGCTTTATGAACAGAGATCCCTCCTTTATAAATGGTGGATACATGTTATCAAATCTTTTTTATTTTCCAGGGGTTCTTTTAGCATCTAAAAATGAATCTCTGACTGCAGACAGCTAAGAGGTCTCCTCATGCTGTCCAATTGCTCTCTGGGATGAAATGAAAGTCTCACTGTGGAAATCAGGTCTGCTCATGACTCAACTGGAGTTGTCAGCACTGAGATTTCCTGTGAAGCTTGCTGTAAGCCTTGTTCCCAAAACATGTAGTTGTTGTTTGTCTCCTCTGTATCAAGATCAGCTTTAAAGAGAGTATCATAACTTCTAAAGACAATTTTATAATATCAGTGTGGAATGGAATTTTCAGAAGATCATTGACTTTATGCTCAGAAACTTCCCTTGTTCTAATTTAGTTGCCCATATTTCAGTGGCATGTGTATAAACAGTTAAGAATATGTGACTAAAGTTTACTACTGAAATTCATAGTCAAAGTAACTTGAAACATTTAATCAAAGAATAACAAAAACAAAAAAAATTAAAAATAACCAGTTTTTCCATTTCCAGGTAATCACGAGCAAATTGTAAGTTGTTCTCAGAAATGACAACGATATCCTTTGAAATGAACAAAAAATGACATTTTACTCTGCTTGGCACCACTCTTTTATCTATAATTAACACCTTGAACACGTATTCCTTAGAGAAACACTGTGCTTGGAAGTCTAATGATTAAACACCAACTGACATTACAGAGATCATGTAGAGGCATGCATGCACACTGAAAGCAAAGCCCAGAAGCTACAGGGAGCTGTTTCCCCCATAACCCTGACAAGGCTAGCATGCTAATGGGGAAGGGGTGTTGGTGAAAGAAGCCCTGAGTCTTTATTTTCTTGTCATGGATGAAACTGAAGGAGACTTAAAAAGAAGCTGAGGAAATGGAATAATATTGGACTCACAAGTCAGTGGAGACGCAACCTAAAAGCTGTAGGGCAAGCAAGGCAAAGGGGAAAAAACATGAAGGATTTGAAGAAAAAAAAATTGTTCTGTAAAGAAAGGAGCAGTGAGAATCCTCCTTGCAGACATGCATACACATTCAATGGTTTCCCTGTTTCTTATGTTCAGAAAGGGAAATTTTAATGAACAAATGCAAAATTTGTACCACTTGGACTATTGCAAGAGTTCAAAGTAGATGAGATGTGGGTCTAAATGACGGGATAAAGAGAGCTGTGCATCTTCATCCACTGATATTCCTACAGAGAGTTTTAAAATGCCTTGAGTGAGTGATGCAGTCCACTAGGAGGAAAAGGGTCCCAACAGTGGGCAAAAGAGTCAGAGACACCCTCACTCCAAGATACCTCTCTTTGGAGCTCTGGGAGCCCAGCAAAAGAAGAGAGGTTGAATTGAGGAAATCAGGGTAGTCTAGGACACCAGAGAAATATAGCCCACAGAATCAACTAAACAGGGATGATAGGGCTCACAGAGTCAGAAAGGGCAATCATGGAGCCTGCAGGGGTCTTAGCAAATCATGATAATGAGGGTTTGTGCCTCACTTTATTGTAACTTGCTATGGCATATTTGGTTGATAACCCTAGGAGGCATAGAAATGGTGGTAGAGGAATCTGCAGTTGGGATGTATTATATGGGAGAAGAATAATAAACTTTAAAAAATGTTTAAAAGGAAAAAAATACCCTGATTGAGGCTATATAGCCAACAATAGTGCCATACAGAGTTGAAATATGGAGTCCCAGGCAAATTCAACTCATAGTATTCTTCCCTCTATGTTTGCCATAGCTTCTCACACCATTGCTTACTTTGTAAGATAGTTGAATATTTTTTCTTAAAAATAAGGGTTTTATTGCTTTGCAGTCTATCAATTTTCCTTCCTTACTGAGGTGTAAATTTGCTCCATAAAATAATGTTTCTTTGTATCAGCTTGTTTATTCCCATATTATATATTAATTTAAAAATAATTTTCATAGAACAACACACAGTTGTATGTTTTAATAGAGAGAAAACTCATTAAACCAAATTCAGTAGTTGGTTTCATAAATAGTTGTTACTAAAAGAAATCATACTATCTTTATGCTATGTTGAGTATATGAAATGTTCTTTATTGATTCATGTATCAGGAACGTGGTTGACAAGTAATGAAGTTTGTGCATATGGCTTGATCTTGAAGTCTCTGGTTTAGTAAATGGATTAAGCACTTGATCAATTCAGAATATAAGACAGTCATTTGGAGTTGGAGAAAAGTTGAATGTAGGCCTGAGTCGAAGGAAGTAATTCAGTGTGTGAGAACCTTGGCTAATAACATGCACTGTGTTGATCAGCCACAAACTCCTGGTCATGGTGTTCTGCATTACCACAATCCAGTAACTGGAAGCTCTGAAACAGTGATCAAAAATTATCTTTAACAAAGATGTAAATAGCATACTGCTTTTAGTATACAGTAAACATCAGAATATAATCAAGAAGTCATTTTTTAAAATAAACATGGTACACTTCCTAAATAACATATGTATACATTTTATATTTGGCAATAAAGGTAAAGATTTATGATAAGAAACACATTGAGACAATGAAAGAGTAAAATATTCATTTTTTTCTACCTGACTCAGGGCATTTCAAATAAAAGCTTAGAAAGAAAGTACATTTACATTATGAAATGTCTTTCAGACAATTTCCTGCTGCAGACATGGAAATAGTTTATACTGAAATAAATTGCAAATCAATTTGTTTGTTAATTTCCTAAGTGATTGAATTTTCTAGCTCAGTACAGAGTGAAATTGCAGTGTACAAAACAACACTGGGTAATATTAGTTTTAAATCTAATATATGGCAAAATAGGAAGAGAGATAGCAAATGCTTTGCTATCTTATTAATGTTCAATTAATCGTCCATTTGCAAGTCATTTGAATAAAATATCATACTACATGTTCACCAATAAAACGTCATATTGGATAACATGCATTTATATTAATATAAAATATTACCATATTTTCTTTAAAATGCATTTGAAATAGAACAAATAAGAAACAGCTAAATGAATTTTTACCATGCAATTTAATTCAATGAAGTAATCTACTCAGTAACAAATTTCAGGTATAAATGAAATACTAAAATGCTATTAACACCGTATGTTAATTGTTAAAACCATTTGATAGCTGATCTCTTAGATTTCTGTTGCAATGTCTCTGAGGGGACTGTGAGACTCTCCCACCATTTCCTTGTTCTGAAGCCTAGTTCAGCTGTTAAGACTCTTATCTTCTACATAGTTCTTCCTGATGCTCTGCTATCCAAGACCCAAAACTGTCTGGCATCTTAATCATGAGCTAAAACCATCAGCACTAAAATGAACCTTCCACATTGCTAGTCAATTGTTTCAGATGGTTATAATACTGTTATTGATTTATTATCCTGATTACTTTTTTCATCTTAATGCATACTTTCTCTTATTCCAAGCCTTGAAATGCATTATGATTCATTTTATGGCCTATGGATATGTCTAGGGATATTCTAGAGAGAGTTTTGTGTGCATTTGAGAAATTCTTACTTACTATGAATTTGGACTGATTACTGTAAAAATTTGCTAATTGAAAATAAATTATAGTATTATGCAACAGCAATGGTCTCATCATGCTTTTTGGGGCCAATTTCTTTTGTCATACTGGTCTTTTGCTTGTGTATAATATAGTTTCCAATTTTATGCTTTTCCGAATTTGTGTGTGTGTGTGTGTGTGTGTGTGTGTGTGTGTGTATTTCATGTGGTACTACTTTTTTAGATTCTTGTTCGTTTGCCTATTTGATTGTTTTCTAAAGAGAGAAAGAAAGTATATGAGATTGGGTAGCAGGAGGAGTTAGGTTAGGGGAAATTTTCATCAAAGTATACTGGCTGAAATTTTTTCAATAAAAATAGGAATAATTTTGTATTCTGGTACTATTTATGTATTTTAATTATTTTAATAAATAACTCATGTTCACAAAAACCTTATTTTCATAGTTTTTAAATAAAGAAACAAGCCTCAGAAATTTAAGACTCCTGCCCAGATTTCTAAATTTTAAAATGTACAATTAAAATCTGATTAGTTTTTGTGTAGCTAAAACTCCTTAAATTAATATTTGTAAGATTTTATTATGTTATTCTATTCAAGAAAACTGCTAGTTTTCATTTCTCAGAAATTTTATATTTTCATGTTTTTTTTGGGATAACCTATTTTTCCAATGATAAATCTTTGATACTTAGATATTATTTTGATTTTAATTATTAATAGACTTATCAGTACATCTTTAAGTTTCAGGTATTATACAATTAAATGTTATATAACAATAGTTAGAATTAATGTATGAATATATTTATTTTTACCCAGAATACATAGGCCATTTTTTTACTGACTGCAAGGCCTGAGTTAAATATTAATATTTATTATTGTTTCACGGCCACTTTTCAATCTTTATTTCTTATTCATGTAATAAATCATAACTGACAATAAAAGAATTATTATAACTCAATTGTATTTTGATAAATTTTATAAAAAGCATAAATGTTATTTCATGAATCCTCAATTCTTACAGAAAAATGCAAGATTCATTTAAAGATCAATTTTTTAAGAGATCTTCAACATAGTCATATTAATTCAATACTTGGCCTCATTGAGGCTCACAGAAACTGAACCAAAAACCAGGGAGCATTCATGGGCCTGACCTAGGCTCTTTGTACATATATTAGGGTTGTGAAGCTTGGTGTTCTTGTGGGACTCCAAACAGTGGTAACAGTGGTTGTCTGACTCTTTTGCTGGCTTTTGGGACCCTTATCCTCATAAAAGATTGCGTAGTCTAGTCTTCAACAAGATATGCCTTCTGTCCCCTCTTCCCAGTTCCTACCCTGCCACTCCTCTGCACCCCTGCTCCATCACACTTCCTCTACTGTTCCTCTTCAGATATAGGCAGGCATCGCATGGTTATCCCATGGCATATCCCATGATAGCCATGGGATATCAAGTTGCAGGGAGATAAGGCCCCTCCTCTTCTATTAAGGGTAGATAAAGCAATTCAGTAGGATGAATGGGTCCCAAAAGTAGACAAGACAACAAAGTCAGACATCCCCTGCTCTCACTATTAGGAGTCTCAAAAGAAGACCAAGTTACACACTGTAACATATATGCAGAGGACCTAGGTCAGTCCCCTTCAGGCTCCCTGGTTGTAGGTTCAGGCTCTGTGGGCTCCTGTGAGCACTTTTTACTTGACCCTGTTGGTGTCCTTGTGATATCCTTGACATCACTGTGTCCTACAATCCTTACTACTTACAACCCCCACATCAACTGGATTCCCAAAGCTCTGCCTATAACAGTTGTTGGGTGAAGCCTCTCTGATGACAGTTGGAATAGGCACCAATCTATGAGTAGAGCAGAATATCATTAGGAATAATTCTATTGACTTTTTTTTTATTCTTGTCTGGTTCTATCCTGTGTCTCTAGGGTAGGCAGTCTCTGTGTCCTGTTCAGAAGCGAACTCCCTCTCAGGGTACCCGTCTCCAACTGTGCCAGTCCTTAATTGGCCACTCCCCCAATTTCTGTGCCAATCTTTACCTGAACACATCTTGTAGGCAGGGCACACTGGAGGTTGAAGTTCTTTGTGGCTGGGTTGGTATCCCAGTCCCTCCATGGAAGTCTTGCTTGGTTAGAGTAGATGGCCATTTCAGGCTTTGTATCCCCTATTGCTAGGAGTCTTAGCTAGGGTCAGCCTCATAGATTCCTTCGAGTTTCTGGCTTTCTTAATTTCTAGCTGGAGAGGTGGGTCTGAAAAGACAAGGGCAGTGAGGAACCAACTGATGCAAATGGCCTGCTTGCCACTGGAGGCCTTGGTGATGCCTCAGCCTAGGATGTTACTACCAAAGGCCATGGCTGGATCCATAGCCCTGATGCAGATTTGGTGGACTGTGTTGATGTCCTTGGCTCCTGTTACCATCGAGGGCCCTGAAGACAGCAGTAGCCTTGACCAACACCTGTGACCAAGTCAATGTCCAAGGGATGTGCCCGTAGGGGCCCTGCTGATCTAAGAGGCCTCTGCTGTATGGATTACCTGGAGTCAGATTAGAGGCTATGTCCAGCATGGGATATCTGGGGGGGGGGGGGACTATGTACACTATGCTATTATGTTTATTGACTTATTTCTCTAAGACAAATTGCTATCTTTACAGCTGAAGCTCCATCAGGCATTCAGGGAAGGAATAAATCTAGATACACCAAGCTCTTTGTCCATCGACTATATTTCTCTGGGATGAAATCCTGTCTACATAGCTTCAGTTCTATCCTGACACTCAGTTATTTTTTTTGTCCTTTTAATGACATGTATAGTCCTGTTAACCACTAAGCTCTTATGCTTCTATCCTCATCTTTGTCCTCTGTTTCTTTGCCCTCCATCTCTACTTGATCTCTACTCCTGGCTCTGATCTACTTTACCATCTACAAAACCTCTGTGTTCTTCCCTTCTCCTTGGTCATGCAGTTCTGTCTCTTTTACAGAAAACACCTGTTCCTCTTTACCTGACCATGTGGTTTTCTGGTCTCCTCTGTAAAGTTGCTCCACTCTACCTTTCACATTGATATGTAAAAACCTCTTTTGTTCTCAGTTAATTGCTCTCCAGATTCACAAGGCCTCAAGGCAAGGGGATGGTCTGAACTTCTTTGGCCAAGAAACAAAGCTATACAACTCCAGTCAGCTTGTCTCCTAGGCTCAGTGGGGGAGTTAGTTACCTAGAAGTTCAGAAGGTCTGAGGAGCTGAACTGTTTGCCAAATGGTCTGGGAATATTTGGCACATAAGAATTTCATAGCAGAAGACAGCTGAAATATTAAAAGTTCAATAGCACCAAATATTCATAATAAATGGCTTGCCTTTTGACAGATCATTGGCCAGTCAAAGTATAGCTTTAATACACAGTTGGATCTCTAATGTATATTCTTATGACCCACCAATATCACTGCCAAAAACATAAACTTGTTTCTGAATAAAATTCAAATATTTTTTATATTTATATAATTTAGTTTTAATAATTACTACCACATTACCATGAAAACCAAAATATGTGAAAAATATTGTGAGCCACCATGTGGTTGCTGGGAATTGAACTCATGACCTCTGGAATAGCAGCATTTACTTTTAACCTCTGATCCATCACTCCAGCCCTGAGAAAAAATATTATAGTTACACATTATGTATGTGGTAAAAGTAAAACAAAAAATTAAATCCTACAGCAGTATAAATGTAGAATAATTTATTTTTACATATGACAAGGGGTGTTTTTAAAAATAACCCAGAAGAGAATTATACTAATATATATGAATATCTATTATATATGAGCAAGTGACATCACACATTCCTAGGTTATTCTTCAAGGGAATGATATTAATATGTATGCAAATTTACTTGTCATGTACAAATTAAGCATATGAGTTCAAATGCATAATATAAAATATATTGTGTCCCAAAAAAATTCAAAATAGGTAAGCACACATAGTTTTGTTAATTTGTGTATTTAATAGCAAAAAAAATCCCACTAAGTTACTCAATACATATACTTACTTTTGGTTGGCCAGATTAAACTTTGAAATTTCTCTAGACTTCATAATTGTTATAGTTTTATTATAGTTGAATTTAAAAATAATTGTTTCTAGAGATCAATGGTTATCTAGTATTCATATGACAGCATTCTATATGTTATAATTTGTAAAATACATCACTACAAATATAAAGTAGAAGAATTAATTATTTTTTCAGATGCCCATTTTTGTTTTCTTTTACAGGCACATTTTGACATAATATTTAATTTAAAGCTTGGTAAAACATTAAATTTTTATTAGTACACTAAAGAGTAATCAACAAATACTAACACCACCATATGTCCTATAAATACTAGTATACATTCTCAATAATCTTTCTTTGAAGCATTATTCAGGCCATTATGTATATCTTATATTTGCCATTCTATTGATATTAAAATATATAAGTAAAATTTTATCATCATAAAAAGAAATAGGAAATGAAAGAAAGTCACTTTAAGTAATGAAAATGGAAGGTTAGATAAAGAGACTTTCACAACGGAGAAGTCATGGTGTGATTATGTTCTTGATTTTCAATTACCTTTATCTTCATTTTGTCTAATGAATTAAATGGTAGATTAAGTGCTTACTATTCTTTTTCTGTGTTTTCTTGGTTATTTAATGTGCTTGCTTCATAAATTTGCAACAATTCTGAATATGGAAATCATTAACAGCAGAACTTTTTATTTCAAGGTTAAGGAAAGCTTTGAGTTGGAAAACAACATGCAATATGGACATTATGGAAATGTTATACTTTTTGTGGTAATCATGAATCATATTAGTTGTTCTTAAAAAGAATAATTTAGCCGGGCAGTGGTGGCGCACGCCTTTAATCCCAGCACTCGGGAGGCAGAGCCAGGCGGACCTCTGTGAGTTCGAGGCCAGCCTGGGCTACCAAGTGAGTTCCAGGAAAGGTGCAAGGCTACACAGAGAAACCCTGTCTTGAAAAACCAAAAAAAAAAAAAAGAATAATTTAAAATATATTGGCTGCTTGCTGTATTAAAGCTATCAGAACATTCTAATTAGTGCCAAAGATTCCACATTTTAATAACTTCTCAGTTTCACTTTTACATTTAAGCATAAAAACCTTTGGTCTAAATACTTGACAGAATTATAAACAGGCCCTTTGCCTTGTTGAGTATACACAGGATACATGCTGAATAAACCAGAAAAGTTAGTGTTCCTCTAAATTTTTCCTAGAATCTGAAGAAATGATATTATTTCTTGGTGTGGAAAAGCACTCTGCAGGCTAACAAAAGAAAAATGTAAACACCAAGACAGCCACAAAACTTTGACCTACAATCTGTCCTGTCTGCAAAATATGATAGGCCAACGATGGCATAGCACTTGTGGGAGAGAATAGCCACCCAGTGTCTGATTTGACTTAAGGCCCATTCCATAAGAAGGAATCCATACCTGATACTGCTTGTATGACCAGGAATCAGAGACTAGGTATTCCAGAGACTAAAACACTAAGATCTAAAATTTTAAAAAGTATCAATAAAATATGTAGCTGAAAAGTTTCTCTCTGGTCCTGCTTGGCCCGCAGTCCCATAACTGCTTATAAAATAATCACTCAAAAGCTTATATTCATTATAACTTCTGGGTCATTAGCTCAGGCTCATTACTGACTAGCTCTTATACTTAAACTCAGCCCATTTCTGTTAATCTATATGTCGCCACGTGTTCCATGACTTTACATGCGTGCCATTACATGCTGCTTCTCAGACAGTGGGCTGGCGTCTCCCGACTCTCTCCAGCCTCTTCCCAGAATTCTCCTCATCTACTTGCCCACCTATACTTCCAGCCTGGCTACTGGCTAATCAGCATTTTATTTATCAACCAATCAAAGCAACACATATTCATAACATAGAGAATGACATCCTACAGCACTTACCCTTTTCTGTCTAATCAAAAAGGAAGATTTTAACATAATATAATTATATATAACAAAATAGTTATCAAGCAAGAATTACAGTAACAATATCAAGTCTCGTTGTATTTGGCAAAATTAAAGAAAATATTCTATCATATATCCTATATTTGTGAGTCTAAGGTTTCATATCTTACTTATCTTTTATCATAACCAAGGGAAATTATAACCATAACTATCTAGTCTTCCACTACATCAAAGATGTTTGAAGGATATAATATTACCTAAGTAAACAGGAAAAGCATTGTAAGCAACTTCCAAAAATCTAGACTGACACAGACAGCTGCCTGCCTGAACAGTCATCCAATGTTCCTCTGTAACGTTGGGGCATCTATCTTCAGCCCACAGGCCTAGAGACTCTCAGTCACTTCTTTCTGTGTCCTGTAGAATGTCTGTCTGTTTATTCTGCTCTGCAAAGCAGGAACCTGAAGGACCATATTGCCTTGCAAACTTCAGTGGTCACCTTTCTACGTGTCCTGCATGTCCAGTGGATACAACATTTTGTCAATTAGTCCATACAAGAACAGTTTCTTGCCCAAATGGCTATTTTTGCCAAGAAGAAGATAAACTCCATGTGGAGTGTCTTTGATGCCCATCTTCCTCTTTGACGAAAATTGGTGCTGCCAGGAGCAAATGTGTCTCATTGTCCAGGGAAGTCTAAGTTTTAAAACATTTTAAATGCCATAATCTATAGGTCTTAGAAGTGTTTGAAGTTTACCTACCTAATTGAAATATATCTATATATACCTAGAAAACCTAACTAACATGACTATAAGTTTGATTAATGTAGATGACTAATTATTAATCTGTATTTCTCAATTATACACTACAATCTTAAATGAGTTACACAGACAAAATATTTTTAAACAAGAGTAGAAATATACATACAGTATAACAAAATTAATTTTAAATTTGTATCAACAAACTAAAATCCATAGCATTGTGAAATATTTTTGAACATGTTATTGCTCTTTAAACCAAGTTTTCCACTGTAAATGTGGACTGGCCTCTAGCCCTGCTGCAACAAATACTTTCCAGTCCTGAGGTATATTCTATTACAGGTTGACCATGAGTTTAGCATCTGCTTTACAAATGGAGAATGTATGCCTTATGACTCAAAGTAATATTCTGCTATACTCCTAGATCAGTGCCTTATTCAATCATCAGAGATGCATCCTCCAGCAGTAAGTGGGAACACATGCAGAGACCCACAGCCAGACATCATGGAAAGAGATAGTGTAAATGGAAGGGGTATCTCAAGCTTCTCTCCTCAGAGCTCAGGGACCCCACAGAAAGAGGAGGCAGAGAGTGTAGTGTAAAAGGCAGAGAAGATCCACTAGAGCAGGACATTAAAGCCCTCTTATATTTTTGGTTGTGAGCTGAGCCATCTCTCCAGCCCCATTAAAGCCCTCTTAATCAACTGAGCAGGGTGCACATTAGCTCACAGAGACTGAAGCAGCAAGCACAGAAATGACATAGATCTGTAGCAGGTCCTTTGCATATATATTACAGCTTTTAATTTAATATATTTTTATTGTTAATTTATTAATTATTTCCTATCTTGATCATGTTTTCCCCTCTCTCTCTCTCCTTTCCCCCCAATCCCTACATAAAACTTCCCTCCCATACACTCCTCCTCCTTTCTCTTCAGGAAACAGCATTCCTCCCATGCAGATCAACCATCCGTATCATACTAAGTTGCAGTAAGACTAGGAACCTCTTCTATTAAGGCTGGGCAAGGCAACGCAATAGGAGGAAAGGATCCCAAAAGCAGATAACAGAGTCATAGACAGCCCCTGCTTTCACTGTTAGGAGCCCCACAAGGAAAGCAAGCTACGCAACTGCAACATATATGCAGTTTATACATGACCTTGGGGTCAGTCACATGCACTCTGCCTGGTTGGAGATTCAGTCTCTGTGAGCACCTATGAGTCCAGGTTAGTTGATTTTGTGGGTTTTAATTTGGTTTCCTTGACCTCTCTGGTTCCTGTAATCCTTCCTCTCCCTCTTTAACGGCCTTCCCTGAGTTGCCCCTAATGTTTGGCTGTGGGTCTCTGTCTCTGTTTCCATCAGCTGCTGGGAAAATCCTAGCAGGCTAGGCACCAGTCTGTAAGTCTAGCAGAATTCAGCTAAGGATCTTTTTTTTTTTTTTTCTTTCAGCCCTGTTCAATTCGATCCTAGATCTCTGGGCTATCCAGCCTACGGGTCCTGGCCCACCAGGCAGTGTCATGGTGAACTCCCTCTCATGAAATGGGTCTCAAGCTGTCATTTGTTGGCCACTCCCATAATTTCGGTGCCACCCCAGCATATCTTGTTGGCAGGGCAAATTGTAAGTCATACCCTATATGTCTGGGTTGGGGTCCCAATGCCTCCACTGGAAGTCTTGCCTGGTTACAGGAGATGGCCCATGCAGGTTCTGTATCTTCCATTGTTAGGAATCTTAGCTAGGGACACCCTCATAGATTGCTGGGGGTTTCCGTTGCACTATTTTCTAGCTTGTCCCAGAGATGCCCCTGATGCCAGTTGTCTTCTTCAGTTCGCTCTCCCTGTATCCTTCCCTGATCTGTTCCCATGCCCATCCCCCATCCAGAACATTCCTCCTGTCCACCTGTGATGTCTTCTTCTATTTCCGCTTGAAAGTGAGATTCATGTGTCTCCACACCCCAGCTTAGTATTTTTATGGCCACTCTGAGGGTGAGAACAAGTGAGTCTATGGTTCTTGTGTCTGCTCTTGGGACTCCTTTCCGTTTGTTGGGTTACCTTGTCCAACTTTGATATGATACTTTTTGCTTTACCTTATTATATTTTATTTTTGTCATATTTCATTGTTATCTTTAATAAGCTTGTTGTTTTCTAATGAGAGACGTAAATGGAGTCAATCCAGATTGGAAGGGAGACAAGGAATAATTGAGAGGAGTAGAGGAACAGGAAACTATAATCAAGATATATTGTATGAGAAAATAATGTATTTTTAATAAAAAGGAAAAAAGAAATGAAATCAAATGAACTTTTAATAAAGAATTGGGAATTATCTAAGCACAGGGGGAAAGGTTTAGGTTTGGGAAACTGTAGACACAGCACTGAAACAGCAAACATTTGCATAATTGCAGGTGCATCATGGTGGCTAGAGGTAGAACACAGCCCTCACTAATTCCAAACACTCCGGGAGCTGAGGAGGCAAGTCACATCTCTGTCCATTGACTTATCTTCAGTGGACATTAGCTTTAATGAATGTTTTATAGTGGCTTCTCTCTGTGGTGCCCATTTTGCTTTTATTATTCTTGCTTTCCTTTAGTTTGTTATCAATTTTAACCAGAAAGAAAGAAGCAAGCTTTTACCGTGGACATATTAGGATCACATTCAATGAATGATTGAATAGCTGCAAGAACATTAGCAAGATCATGGCAATTAAGTAATGCAGGATTTATACACTACTCAGTGTAATATTCAAAGTGATATATTAAGTCGGTACTGTAATTGAGGAGCATAAATATAGTTCTGGGAAACAATTTAATTTGATCGCATAATTTTAAATGATGCATATTAATAATTAATATGTTACATCCAACTATAATTTGCATTATAAAAATTCCCACAGAAGTGTCGCATTAAATGATCTTCATTAGTATTAACTTTATTAAAAATAAAATAAATTATTATCAAACCAATTAATTTTAAATATTCATGATATACAAATAACACAAAGATATTACTCAAGAATTAATAAACATTTTAAACAGCAATATTTTTTGGTATACATTTCTTTGTAATGGAAGTTCAGATTTTCCTACCATGAAGTTAGAACTTATTTTATCTCTTTTCATATGTGATCTAGTTTTATGGATTAGGTTTAAAAATGATACAAACTTCTTTTGTGGATTTCAGAGACTCATTACTTATACTTTCACCTTTATGAAATATTTCTCAGAAATTAAGTTAAAAGACTCATTCGGTTATAAGGTGGGATGAAAGGTCACTTGTCAGCAGTGTTTGACTCAGAGACAGCCCTTCTAGAAAAGTAACTCCCAGAGAAACAGCATATATTATTTGTTAATTCTTTTATTAATTAATTAATTAATTCATTCATTCATTCATTCACACACACACAGTGTGTGTGCATCTGTCTATCTGTCTATGCATGTGCATCCAATGTAGCATGGAAGTGGATGACAAACTGGAATTCTTAATTAAAATGTCTATAGTAAATAAAAAAACTTTTTTGGTGAATACTGATATTTAATTTCTTTTATATCATTTGACTAATCTTTTTTTATATGATCCTTTCTCTTAGAACAAGTAGCTCAGTCAGGAGGTTTACACCTTACAGAAACACATTGTTTATGGTGACAGAGACTGGATACTCAAGGCCTAGGTACCTGCTGACATGATGTTTTCACAACCCGATGCTATGTCAATGCATTACTGGAGGATGGAAAGTTCAACAGGATCCTTTCATGGCTCCAAAGCCTCACTCTTACTATGGTGATTTCCATGGTAGGTTTTGACTTATGAATCTCAAACAGTCATGAATCTTGAGAATGTAGTATCTGATTTGTAGTAAAGTGATCTCTACTATCTAACTGCCATGGATTCCCCCTAATCCCCAAAAGAAGATGTAGAAATAAGAGCCATTTAACAGAGCTACACAATAAGCAATATCTTTCCTGACCAGTACTCTGAAGCAGTGTTTTTATTCTGTTTCTAGGTCAGAGTGTTCTTGTGCCCAGCTAGGGTGTGGCTAGCAGAGGGTTTGGATGGTGATATCTCTTCCTTCATATTAGAATGCTTATTCTTTAGTGTCCACATAGGCCAACTTTGATTATAAAAGTCCTTTCTGATAGGTTTTTCCTTCAATAGTCACCCAGGCAAATAGCCTCCCAATAAATGATATCGATAACTCTGTCCTGAGATGATTCACAGTCACTGTGAATATCAGTGTTGTGTTTCTGCCAATAGCACACCTCACAGCACTGAGGGGCAGGCTTACTTCAGCAGTTATGGCTTATATACTAAATGTTTTTCTGTTTCTTTTGTAAGATTACCCTAAAGGACCATGGCATTGGACATTTGATTCTTATCAGTCATTCATTAACTTTGGTATTTGTATTATAAACTGAATATACCATGGCATACGATGTGGATAGTAAATCTAGGAGTGTTCCCCTGAATGTAAAACATGTGGAACAAAGGGAAGGAAACAGTAGTAAAAATTATTTCTGTGTGAGAAATTTGGATATTTTTGTATATCTATTTCACAGTAGTTCTGTGTTTACTCAAAATTACATATTTCATATTGCTATCATCACAAATATAAGAAAGAAAAGCATGTTCATTGCCATATTTTAACTATAGATATTCCTAAATCAGTCAGCTGCTTTTGACTTTAAGCCTTATACACTAAATTGGAGTAAATTGTTCATCCGATTTATTTAGATCCTACCTGTTTTAAGTACCTATTTCTTGCAACAGACATTTCTGGCAATGCAATAGTTTATAAACTTTACACCGTATCCTGTTGGATTACCTGTCTAATGAAACACCTATCAAGTGAGTTATAAAAAGATATGACATAGTTCTAACCCAGTTACAAAAATTGGAGTGCCTTTATTGCATCTAGATATTAAAATGTCATAAAATTTTTCAATTTTTAAGTACCTTGAGTTGACATTTTCCTCATGGGTAAAGATGTAAAACATTGTATTAAAATTGATCTGCTCACTAAATTACTTTTTCCTGATAATTATATGAATTGACATTTCAGAACTGAAGTCATGTGTGAGTGTGTACGTGTGTGCATATACGTGTGTGTGTGTGTGTGTGTGTGTGTGTGTATGTGTATGTTTAATATAAATGTCACCAAAAGCAGTGTCCATTAAACTGAAGCCTAGGACAATGATAAATTATTAAAAGAAAAAAACTCACTAAACTATATAAAATAAAATAAGACCATTACTAGCATAATAAATTCTTAGCTATCCACTTCTAGAGATATAAATTTTAAACATATTAAATTTATGTTTATATTACTAGTGTAATATGGGACCAGTAAGATATTGCAAGATCACTTTATACTTACATTGCTAAGGAAATAAATATGTTCTTTGAGAAATTGTTTTATTTAGCATTTGTAATGATCACAGAACATCGGAATTCAAAATAGGGATTAGTTAGTATTTTGGAGGCTTGAACATGTCTGAGGAAGGATGCAGGAGATTTGGTTGCAGTCCCATGACATTTGAAGAGTCACTGGAAGTTACAGTCTTTGGACTTAGAATAGCTGTGAGAAACATTATTTCCTCCTTACAAGTTTTGTTTCATAATCAAATATGATGATATTTAAAAAAGAAGAGTGGCCGTATGGTGACACATGACTTTAATCCCAGTACTTAGGAGGCAAAGGCAGGCAGATCTCTGTGTACTGGAGGCCTGCCTGATCTACAAAGCAAGTCCCAGGACAGGCTCCAAAACTACACAGAGAAACCCTGTCTCAAAAACAAAAACAAAACATAATAACAAACAAACAAACAAACAAACAGGAAGAGCTCTACAGTACTAAACATGTGAAATCAAGAATATTCTTAAATTGTAAGGATTTTTAAAAGTATTTGGAAATGATGGAAAATAAAACAGAAACTGGACAATATTTTGTCTTTTGAAAATTATTTTATTAGATCAGGCATGAAACTCTAACATAAGGTTTAAAGGAATCTTATTTAAAACTCAATATTTCTACTCCATTAACTTGAGGTGCGGGATGTATGCTTGTTACAACAACCAAACCATTTGATGGAAACAGTAAAATGATACACATTTGCAGAAGTCAGGATGAGGAAATGCTTTTCTTGAGCTGTTTAAACTGAGCTCTTCTAAAATCCTCTAAGCAATTCAAATCTAAAAATAACCTAAATTATTCAAGTCTTTAATAATGTGCAAATACAATTCCATCCTTTCTAAACTCCAGGTATGTAATAATTCCTCTCATTTTTCATTAAAGGCTGTTGGATTTTGAACATTTAAAATTCTAATCTCATTTTCACGAAGGGATGAAATGGCATTAAAATCAGTCTCCAAGAAGATCACACATTCCATTTGCTTCGAGGAAGGATGCTGCTCCGGGGCCTTTGGCAGAAGGAATGGAGGAAGGGAAAAACACGACCATTATGCCACCTGGACGATGTTTCTGGTCAAGATGTTCAGACATATGCACAAGAACATGGGAGATCCAAACAAAAATATGTAAAATATCCTTCTATGTTGAAAATTACAGAAAATGTTGTCTTCTCCTTAAGATGGATGAAAGTTTTAAGGTTATTTTCTACTGCAAAATATGGAAAAAACTAAATTTCATATTTATCCTATTTTAATAATATTGGATAAATCAAAGAACCCATGCAATAATATCAGATAAAGATCAGTATTTCAGAGAAGAAATAATGCCTTTATAACAGATAAAATTTTAGGTACTGGCAAATGTCAGTTACAGAATCTTAGGTATATTTTTCATGGCAAAGGCAACTTAAGTTCAAGAGGACCTGAACTTTGGAAACCTTAGAATTTTAGCAAAGCTCACTCTCCTCTCAAATCTCAGAATTACTTATATGGTTATTCCTGATTTAACTTATTAGAATTTCTCCTTATGGTATAGTATGACTATTCCAGCAAATAAATTTTCATTATTCTACCCAAAGATTCATATGAACAAGTTTTTTAATCTTTGCCAACTTCCAAAAAAAAAATATGATTTCTGATTTTGTTCTAGAAGTTTCTTTCCTCTCAGTATGTGAAAACTAATGTGAGTTCAGGGTCAACTCAGCACAGAAAAATAGTCAGCTCAGTCTCCCTGAAAGCTCAGGGTCCTGTAATTTCAAACGCAAGTACCAAGGATTTTCTATTTCAGTTAGTTGCTGGAGCTGGTCTGATATGACATTCATTTTTTTTAGGTGACACCTGCTATTGACTTACTATTATGTACATATTAGTGTTGGATGTACAACCTATGGAGCGCTGTAGCACTCCTAGCTTCCTGAACACCAGCAGCACAGTGGAGCTTTTTTAATTATTCTGATAAATGGGAACTGGAATTTGGACTGAGGGACTATTAGGTACAAAACTTCAAAAAGTCTTCAATAGTGTTAGATGAGGAATCCAATTCAATTTTATGACAGAAGTAGCTTAGAGTGTGTTTCCCAGTGCTGTTTCGTGGGTATTTCTATAAAAGCCTTGGGAGTTGAGCCCAGGAATCATACCTGAGGGTGATAAGGAAGTAAATGTCCTGCCCCTTTATTAACTTGTTATAAATTGTGATGGGAAAAGGCTGGTGAATTACTATTGAGAACCTTGAGCGGAGGCACATGGCTATGTTATCAAAGAGGTTACAATGTTAGAACTTCCCTAAATATTGCATAATTAGATCTAACATCTCTCCACTTTCTTCACATCTCTTTCTAAGAGCAAAACCAACATCTTTTTGTCTTCTGTGGAAACCGCCACTCCTTTTGACTCTTATACTTCTATTCACATGAATATTCTTTAGCAAATCCTTTTCACAAATTATTTTGCTTGAAACAAATGTAACAAACATAGAGGACACATTTGTATTGCAGGTTCTATAAGAGGCAGGGGGAGTTTTAGTGGATAAGGAACATTCTTTGGACTTAAACCAATCACTGACTCTGTGACCTCAGACAAATTACTTAACCCCTTTTAAACTCTGCTTCCTGTCTTAGGAACTTGAATAATGGTTCCTATCATTCAGGTTTGTTGCACTG
The DNA here is from genome assembly GCF_049852395.1 of Peromyscus maniculatus bairdii. Lineage (NCBI taxonomy): Eukaryota > Metazoa > Chordata > Mammalia > Rodentia > Cricetidae > Peromyscus > Peromyscus maniculatus. The sequence continues at coordinate 23,099,624 of NC_134866.1, read as the reverse complement.
ATCTCTTCAGATAAAACATACTAGAATGTACCATTATATGTGCTACATAATGTGTCCACAAAAGAAGTAGCTAATCATTTACTTACTGGGTTATTTTTTTATTTTCAAAAATTATATTGTTTTTCATGAAACTATATCATTAGTAAAACATTTACAGCTACAAGTACAATTTATTCTCTTAAATTTAGCATTTTGATTTTTCTCATTGCATCTATTTGCAAAAGACTGTCATTTTCAGAAAATAGATGCACCTACAAACACATACTCAGAGACACACATAAGCACATATATTTCATAATATATCGAACAGCCTGAACCCAGGTTTCACTTACTGCATCAGAACACTTCAGACTTTCTCTTAACTTTCAAAAAATAATTTAGCTTCCTAATTAAAATTCTACAATGTCCTCATTACTCAGAATTTTGGGGATCACTTGCTATCAACACTAAGGTCTTTCTTGCCTACCCTCTTTGTTATCCCAATGAAGACCTGACCTACTGATCTACGTTACCTGGTTCTCACTGACTGCTGGCATTGTTGCTGAATGTCTAATGGTACACTTTTTTCCATCTTATATTTTTCCTTTGAGGTCCTGTATCTCTTGGATCGATTTGCATCTACACTCTTGATTATTGCCTCATAGACATTCTTAAGTTTTAATTTTGAAAGTTCCATGGGATAAATCCTATAATCCATTTTCAGGCTTCATTTTTGTCTCAATCAGTAGCTCAGCAGTTTCTCAGCTAGAACAGCTTGAAGTCAACAGTTCTTCATTTTCAGGTTCACAGGAACACATCCAATTTAAGCCACTGGTTGGTGGATAAACCTCAGGCTAAGTGCATCTAAAAGTTACCCATCACATGTATGGTTGAACTTTGTTACAGAGTTTTGGTGATGTGGATGGTTAGAAATTAGTGTATATACAGGAAGGGGAATGAAGAAAAGAAATGAAAAGCCTGAAAGAATATTAGCTTAACACACACAATTTGAATGAATGAAAATTCCTGACACTGAAGGAAAGGCTTACCTATGCCACACATAGACAGTGAAGGAGTCTGCTCTTGCCCATAGAGAATCAGTGCAGTTCATCAAAACACAATAAAGTAAATATTTTGGTTATTTTTTCTTCCTAATTCCTAATTACTATAAATGTCACTGTCATGAGAGTTCCTTAGTGTTTCCTTACATGGGACCTTTCTTAATCCTCTTACTCTAAGCTCTGTCAATAATCTTTAACTTAAAAGGTATTATCATAATTATTCATATATTCAGGTATTGCATGGGGATAACTATATATTCATCAGAATTTCTGTCATCATAATTTTTGTATAAGTAGAACAACAGTGGATAAAAGAAACATTCTGGTTTAAAAGATTTAGCTTAATGTGTCTATCACGGTCTCCGGCCTATGGCACCATGCTGGCTATATTCAAATTGAGTCTTCCCCTAACAGTTAAGTTTTTTTTTTTTTGAAAATATAATTATAGCCATAATTAGAAGCCAAGTTTAATCATCAAATGGCAGTTCCAATTAATCAATTTTAGCCCTAATTATTACAATAACCTATTTTGCTTCTGTCTTCACCAATATATTCCTGATTCCACTTATATTGGTCAGTGTTCTGTAAAAATCTATCTATCTATCTATCTATCTATCTATCTATCTATCTATCTATCTATCTACGCACACATATATATTGTAAAAATACATATATGTCACATGTGTATATGGTTGTATTGACTTACATAAAAAGAGTTCATGTAATCCAACGATGGACATTTCCATGCTGGAGGTACATACCCTTTGTGGTTGTTGAGTTAAAAATATTGAATTCTCAGTTGTCTTAGTACCTTCACATGGTAGACGTTCCCTGGAGATAAATTAATACTAAATTATTACTATATAGCTAAAGAAAGTAAACTTGTGCTTCCTCAAACAGTGGCACCAGTGATAGAACATTTTGTTCATGAGGGAACACTCATTTTGACATTGCTTCTTTCTTCTTCAAAATTCTTCCATCTGAGCCTCTGGACCATTGGATAGTGTTGCCAATATTCAGAAAAGTTCCCTACACAAGTACTGGATCATGTATCAACCCTCTGTGTAAACACTGCAACAGAAACAATAAGTAGTGTGTTTAACACATTGTAAGCAGATCTTAATCCAGGCAGGTTGACAGTCAACACCTACCATCAACTATTTTCCTCAATTCAATCAAAATAATTGCATTCTAGTGTGTTAGAAGTAATTTGGCCTGTATCTGTCTCAATAGTTGAAACTACTCAGTTGAAAATGGTCTCTAAATATGAACTTGAACAGCAACTTGCTATGCACCAAAATTTTAATTTCATAAGAGTTTACGTTTATCATCAAGCACTTTGAGACTCACTCAATTTTAAGAGTTAAGCCTTAGCTAGGTACAGGCTACCATGTTTTCAAATCATACCCACAAAACTAGTCATAGATGGCACAAGTAAGGTCTTCTTGTACCTATCTTCTTTTTTACTGGCTTTGCATGTGATAGGCTGAGTATTCTGAACTAATCCTTATTCAGAACCCTGACTAGTTTAGCATTACTGGTTGAAACAAGTCCATATTTTGAAAATTTTTATCATTATAAATTCTTTTAATTCACATTTCATGCCCATTTCCCCAATGTTATAATTATGGCATTATGTAAAGAGAAATCATTAAAGAATTTTCTAAGAAGCTTTTTCTATAAATATCTGCTAGTAATTTTGTAGTTGTCACTATGACAAATATTAAAGAGAAAATTTTAAAAAAGGAAATAATTATTTGAGAATACAGTTTCTATGTGATGAGGCAGTAAATATGGTAGGGTGGGCATATTGAAGCAGAATAGCTACTTCATAATGGCCAAGAAGGAGAAGAGAGTAAAGAAGATTGGAAAAGAGAAAGAGTAAGAGGAAAAAAAGAGAAGAAGAACAGTAAGAGTAGAAGGTAGGTCAGTAAAACTGGAAAATAGGAGCGGAGAAGGTGTGGGAAGTGAGGCAAGGAGAGGAGAGTGGAAGGGAAGGCACAGGAGGAGATGCAAAGACAGGAAGTAGGAGGAGAGGAAAAGACAGAAGAGGGGGTAATGGGAGAGGAGGAGAAGAAAGGAACAGAGGAGAGAAAACAAGAATGGTTGCTAGGGGAACGTAGATGGAGAGAGATGCAGAACAAATATAATCTCCAATTAACATAAGGGACCCATTTCTACAATAGGCCTTATCTTTGAAAGTATCTATCACATTCCAATAGTGACATTACATTATGGATCTAATGATATATTTATGCTCAAGATCTCCTGATCCTAAATTCTTTCAATAAAGGAACAAATCATAAGTCCATGAGATTTTTTTTTAGATGTGGTGTCATTTCATATTCAAACCATCAACAATTCCCACATGTCCACATATATCCTTCTTTGAGAGGAAGAGAGAACATGAAGTTTGGTAGGTAGGGAGGGAGATTAGCATCTGGGAAAGGTTGTGCAAGGGGGAAATGAGATCAAATATAATGTATAAAAAACTTAATTAAAAAAGAAAAATTAAGAAAGAAAGGAAAAAGAAACATCTGTTTTAAGGTATGTGTGATGATGATCCTTTGCAGGCCAGTGGAGACAGTTGTATTTAAAACCTGTTTATTATTACACTCAGTGTTATTTTCTTTACATAATACACCACTAACAATTTTCTAACTCACTTTTAAAAAATTAGCTGCAATAAAGTCCTTCTTTCATATGCTCATGTAGCCCTCATCTTATGCCATCTGCTCAGAAACCAATTTTATTTTCAACTTTGAAGCTGACATCATGATGTGCTTTACTTTATTGCTGCAGACATCTATAAAATTGAAGTTTATCCCTCCTCTTTTTTAAGTGCGGTAACCATTTGGAAACATGATATTTTACAACTATTTTATGTAATTAGTGGTATTTTAAGGGACATGAGGGGTAAACACTGCTGTCTTGTGCGGAAGATTGTTTATAGCTTCCTCCACTTATATGTAGATCATATAAATTTTCATCCTGCTCCAGAAGCCCTCCACAAAATGAAATGGATCTTCACCTAGGCTTGTAAAGTAGTTCAAAAACATTTCCTCACTACAACTTTTATAATACACTAAATTCATCAATTCAATTTGTCTGAAAATATATGATCATTACTTGACAATATATATATGGGCAGCTTCTTTGTCTAGATTATACTACATTCAATCTTTTCTGAAGTATTGAGATCACCCTTCAAGAATGCAACACCATAAAACTTTTGGAAGAATATAGAATTTCTGTTAGTTGTAAATTCAGAAAAATGCAAAATACTCTATTACATGTGATACCAACAATGGATGCTTTAAATTGTAGATATTACACAATTATAAAAACAATATACATATATTATATATTATATTGTTCTTATACATACATTTTGACAAGCTAGTTGAGAATTTTTTCCTCTTCATTAAAAATATTTCCAGCTTCTTTTTGGCATGTATAAATTGTATGAATCAATATTCTGGCATATGAGCCTAATTGCAATTAAAACACTTGGACATAAGCCTTGAGATATAAATACATTTGATTGAAAAACAAGATGACTACTGACTCTTGAGTGCTTATGTAACAAACACAAATAAACAGCTTCTATTATGAGTGAAGAATAGGAGGGAAGAATAATAATTAATCATTCTATTTTGAAGGGTAGATTATTTAATAATTATACAGAATTTTCAAAGGGTTTCATCAATCTTTAACCTTTATTTTTCATGATCAATGTGAATGATGGAGAGGAGAGAATACAGGAAAATTGGATTAAAAACTAAGACTTCCACTTTGAGCAGCACATACACTTCTCTAGCATTTATTACTGTTTGCTTCCTTATGGAAAAATTTAAAAATTTGTAACAAATTATGGCACTAAATAGATACTTGGGGGAGGGGGGAACAGAATTTCTTTTTTCTATCATTGTGAGCCCAGCAGATGAGAACAGCAAACCAGCTACAAATCAGTATGTCTTTTCTTCAAAGTCCAATTAATCATGGTACTGCTAATATAGCATGAAATCACTACAATGTTCAAGTAAGTGTAAATATGTTTTAATGAATTAACTTGTCTGTAGATAAACAATTAGTAATTATTTTCCCCTAGCAGTGAATTTCCAAACTGGTAGGTCAAATAAACTTTTTTTTTTTTAACACATGGACATTATTTGAGACATATTTCCTAGTTTTCTTATCAGTTTTGGGCTGGAAAATATTAAATTTAAAAATAAAGTTTAATCTTCCATCTAAAATTCACAATTTACCCCTATTCTCCCATTTATTACCCTGAGAATCAGAGATTGTCAAAGTCCTTTATTAGTAGATATTATATATCATAAATTATTCCATCATCTATTTCCAAAATGAATGAAAGAGAAATAGAAAATGATGAGTATTATAGACAAAATAATTTATCCCCAAAGTGTCTATGTCCCAAATCCTCATGACTGGCAACAATGAGCTTACTTAGCAAGATAGAACTTGTGGACCCAAACGAGGTTCTATCCTTCCAGAGGACTCACTTTAGAGTTTGGAAGCACACTAATTCTAACAATGCCAGTCCATGTAAGTAGAGGACCTTTGAACTATGATCAAAGGCAAATGTGATGACTGATAAACAGAGGTTTAGAGGGAGCAACAGAAGATGAATTTCACAGCCTTCTGCTGTTTCTCCCATGAAGCGGGGATGTAAACAGTCAAGGACATTTTATAAGACTACAAAGGTTTCCTCCAGCTCATTACCTTCAAGACAACAGATATCTGAGCAGGACTTCTAAATGTACATGGATCTATTTCCAGCTGACAAGTTATTGAGAACATGGATTGATTCTGCCCTAGTGTCTCCAAAAAGGAAAGTGGGTTGCCCAAAACTGTGATTTTTATATGTTGAGAAGCATATAGATTTCTGACCAACATAAATACAATATTAATTATATATGTGTGTATGTTAGATTATTCACAAGTTTTCCGAGATAATTCAAATGCACATGAAGTTGAATACTGAAGTTGCATCTGTTCATTTTCATGTGCATCAAGGCTGAGCACCAAAGGGAATGGGCTCCAAAAACCCAGTTCATGAACCAGGGATAGATCCTGGTCCCACAGTCAGGAGCCCCACAAGCAGATCAAGTCATACAACCGTCATCTACATTCAGAGGACTTACTTCAGTCCCCTGTCAATCCAGAGTCCATGAGCTCTCATTAGCTCAGGTAATCTGTCTCTGGTTTTCCTCATCTTGACCCCCCCTCCCTTGATCATATGATCCCTCCTCCTTTCTTCAACTGAACTTCAGGAGTTCAGCCCAGGCTTGGCTGTGGATCACTGCATCTGCTTCCATCAGTTACTGGATATAGGTTCTATGATGGCAATTAGGGTAGTCACTCTGATTACAGGGGAAGGCCAGTTCAGACATCCTCCCCACTATTGCTGGGAATCTGGGAATCTTAGCTGGGGTCATCCTAACTTCTCTGGGGTTCTGGATTGCAGCCTGACTATCCTTTACTTTGCATCTACTATCCACTTACAAGTGAATACATATTATGTTTGTCTTTCTGGGTCTGGGTCACCTCACTCAGGATGATTTTTTTTCTAGTTCCACTCATTTGGCTATAAACGTCACAATGTCATTTTTTTTAACTGCTGAGTAGTACTCCATTGTGAAAATGTACCACATTTTCTTTATCCATTCTTTGGTTCAGGGGCATCTATGTTGTTTCCAGGTTCTGGCTGTCAGTAATAATGCTTCTATGAGCATAGTTGAGCAAGTGTCCTTGTGGTATGACCAAGCATCTTTCAAGTATATGTCCAGGAGTAGTATTGCTGGATCTTGAGATAGGTTGAGTCCCAGTTTTCTGAGAAACCAACATCCTGATTTCCAGAGTGGCTTTTTATAGGAAAGCTCTGAGATACATTTATTTAGCCACAAATGCTCATTGTCTAATAATCAAGATAAAAGCAGGATTTTCCACTTTTAAAGTTTGGCTTCATGCTAACATTAGGTATGAATATATGTTAGAGTTTAGTTTTGTTGTTCGATAATATAGTTATCTAATTAACTCTATTGTCATTCACCTAGTTGTTTTTTTTTTCTTTCAGTGTATAATAATGCTAGGAGAAAGACTGTAAACATTGCCAAGGAAAGGCTAGCATTAAGCCTGGATTTCTCCCAGGTTTGCTGAGTTGGGAGCCCATCCATTGACTATAGAAACCCAAGTATAACTGTTCAAGTAGCTTCCCCTAACTTAGTGGGAAGACACAGGCAATGCCAACACTGCCATGGTAACACAGTGAATGTGCTAGAAGAGAGTTAAGACAACTACCATCGCCTTTTACTTGACACAGGTCCAAGTGTCTACAAGCCTCATTGTAAAACACCTAGTGTGGTTCACATTTTCACTAATAGACAAGTTAGAAAACGTGGGGAAACAGCTCTCTAGGGAACTGGAAAGAACATGGCAAGGAACACAGATGACATGAACTGAAGTGTCAGAAGCCAGCCTGCAGCTCTCAGGCAAATCACCTTTTCTACTCCAAGTTCCATTTCCTTATATTTTGGGCACAGGAGAAGGTAAAAACAGACAGCATCAGGAAGAGAAAATCAGGTTTTCATGAAGTCCTCAAACTGTTCTTTTCTTTGGCAGAAATTTGAGAGTTCATATAAAATTTCTGCACGTGCCCCTTGTATTGGAAAATAAATGGAAACGCTCAGCTTTTGTTTTCTTTGTCTACACTACAGGATGACTACATTGGAGGCCTGCAAAACATATTTTTCCAAAGGTAGCAATAAACTTGTCATGTGAATGGATGCTATAAAAATTCCACTTCATTCGTTTTCAGATTTTCATAACTTCTTGTCTGGGAAGAAACCAATATTAGCACTGCTGGGAATCAAACAACCTGCTTGAAAATACACCAGAAAATAGAAAATGCTGGGGAAAGATTGGACATGAAAGGGGAAGATTTAGAGAATCAATCAACAGGAAACTGTCCAACATTCTTTCCCTGAAGAGAAACCAGCAGACAGGCCTGCCGTCTCTATTATCTCACTTGGAGCCTCTGTCTGTGGGTCAAACTTTGTTTACTTTTTGATTCCCAATCCTTTTTTTTTTTTTCTTACCTGCTGCTGATTCCAGGCAGGTTGCCATCGGGGTATTTAGGCCCTTTTAGATCTCTGTCAGGAAAGAAAAAGCAGTCGACTGCATTGAAGTAGAAACTATTAAGACATAATTCATGTGAAACATGGGTAAAGAAAGCCAGGGGTGAAGGATTAGCCTCTGGGGATAGAAAAATGACAAGCGTTCAGGATTCCAAGTTCTGCATATCCCAGAGTACATTTGCCAGCTTTAGCAATAGAGGGTGGATTATCACATAACAGAAAAGTGTGTAAAACACTTTCTTCCTCTGTTTGTTGTTATTTACAGGACAGTAGAGTCATGTTAGAACAATCACTTAGCTTCAGGTGTCTGTACATTATGGTGTTTCTGTTATTGGCAGGAAACATTAACCACTTGTCCTCTTCATATCTATTTCATTATTTCTTAGTAATTCAGTAAAATTTTTACATGCTTTCATGCTTTCTATCTCCTTATCCAAAAAAAGCTTAGGGCTCTTTGTTGATGGCAGGGGTTTCTGAAGCTACTTAATATATCCTTTGTGATTTTTCTGTTCTCTTCAGAAGTAGTCATACAGAAAATTAATGTTTAACTATTTTCTTTATTTGCCTGTGTATATGTGACTACATGTGTATATGTGTGTGGGAGCACATGGCTGTGTGTGTGTGTGTGTGTGTGTGTGTGTGTGTGTGTGTGTGTGTGTGCACATGGATATGTGTGAGGATGAATGCTGATAAATAACACTGGGTGTCTCTGCATTTTATTCCCTGTAGTCTAGATGGCTTATTTGACTCTTATATCTCCCACCTCCACCTCTTTGAGCATTTCAGGTGGGTCTCTAAGACAAATAGTCTTTGATATCTGTTCTGGAAATTTTAAAAAAAATTCAATTTTAATTCCTGTGTACCTGTGATGGATAATCTTGCTTGGCAAAATGAATGCATCTGTAATCAACTTAGAGATATATTTTATGGGCACAGCTTTCAGGGATTATCATGATTAAGTCACATGAAGCAGGAATATCCATCCTACCTGTAAATAGTGCCTTGTGTAAGCCAGATGAAAGTCGGTCCAAAGAAGAAAAACTTTTGTTTGCTGCCTCTCTGATTTTGTGGTGCTTTCTCACCATGATGGCAAGTTCATCTACGCAGTTACCACTGCTTTGACTCTGCTCTAGTTCACTGATATCAGAACCATATGGTTTTGGTTTTCTAAGTTAGTTAGGCTAAGACAAACGACCTCTTCAGGAATCCCTCTGCCTTCAGAACCAATGAGTCTGCTGAAACACACATCCTAGTCCATTGAGCAGCTTACAGGGTGTCAGACTCCCCAAAGTGAAGGTAGCCATTATGGGTTTGCCCAGCTTATCCTGCAAGCCAATTCTGAAAAGACCCTTTTGCTATTGAGTCATTTCATTGTTTCTATTCCTCTAGGGAACACTGTAAACACAGAAAGCTGTTTATCTGAACCAATTTCCCAACTCTTCTAATTTGTAAATCTCTTTTAGTTTTAAATAATCTTTCTTCTGTAAATTGAAGACATTTGTTAAACCTTAAAACTTAGTCCTTAGCCCTGATAGTTACATGTATTTCATTACGTCAAAGCCTGAGAAATATCATCAGGTTCATATTTGTTTTTACAAATATGAAAATCAAGAGTGCATGCATTCCTTCTTTCTTTGAGAGAGATCAAGAAAGTAATAAGCAATGACTTCCACCTAATTCTATATGTACATATATGTACATACTTTTCTTTTGTAAGAGTCCTTTTATAGATGTTATCAAAGCAGTTGATTCAAGGCAGTGGTGGAAAAATTTAAAAGGATCATTTATATATGCATGATAAAATGTTTCCATTATAACAATTTACATTTGCATGATACAATATTTCCACTTCAATCTTTTCTTCTTTACTTCTTTGCCTCATAACTGAAAATAAAGCAAGAATACTGCCAGGTTCCTTCCCCAGGGGAAAAATCCTCAAAAGCATCTTTAATTCAGAGTATAATGACACCAGGAAAAAACTGAATTTTATACTTTCAATTAAATTTATGGAGAAACAGAATACATGGGTTCTGCCATCTGTTTGGGAAAACTTACAGATCTAATTAATAAATAAAGGTAATAGCCATTTTGAGAACACACTGCTGATAAGCCATTTACTAACTTCATCTTTTAAAATTGTCAAAGCAGAGGTATTCTTATTGCAAAACACTACATATACAAATAAGAGAAAAGTACAATGCTCTCTTCCAGTAAGACACATTTCTAGGCTAAGAATAGCAGACTTTTGCTTGTATGCTAGACTGCTTGCTCATGTATTAATGATTATTTAGTAAGTATACTTTTTCAATATGGGTAAATACATTATTTTGTGAAAAACAGCATATCTAAAAATTAGAAGGCATTATTCAAAAAATTATCTTTCAATAAAAAATCATTTCTTAATTAAAAGCATCAATAAATAAAAATCATCATAATACTCATCCCCTCATTGATAAGCTACTGAGAATTTATTGACTTTGGGGAGAATGATGTCAGATTTCTTTATAGGTCTGGCCTTGGTAGGCTTGCTGCATTCTGTTGGTTGGCTCCATATTCCATGAATATATGAACAGAAAAAATTAGAATATAACAAACATTAAGGGGTCAGTACAGGGTGACCCAAATCTGAAAGGAGTTGTGGGAAGGAGCCAGGGTGTGTACATATGATTAAAATACAATGTATTCATGTATGAAATTCTCAAAAACTATAAGAAAATAAATGTTCACAAATAAATATTACAATTACTTTAGTTCTAGTGTAAATAGACAAAAAACTGCATTTAGAACTGCTTATGCTGGGCAAATATCGAGAAATTATATTTTCTAATATCTAAATGTAATCTGAACTCCTCTGAAAATGTCTTGGCTTAAATACTTACTATAGTTGGAGGAAAATGTGAGAGAGGCTGAATTATGTAAACCTAAGGGCATTAATGTTTAATAGAATGCCTTACACTTTCCTGAGAAGTGTAGAAGCGATATGCATGATAAATTCAGTTTAATGACCTGGGACAATGGGATTTCACATGTATTGGCCTGTAGCTTTCTACAATGAGACATTCATGAGAGCATTGTTGACCTGAGGCAAGTACCTCTATATATTTGTATATAGAAAGGTATTACAGACAAACAAAATAAATTTAGGGATATATTTGAATATTCTTTGTATGCAACTGGATCTACTTCAAAAGGTGAAAGTTGGAAAAAATAGCTTCCTACCCCTATATTTTAACCAAGGATTATTGATGACTTTTGCTTGAAACATTTGTAAATGTTTCTCTCTCAATATACCCATGCATATAATTCTTATTTCCAGCCACAATAATAAAGTGAAAGAAATATGGATTAGGAAATATTCATGAAATTGCTTCTCATGACTCCTTACCAAATATAAACAACCAAATGATCCTGATATAAATCACAAACAGCTGTGAGGTGAATGAGTTGAAATGTGGTATGTGGTCATGCAATGCCATTATTTTGTTAATTTATTTCTTTAATATTTAAAAGTAAAACTAGAAGCAATATATGTATTGTGCAAACGCAGAATTTTTAAGTGCAAATGACTCTGAAAGCAAAACTTCCTCATTTTACCTGGTTTTATTAAAATTTCACTTACCTTTTAAGTAGAGATTAAAAAAAATCAGACTTAACACAATGGCTTGTATATTTTGAAAGTTAATTAACCTTTGTAATAGTGTTAATTTAATCTAGCATGAAATTTTATTTTAAGCTGTTTGAAAGACTGTAGCATTTTCCTTCTCTTGTTGCATAGCATATATAGCAAAAATATTTGTGAGAGACTGATTTTAATTAATTTGAAGAGTAAATATTTGTTCAACATTTGTTATTCTGTTCTTTAGCTGTGATAACTCTTTATTAGTCTCTTCTTCCTTCTATTATTAATATTTACCCCTGGAAACAGAAACCCATGGTAAATCATTTCCACCTGTATTAGGGACTTGATTAATAGGAGACTGAAATGCATAATTTATACAGTTTGTTTATTTTGCTACTTGAAGCTCAAGCTCAGGAATCAGGTACTCTGCCTCCCATTAAAATCAATGTCCTTAGAAAAGTTTAATAGTTTTGCCCATGTACAGGAAATACAATATTTTTACAATTGCAAAAAAAAAATGAATGGGAAGAATAGTGAAAATTCTACTCTGTCCTAAAATAATATTTGGGAAATTGACAACTTTGTAAAAAATTCATTAGAGTTCTTGTAACTAATAACTTCAATAACCTATCAAGGTTTTAACAAATTTGAAGCCATTAAGTGGTAAAATATCACATAAAGAAATCATAAAAGTTTAGTTCATAAGAGACACAATAGAAATAATTACTGTCCTCCATAATGCTATGAGATGCTATCTCTTCTATGAATAGAACCATTCAAAATCATTGTGTAGTGGTAAAAGTATTTATTATGTTCTTAAGCACTCCAGATATAGGATTCCCAAGTCAATGCTGACCCATGGGTAATTAATGAGCATGACAGTTCTCAACTTAATCAATGGGAGAAAATAAAAGAATGAATGGACCTCTTTTTGATAGAAGTTAGAGTTTTAAAGTAAAGATGTTTCGGTTTTGAAATGCTAGTGCTAAATGTCTGTTTTATTCTATAAGAGAACTTTCACAAAATTATTGCTTTAATTCACCATTCTAGAAAAAGAACATTATTGTCCATAAATAGCTTTAGAAAGACTATTTTATCAGTACCTTTTCATGATATGTAATATTTTACTGTTATTATAAATATGAACCTAGAGATATAAATTCCTAGATTTCTTTTCAGAAATCACAAGGAAATATCAAAATGTTATTGTAATATCAGCCTCCTGTGTGCACACTTACTCCAATGGGCTACCAGTCATTTCAATTATATATACATATCTGTGTGTATGAAAACATTTTAAATATATTTTTTTCTTAAAATATGTTCATAGAAACTAAGTCAGACACAGTAAAATGAAATTTGTTCCCCAGCAGTCAAAAGAAGAAATTGAGCCACGAAATTTGTTTATTTCAAGCAATTTCTTGTGACTAAGTGTAGCCAGTTAATTGGAAATCATTAGGGTTGATTATAACCCTCAGCTGAAGAGTTAAATAGGGAAGATACAAAGACTTTGAGGCACTGTGGTAAACAACAGAGTATTTGAAACCTGGAGATAACAGAGGATTCAAACGAAACTTCCAGAGGGCAACATCTCCTTTTCTTTTGAAAAATTATGATATGTGAATTTATTATATGAAATGCTGGGTCTCCTTCTTGAGAAAACTATCAACAATGAGCCACTGTATGTTCTATTAATTCTCCAGAGTATACTGTTCCCATGTATGCAGCTTCGTAAAGAAGCAGTGTCCTGTGGTACTTTCCTATCTATTCATGTTGTGTCCTGGAGTAAGTTTCCTTTGGGATCTCTATTGAAGGAATGTAGCATGGAGACTAATACCGTGGCCTGAGTTCCAGCATTCCTGCTGTGATCAAATCTCTATCAGAACTTCCATTGTGGTTGATTTTTCTTCCTTGAAACTCTGTGGCAGACTGCTCACCTGCTTCTCTAGGATCGCAATACTTTACTTTCTTGTTATTGTCCCAAGCGTCAATAAGTACATTCAATAAAAATACAGAAACTGGGCAGATGTGTTTTTCCTGACTGTACTGAAAATGTTTTCTTTTACTTTTTTCTTCTTCCATTTACTATCATGTTAGCTATTGATTTCCTGGACATGTGCTTCATTTTTCTAAGGGATGCACCTTTCTCCCCTATGATATTCAGGATATGCCTGATCTTTTTTTAATGCTATAATACTATTGATATTGGTCTACAAAAAGATTACAAATTTTACATCTATGTTCATTATCAGGGATGCTTATCAATAATTCTCTCTTATTTTTCTTTCTGTCTTTCTGTCTTAGTTTGTATCTGTCTCTCTTTATTTTTCTCTCTTTTTCCCCTCCCTTCCTCTTTTTCCCCTCTCCCTCTTTCTGTATATGACTTGATTGTCTAGAAATGTATCTATTGCTTCTAGCTTTAAGAGTTATTAGAATAAAAATTCAAAAGATTAAACCCAAGAATTCTGTGAATTCCATGGTATCATGTAGCATCTCCTTTTTTCTTCTCCAGTCTCATTAACTAGAGTCATTTTTTCCTCTTTGGCTAATATATGTAAGGTAAGGCCTTATAATTTCATTTTTTAAAGAACTAAGTATTATTATTTATTTATTTTTCTCTTCATTTTATTCCATTAATTTATATTTTGCTTTTTTTATTATTCTGTCAATCTACTGACTTAGATTTTCTTCTTACAATGTTGATTACTATTTTCATTCCTATGTGGTCACAAAGAATATAATAAATTCTTCCAATTTCCTCTATTTGAGAAGATTCATTTTATGTCCAGAAATATGTGGGATTTTGTTTGGTTTGGTTGGGTGTTTTGTTTTTATTTTTGTTTGTTGTTATTTGTGTGTGTGTGTGTGTGTGTGTGTGTGTGTGTGTGTTTTGTCACCTTGACTAATTTGTTAGTGGGAGTGGAAAATTGGAGTCATTTAACTTTATTATATTTCCTTACTCACTTAGTGCTTTTTAAAAACTGAGACCATGTGTGTTGATGCTGTTGTGCCCATTCTACAGTTTTATATCATTGCAGTGTGTTGTTTCATTAAGCAGTATGAAGTGGCTTTGTCCCTTCTGTGTAATTTTGGTTTGATGTTGACTTTGTCACGCTACCATAGTTACACCTGCTTGCTTTCTGGATACAATTGTAGGGAATGGTGTTTGTCACTACTTGCTATTATTTCAGGGATTGTGGACTGTGTTGATCATTTTAGTTTTTCCTGAAAAAGCAGGTATGGTTTCTGGACCAGGAGGTGGATCTTGCAACTCTAAGAGAGTTTTCATGCACTAGCTACTGGCCAGGAATGTTGCCATGTACTCCACTGTTTTTGCCACGCTTATACATAATCAGAGAACATAGGAAATCTCATTTCAGTCTATGGCTTGTGTCAGATATCCACTATTTAAAGCAATTTTTTTTTCCATTTCTATGACCCAAAGATTCTTCAATTCTATGTACATATGGAATGTACACAGTAGACTTTTATTCAGCCATAAAGAATGAAATAATGTTATTATGAAGAAAATGGGTGTAATTGGAAATTAGAATGTTAAGGAATGTTGACAGACACAGAAAATAAATATCGTTTTTTTTTTTCTTCATATACAAATGTACAAGTGCTGAATTGGAGAAATTACTTCTAAGGAAAAAAAAGTTTAGAAAGAAGAAAGAGACATAAAATGTGAGGAAAACAAGGACAGCATATAAGATCAAAATGTAATACTTCTGTATACAGCATTGTCACATTGAAAGTTGATAATCAATATAATAAAATGTTTGTAGTAAAGAATTTACTTGTGGCAGTGTGGGGGGCCAGCTCCCACATTTATTTATTTCAGGAATTTATTTATTCTTGAGGAATGATGGATAAGAGACTTAGATAGAAATAGAGGGGAAAGAAACAAATAGAAATGCAGGATAGCCTCAGCAGGGCCTGGATCTTTAGCCATCTACCAAGAACTTTATGCAAAAGGGATTTTTATATCAATGCCAAGAAGAGAGGCAAAAGATCTCCCCCTTGCTAGATATATCCAAGTGCAGATGCTTCCAAACACCTGGTACTCAGGCCTGTGGTCCAATTATCTTTGTATGCAGTCTTGCAAGGTAAAGCCATTAGGAAATTTCAGTGGGTTACAACAGGTCTCTCTTCTTAATATTTTAAAAGGGCTCCTCCCTAAAGGTTCACAGCAATATCCATAGTTTTCACATCCCTCAGTGAAGGAGTAGAGGATGATAAAGATGCAATGTCCTTTTTGAAATTGGTCTAGGAAGACTACAGGATTCTTAGCTGCATCATGTCCTTTAAATAAAAGACTATTGATGCAACCATATCAAACAAATAAATCAACTCCTAATGCAACTGCATCAAACTTAAAGACTCTCTTAGTTCATCATTAACATTAACCAGTTAACATAATTCTAACATAAATATTGCTACATAATTATAATTCATACATCTAAAAACAAACTCTTAATAGAACCATTTGAATTTTTTGCTAACAAAACATAGGATAAACTTCTGATGTATTCACATCAAACTTAAATACTCCTTTAACTTAATCAAACCATGGTGCATTAATATCAATAGGTTAACATAATAACTCTAACATAAATAGTGCTATACACAATTATAATTCCTACAAACCTAAATTCAAAAGAAATACTCTATTACCATTAACACTCTAAAATCTTTAGCAAAACATCCAAAAGCAATTTTTAATCATATTTTTATTTTATAATTAACTTAATTTCACATATCAGCCATGGATCCCCCAATCCTCCCTTCTCCTACCCCCCCAGCCCTCACCCCAATCCACCCCCCCATTCCCACCTACTCCAAGGCAAGGTCTCCCCTGGGGAGTCAGCCCAGTCTGGTAGACTCAGCCAAAGCAGGTCCAGTCCCCTCCTCCCTATACCAAGGCTGAGCAAAGCATCCCAGCATAGGCCCCAGGCTCCAAAAAGCCAGCCCATGCACCAAGGACAGTTCCTGGGTCTACTGTAACTCACAACTTCAAGGAGGCTACCTAGTAAAGAGGACCCTAAGAAAGACACAGGGATCACCCAACAACAGAGAAATAGACGAGATCTACATGAGCAAACTGGGGGTGGGTTGGGGGGTTATTGAAGACAAGGGTCGGGGGAAAGAGAGCTTAGGGGAGATGGAGGTCCCAGCTGGATCAGGAGCAGAGTGGGAGAACGGAGAGGGAGAGAGAGATACCATGATGAATGAAGATCCCAGGAGAATAGGAAGAAGCAGCGTGGTAGAAAGGTCCCCAGAAATCCACAAAAGTAATTTCTTTTTTTTTTTTTTTTTTTTTTGGTTTTTCGAGACAGGGTTTCTCTGTGTAGCTTTGCGCCTCTCCTGGAACTCACTTGGTAGCCCAGGCTGGCCTCGAACTCACAGAGATCCACCTGGCTCTGCCTCCCGAGTGCTGGGATCAAAAGTAATTTCTTAATAGAACTATATAAATATAACATTAATCCACTCAAGTAACAAGAATTTTTTTTAAGTTAAATAGACTGAGAATATTAATTCTCCCCTTTCTTTATAAGTTTTTAAACTAAATCTCAAGCCAGGTTAGAAAAAAAAAACCCAAACTTTTCCATTTATACAGGTCCATTTTTTACACAAAACCAGTTCTATAAGCAGTTCATAAGTCATCACCATTAATAGAGTTTATATGCACAAGTAAATTGGAATTCCCCTAAATTCCTAGTCAACTGGCAACAAGACTCTTTGCTTTTGCATTGGATTTGGTCTCCTGGTGGTCTTTGTTGGACTCTGGATACAACATTCTTAAAATATAAACTTCAATTTTCCACTCCAAAAAAGAAAAAAAAATTGTCCCAAATGCAATGAAATCACTCCTGTCCAAACCATTTCTTGAGTCCAGAATGTTCAAATAAATTAATTAATTCTGGTACCAGTCTTCCAAATATGGAGAAACGTTTTTCACAACCAATATCTTTTTGCCACTAACTATTTTAGTTCAAGCAAGTGTCTCTCTGCAACTTTCATTCTCAGGCCAGAGGCACTTTCAGTTACAGCAGCATTTTATGGAAGTTTTACCTGAGGAACCTTTGCCTCAGGCTATTAGCTCCACAAGAGCTGGTTGGTGCAAAGTACTCTCAAAAGAGACTTTCTTACAGCCAGCAAGCAGAAACTGCAAAGCTTTTGCTGATAGCTCTATTCAGGCTTTTACAGCTTTCACAATCCTGATGTGTCTGTGCTTCCCCTCACTGGGCTGTTCCCACTATGTCCTAAGGCTAAAGGGCTCTCAGTCACCTCAGGAAACATGGGTTAAAGGTTCCTGGAGCTGCTATGAGTTGAGCTGTGGCTTTCCTAGAGCAACCCTGGCTCTGGGAGGAAACCCAGGCACCACAAACTGTGGCTTCCTTGAGTACCATTACCTGATTCACTGGTGGCCCCCTGCTCATCACCCTGGCTCCCAGGAACTTCTGTCTGCTGTCCAGCTTGCATGACCACATGTAGCCCGAGGGCAACTCCATGGTTCCAGCAACATCTTGCTGCTGGGAGCTCAGGCTGTGTCAGTCTCAACAGTTCCCGCAGAGACCAGGCCTGTCTGTTCAGCTTGGAGCATGGCTCTCACCTCCACAGCTACCTGGGCTCCACCACATCTCAGCTACTCATCTGTTGCTAACACCACTTCCCTGCCCCTGGCAGCAGTCTGATCTCCGCAGTCTCTACTGCTCACCACTGCTCACTGTTCACTCTCACTACAGTGCAGCATCTCTGCTGGGCTTTCCAAGCTGCTGCCTGGAATTCACCTCTCCCACGGTGTAGCATCTCCACTCCACCTGGCTTCCTTTGGGCAGAAAGCTTGCAGACCCTCGGGTGCCTGCCACCTGTGCTGCATTAATGTTCCATAGGTCTCAGTTGCCTATGCCTGGCTCTGGTGTCTGCCATTGTTGGTGGCTTCTGGAGCTTCTGCAGCCACTTAGACTGCCAATTTTGCAGTCTGCTGTGGATGCTGCTTTCTGCATCCCAGGTTGCATTTGTACTCAGGGGAAAAATACCTACTTTACTCTAAATTTCTATTATATCCAAGTTTTACTTTAGCCTATACAACATCCTTATGCCTAAAAGTTATTCTACCCTAATTAAACCTACATTTCTTAAACTGAACTTACGACTTACTTTACTACATGTATTTACACTCCTTTTTTAAACTTACATTCTATATGATGACTTTATTAGCATCTAGAAGAGATCTCTGAACTCTTAACACTTTACACATCACATCTCTTAGAAAAGATTTCGTAGAAGCAATATTTACCAAACTTATATTTAAGAGAATATTATCAAACTATGAGACTCTCTTAACAGAACTAACTTACACTAGAAAGAATCTCTTAGCAGAAATTAGCAAAAATCTATGAGATTTCTTAATACCTAGAAAATATTTCGTAGTTAAACTATTATAAGACCAGAAGTATGCAAATCATTTCTAAAGATCAGTTTATAATAAAGTTTTAATATCATTCTGAAAGTTCTCCTGACAGTTGGAAACAAGAGCCTAATTTGTCAATGACTCCCTCAACCCTGGGACTTAGTGAGTGTTGTCACTATGGAGTAGTAACACTTGTTGCTAGGGAGCTGTAACACCTTTCCCCGCCAAGTTCTCTTAGCCATTCCTGAGGCAGTACCAATGCACTCAGTGGCAGATGGTTTATAACTAGAGGCTCTCCCTTTGCCCAAATTCATAACAGCTCCCCTGAGCGCTTCAATTTCAACAAAGGCTGTTGACTTCACTCAGTTGCTGCAGAAGCCTTGCCTCAGGGCGAGGATGAAATTACCAGATTGAACTACTGTAAAGTTCTTAACAAAAACTCTTTGCGCAGCTATTAGGCACTTTCTCAAAGGAGCCTGCATTGATTTGCTGCGAGTCAAAAGCATGTGGCTCTGAACTCCGTTTCTTCTTCAGCTTTTACTGAATAGTGACACAACCTTTGTCCCAAACTCCTCAGCAGTCTGTGAGGCCCCTAAGTCTCCTGTTTTCCTCCCACTGCAGGAGGGAACCTCTAATACCAGGAACACTGGTTCAGCTGCTTTCCCAGTTCCTCTAGAAAAGTGTCATTGGAGCTGACATTGCTCTGTTCCAGACTCCTCACCAAACTCTCAGATGATTGATTTTTTCCCCTTTCTTAATTTTTTAAAATTGTACTTACCACGAGTTCTTTTAACAATGCCCAATATTTTGGCAAGCTTATTTGTTTACTAAAACTGCTACTATTCAAAGGAGTCAAGAACATAGTTGTTGGTTCATGAAACATCCTTCATTAGCTTACTCTGAGAAAGAATATTTTCATGATTTAGTATTTTAGCTTCTCAAACCCTGATGCCAACTTTACTAGTAGCTGTGATATAGTCTAACCATGAGTTATTTAACTCAGGTTATAGTTGTAGCTTTTCAACTTTTAGTAAGACAGCTAGATATTCTGGAGTTTGATCCCCATCTACAACACAGTTTTCCAGTGTCCAGACCACTTTCCCTTAGTTTCTTAAGTTTTTCAAAGTGACTTATTGACAAACGGTACTAGAACTTTAATTATGTCCTTAGAGGCAAGTTGTTTGCCTGTTCTTAGTTCTCAGGATGTAAAATTAAGCTTTGTAGCATTGCTTTGAAAAGAAACTGCATTCTGAGCTGGAAGAAAAAAAAAACAGCTTTTGGACAGCATCACCGTTTTGAGCTGAAAAACCTACATTTCACATGGTGCCTTTTTCTATATGAGCCCACTGTTCCATTAGGCACTCTGTTTTCCAGACTGCTTTTCTCTATAGCATCATGCTATTACTACATTGCCCAAGCTACTTTTCTGAACTACATTTCCCATGATGCCTTTCAAGCACACCACTTCCTGTTTCTGTTTACAGGGTCTGTGTGGTTTGTGTTCTTACTGAAGTCAAGCTTATGCTTTTTTACCAAGGGATGTTTTTGTTTTCCCTAAGCTTGCATTAGGACATGTGTACTTCCTCAATCGGACCTTTCACCTGACCCTGTCCCTGAGCAGATTGCATCTGTCTGTACATGTGCACTGAGATAGAACATATTGCCAGAGGCAAAAACCCTTCAGGGCTTCATTCCTTCTCCTCACAGGGTCAGTGAAATAAAAGGAAAGCACTTGAAACAAAGGTTTTTTAGAAAGGTCTTTCCCCTGATTTAAAAAAAAAAAAAAAAAAAAAGCTCAGAGATTTTTGGTAATTCAAGCCCTGCCTCCCTTATGGCAAGGAGGATTTTTAAAGCCTCCACTGCTTCTTCCTTACCAGCAGCCCCACTCCTGTCCCTGCCCCTTTCAGGGAAGCTGTCCCTGCTTTGGCTTTCTGCCTGCACTTTCTCAAGAGGCTCTAACTGTAGGAAACTTCTGTGTGCTGTTTTTACTGGCTAGCGGAAAGGATTTGTCTACTTCCAAGAGGTCTTTTTTTTTTTTTTTTTCCTTAGAGCGAACCACAGGTTCCCATATTAATATCTTCAGGTGAATCTTATTTTTGCCCTGAAAGGCTTTTAATATTTTAGAGAGAGATTAAGTATTTCTTAAGAAAGCTTTCCGTTTTTGAGAGAGAAAGGCCAAAACTTCTGTTCTCTATACTTTGGCTTCATGACCAAGAAGAAACTAATTCTGGTGGAATGATGTATCCATACAGTGGTAGGTTCTGCAGAGTGAAAAGTTTTATTTCATCCACATTTGACTCAAGGAAAAATCTTTCCCTGCCACTTGAGACTTTAAATTAAATCGTTCACAGGCCAAAAGCTTCCACAGGAATCCTTTATTTTTTCTGCCCCTTTTTTCTTTTCCTCTGATTTTTTCCAGCTTGCATTCCTAGCCCTATCACTGGAAAATTAAAGACATAGTTTCTCTGCCTAGTTGCTTATCTTATCTTACTTTAACCTAGGGTTTTTTTTTTCTTTCTTTAACTATATTCCTAACCCAATATTTCTATATTCTACCTTTCTGTATATTTCTTCCTACACTATTTTCCTATATTCTACTTTACGTTTTTCCTTAATTTTTATGGATAGAAATTAAGAGGGAGGAAGAAAAACCTAGACAGAGAGAAATCTATGCTGCACCCTTGCTGCGCTTCCCCACCTAACCTCCACACCCCAGAATAAAATACCATCGCTTTCATTTTTCAGTTCCTGTTTGGCATGCCTCATACTTGCAATGCCACCTCATTCCTTTTGCCAAGTCCTTGGGTCCCTGTTCAGTGGTGCCATCTGTGGGAGACCAGTCTCCACATTTATTTACCCCAGGACTCTTGAGGAGTGAGGGATGAGAGATTTAGATAGAAACAGAGGAGAGAGAAACAGAGAGAAATGCAGGATATCCTTGGGTGGTCCTGGATCCTTATGTACCGGCCCAGAACTTTATTCCAAAAGGCTTTTTATAACAATGCCAAGGGGAGGGGCAAAGTACCACCCCCTTGTTAGATACAGCCAAGTGTAGACCCTTCCAAACACTTGGTACTCAGGACTGTGGTCCAATCAACATCTTTTGCAAGTCTTGCATGGTAAAGCTACTGGGAAACCTCAGTGGGCTCCAACGTGGCAGCTATGGAAAACCTGTAGAAAGCAGAAGTAAATAAAAATGCATCTCAATACAAAGCAACATACTGAGAAATTATGAAACACTTACACCACCAACTCATTTCATAGACAATCTAACCCATAAAGTTTATTTTAAAAATGATAATATTGACTCAGCTGGAGTTTATCCTTTCATTCAGTAGCATGCATTTTACTTAGCCAAGGTAAATATTGCTAAACTTACTGTTGGGTATACACATATCCAAAATAAATGAAATATAGAGCACACAGTGTGATCTAATTCACCATGATACCAGCCATAAACCAATGCATATCAATTACACTTGAAAAGTAGAAAGGGGTGGCACTTTTTTACATTCATTTATACCCATTGTCAAGAAAAGAATGTGCAGTTTTTTTTTACTGTTAATGGGTTTGAATCACAGCATTGTGCTTGGCCCAGATACTTACTTTATTGTACATGGGAGTCACTATTGTCATTGTGGTGAGAAATTTGAATGATTTAGCTTTGCCTTTAAATAAGCTGCCCTGACTGGCAGGAAGACATGCTGAACAACCATGAGCATGTGTTTTGGCTTCTGAATGATGAAAATGCTTGATTACACTTAGAAAATGCCATCCTTGATACAGTATGTGCTCCAGATTAATGATGAATATTTTTGTTTTTTCTCTCAAAGCCAAGTGTCATAACAACAAAGATCAAATGATGGAAATGATATGTCTCTTGTCACAAAGTATCCTATTAGAGCAACACTGAAATGTTTTATTGGCGCTTGTCATATTAAACGCTTATCAGTCATCTATGATTAAAGACATTTAAAAAGTGGAGTTAGTGTACTACATGAGAGGAATGAAGAAGGATGTTATATTTTTTTTTTCCCATTGTGGAACCCAGGAACAACAAAATATTTTTAATGCTCTTGACCTCAAGCATTCACGGAACTTCTTTAAATGCATGTCTCACAAATGAGGCAGACTATCATATATGAAATTATGCAAAGCAGAGCTGGGACTACTTTGGATTTTGAAACCATCAATGATATGAACTAAATGAATAAACTAGCTCCAAAGGAAAATGACATTCAAGCAGCCAATGATGACACCTAGTCCTAAGTATATGAATTATCTTTTCATCATTATTCAGGGCCATGCCCATTTCTCTATTCAGCATTTTAAAGTAAATTCACAAATGTAACTGAATGATTTGAATGTTACCATAGGATAAAATAGATGTCAACATTAACGTCAAGAGTAATTTTTTATGTATTTTAAATCATTAAAATAAATATAAAAGCAGGAAGTTTATACTATGGCTTAGTAACAATCTCTCAGCAACTGGTATCATCTGGGATATGAATATTTGGAGGAATTTTATCTTTCTTTAAGTAAGCTTTAGGCATTTTGCACTAGTAGAGAGTAATATTTCCTCAGACATCCCAATACACTCTTCACCTAAAAGTTGCCAGTTTAATGAGCTGTCAAGAGTAAACCTATTTCAAAACTTTTCCAGAACACCATTTTAATGAAATAATGGGTTGGTACATCCACAGAGATGTTGCCATGACAACATCCTCATAGAAAACCAATGGAATTGAATATTTGCAGATGATCCAGGGTATCTACTAGCTAACTTTCTGCAATCACTGAGGATGATTAAGGACAAAATATTCAAGCACATTAGCAGTTTATTTTTTAGTCTGTGTCTAGATACATAATTGTCATTATATTTTCTTTGCCTAGATTGCATATTACATCTGATATTAGCAGATACATTAAAATGGATTTACATGATAATACTAATATACTTTGTATTGTCTCT
The DNA here is from genome assembly GCF_049852395.1 of Peromyscus maniculatus bairdii. Classification (NCBI taxonomy): domain Eukaryota; kingdom Metazoa; phylum Chordata; class Mammalia; order Rodentia; family Cricetidae; genus Peromyscus; species Peromyscus maniculatus. Next base: position 23,075,413 of record NC_134866.1, on the reverse strand, counting down.
CAGATTATTTTTAAGGAAGAATTATGATGTCTATTATGGTAAATAGACTGACTAATTTTGTAATAAATGGAAAAAATATAAAGCACAAAATGCCTATTTTATGTACTAATAGGCAAAACAAACATAAGTATTTGAAACTGGAGATTATGATCATTTAGATTCCATTGAATAATAAAAAAACATTTGAAGACATTCAAAATTACTTTGAATTTAGCTTGTCTTAAAGGCAAAGGTACAAGCAGTTATTTTTTTCTCATTTTTCCTTGAATGCCTGACAGTATATCAGAATAGATTTCTGGCTAATTAAAAAAATCATTGAGAAAGATGCTGCCAAGCTCATTTTTTTATTTGAAATTTCTTGATAAATACAAAATAGTAAAATAATGCATACTATATAGTGTGACAACTATAATTATACTCAAATCTAGGTCAGATTTGTAATTTACTGATATGTGTTTCATGTATTACTCATATATATTTATTATAGCATAGGAAATAAAAGTTGAACCGTTTCCTAATGAAACTATCTATATTGATGATTAAACCCTTTACAGTATAGGAGAGGTACTACAAATATCTGTTAATTGAATGTTGGACCTATCCATTTGTCTTTCATTCTGTGTGTCCCAACATCTACCCAGTTATTTCCAGGCAATTTCCTGATTCAAAAATATTTGATAGAATGAATAAGTTAATAAAAAAATAAACCATAAGTAAATAAATGAAGATAGTGCCCAGCTAGGTTTGCATCTTAAATAAATATAATATGCTTTTCTCCCATAAACATAAATATAATCACTGATGTAATTTGAAGTTTATGTTTTGTAAATTTGGTCATTTTCTAATGTTATAGAGAAAACTTAAATAAATATGGAAGACAGTTTGTAAATGTGTGAAAGAGAAAAAAATCAGATTACAGGATAAAGAAAGGAGTCTGAACAAACGAACATTTTCATTTCCTCTAATAATATACTTTTAAAAAATGAATATTTCAACACTAGAATATATTTCAGTTATCATTTTAATTGTTTTTATGAATTATTTTACATGTTTATTTACATAAAAGTTGATGTCATTTTCCCATCTAATAAGATTATTTTGCATTAAAAAGGGAACTATTACATTGTCTATTAAAATTAATTTTTATGTTTTCTATGAGGCTCTTATTTGTTTATGGTATTGCAATAGCACTGTACTAAAATTATAGTGAATTATTAAGATCTCCTCATTTTAAATCAACATACATCTTTTATTTCATAATTTACTTGTACATGGCATTCTGATACAGCTTAAGAAGTCCTTCTGTTTATTTTTCAAAGGCTATAATCAAGGAATCTGTGAGAGTCTCTGTAATAATTGAACACATATCCTGATAACTACGTGTGTTAATACCTAGTCTCTATGTCAATACTTGAGGTTGTTAGAATCTTTTAGTGATTTGGTATGAATGAAACAATTTTAGGAATTGCAGTCCTTTTTTTCTCCTTTTCACCTTCATTGTGTCTTGAGTTGAGCAGCATCTTCTTCATGAACTCATGGCATGATGGATTGCCTTTCCTCTGTCATGAGGTCTTGCCATGATGGCCTGGCAGACATAGACTCCAAAACTAATCTTTGATTCACCATGGTCTACAGTCATCCATACTTTCCTATCTGTAAGCTAGTAATTAAGGGAAGTGTTATAGTATTCTAATATTGGGTATTATTCCTATGTTAGATGGGGAATACTTCATTCTCACAATCATAGGATTGGTATAAAATATTTCTTTGTACTTTCAACATTGAAATATTCCAATTAATTGAAGACCTTATATTAAAAGTAAGCTTAGATCCACGAGAGACTCACAGCTCATTTATACCCCATCAGAATGTAAACATGTTTTCAAATGACAAAAGGAATTCAAGTGGTCATGCATATCAATTTCATGCTCAATACTTTAGAACAAGTGAAATTGTGTCAGTCTAATTTATCAAGCAAGTGTAATATAAATAAACCTTTTCTATGCACATACATTTGTATGTAAGCATACCTATTTAAAATAATTTAAAGAGTTGATAGGAGAAAATATATAATGACCTAAAAATTTCTTTGATAAACAAATGTTCTATTGTATAATTTTGTTATACAGCCTATATGGATAATGCTCCTGGAAAAAATTAGATGTATTTTAAATTTAATATTGAGTTAATTATTTACAAGCTTTCCCTCATTTAATATTCTATATGTGAATAATAGAGAAAATATGTGTTATAAAATAAGATTTATGTATTTTGTGTTTTTATGTAAAGTAAATGTATCTGTATGCAAGTTTAAAAAGAATTTTAGATAGTTTTTTTCATTAAAACTATTTTTAAGTAACTACTTAAAAGTTATTTTTAAAAAATTATTTTAAACTTGATTTTTACAAGTTCTAAATTTGAAATGTTAGTTTTACCAAAGTAAATGCAAAAAAACTATTTTACTATACATCTACTTAAAATTTAGAACAGATATAAATTTGATACAAGCCATAAAGAGAGCAAATTTTTCTATGACTAAGTAAAACATCAAGAATGTTCTAAATATGCACAGAAAACATCTGTTTGAAAATTAAAATATTTCTAAATTTTGCTGTTTAGATTTGTACTATATTTAAAACAAGATATCTAAAATTAGGTAAAATATTATTTTCTTATTTGCCTAATAAAGACAATGAAAACATAATATTTAGAGAGGATTTGTTTAAATTGTAATATAAGAAACTAAAAATATGTGTCCTGATTTATGGTAAGAGTCAAGGTGGGTCTGATGCCAAGCAAAGATTCATGAATGAACAGATACCCTGCATCCAGTAAGCACAAACTGGCCTCTGAAAGAGTATTCTTGAAATGTCTTGGCCTCCATCCAGTCAAACTACTGTTAATGTGTTTTTGGATTGTTGTGAAACTAAATATTGAATCTTAAATTAAACAAGAAAATTCCAGGTAAACTTGAAGCCTATTCAACACCACGAAAGTGTCATAATCTGCATAAATGCCAAGCATAGTGCTAGCAATTGGTAGCTATTGAATATGGATCTTATGAATGGATTAGCATTAATCTTTTATTTTAGTTTCCCAAACCGCTATGTTATCTGGGGTTTAGTAATGCACAGGACGTAGGAGTGGTTTGAGTATCTTATAAGTAATTCATTTCCTTAAGAGAGCCTTGAGAAAGATCTAAATATTAAAATAGATCACCTATAAGAGTTTCTTTCCCTGTAAAATAGGAACTGCACAGCTTATAAATTAGTCATCACAAACAGCCGTATAATTTAGCCTGAAAAAACGTTCTCTAAGTAACAATCCCCCTACAGTAGTTTATTTCTCTAGTGTGATAAAACAAGCTTAGAAAATATATACAGTCTGCCTTACTGCCTGTATTTTTATTTCAAAATATTAGTTTGTGTTTTTTTGGAGCAAGATTTTTTTTTCCTTTCCTTTTATTTTACAATACCATTCAGTTCTACATATCAGCCACGGATTCCCTTGTTCTCCCCCCTCCTGCCCCCCTCCCCTTCCCCCCAGGCCACCTCCCATTCCCACCTCCTCCAGGGCAAAGCCTCCCCCAAGGACTGAGATCAACCTGGTAGACTCAGTCCAGGCAGGTCCAGTCCCCTCCTCCCAGACTGAGCCAAGCTTCCCTTCATAAGCCAACTCATGCAAAGAGCCCAGGACCTGGTACCACTGCCTAGATGTCTCCCAAAGAGATCAAGCAAATCAACTGTCTCACCTATTCAGAGGGCCTGATCTAGTTGGGGGCCCCTCAGCCTTTGGTTCATAGTTCATGTGTTTCCATTCGTTTGACTATTTGTCCCTGTGCTTTATCCAACCTTGGTTTCAACAATTCTCACTCATATAAACCCTCCTCTTTCTCGCTAGACTCCCGGCACTCCACCCGGGTCCTAGCTGTGGATCTCTGCATCCAGATCCCACAGTTGTTGGATGGGTTTTCTGGCACAACTATGAGGGTGTTTGGCCATCCCATCACCAGAGTAGTTCAGTTCCGGCTGTCTCTTGACCATTGCCAGCAGTCTATTGTGGGGGTATCTTGTAGATGTAACCAATCGTCTTATTAAAATAAGAAACACAGAGCCAATGTAAAAGAGAAAGCCGAGAGGTCAGAGCTCAGAGATAAAATCTTACCTCCTGCAGTGCTCCTAGCTTCCCTGAGAGAGCTACTTCCTGTTTGTCTGTGTTTAAATAGTCTTTCTGTTCTGTCTTCTCTTTGGTTGTAAACCCAGCCACATGACTGCCTCATCACTGCCTGTAAGTACTGCCCTCCAGGTCTTAAAGGCATATGTCTCCAATACTGGCTGTATCCCTGAACACACAGAAATCTACCTAGCTCTTCTAACCACCACGCTCTTGCTATGGCTCTAATAGCTCTGACCCCAGGGCAACTTTATTTATTAACATAAAATTAAAATCACATTTCAGTACAAATAAAATATCACCATATTTCCCCTTTTCTATTTTAATAAAAAGAAAAAAGGCAAAAGGTTGTAACTAACAAAAGAAAAACTATATACAAAAGTACAATAACTATATACAATATATACAAGTAACAAATACCTAAACGATGTCTAGTCCATTTGTATTTGACAAATCAGAGAAAATAATTCCCTTATCTATCCTATTTTAGTAAGTCCAAAATGTATCTAATTCACTTTCTATCCTAATTAATCTTCAACTATAACTAAGTAATCTTCAACTCCCTCAGAGACCCAAGAAGGAAATAATATTAGCTAACAAAAATAAAAACAGGAAGTGCACAAAAGCAACTTCCAAAAATTTTGTGAGTTGACAGAAACAGCCAGCTGCCTGGACAGTCACCTGAGGTTTATTCGCAGTGTTGGGGCATCATCTTCAGCCTATAGGCTTATGGTATCTGACAGACTCATTTGTGAAGTAGGTTGTACACAAGGTCAACAGTTCAACCTCACATTGGGTGAGAGCAGTCCATGTACCAGAAACACCTGAATTCCACTAGTGTCATGTCATGATTCAGGATTTTAAATTCTGGAAATTGTTGATGGTTTTTGAATTCAGCTGTCCATTGTTCTTGGCTGTGTATATATGGCTTCATCTCAGCATCCCCTTCTTCTCCACATCCCTCTATTAAGTGCCAGTCTACTATTGAGAGGCGTGAGCTTTCAGTTGCTGTTCCATTGCACAACAGAAGCCATCGGCCCACTGCCTGTTCAGCTGTCTTTGAAGAAAAGGACACTGTACCTTTTCCGGATTGTGAAGGCCACTTCAGGGATGGGGCCATATTGTCCTGGCCTCAGAAGATGCCTTCTGATAAAGCCATAACCACACTTGTTTTGGCAGGAATCGGTAGTCCTTTGTTCCGTGTTCTGTCTGTCCATTTTGTCCTGTTGATTCGAGGATACTTTTTGTCCAGTGGCTAACTTTTGCCACAATGAAAATTAACGCCATATGAAGTTTCTTCAATGCCCATATATTCTCTGAAGTAGATTAGTACTGCCAGGAGCCGACATGTCTCAAAAAAGAAAAATTTTTAAGTTATTAAAACATTTTAAATGCCATATTCAGTAGATCTCTGAAGGGTTTGAAGATGACCTGTCTAAAATATATCTGCTCAATTTTTAAAACATATCTAATATGACTACAATTTCTATTGTAATGTCTAACTACTAACTTTCATTTCTTTATATCCTAATAGTTGGTAATAATGTAAAGTATTTAAAACTAGTAATTGTCTTTTTCTTTTCTTTTCTTTCTTTCTTTCTTTTTTTTTTTAACAAGAACCTTAAATCTAATCTCCTTTGCTTAGCCTTTTTCCTAACCCTTGGCAACAACTTGTAACCTATCCCCCTAAATAATGAAAATTATCCCAGACCCAAAACCCATTAAAAAGACCAAAAAAAAAAAAAACCAAAAACAAACAAACAAAAAAAAAAAAAACCACCCGCCCCACACCACCTCTTTGGAAATGGGGGTGTCATTCTTAAAATTGCTTCCTGCTGGGTATGGCCGAAGTTATCTTTATCCTGAAAGAAAAATTTTAGGTTAATTGTCAAATTCTAGGAAAGGTAACTATATCCTTCCTTATTATCCAATCTGTGTATAATGCCAAAGTTCAGGGTTTATCTCAAGTCCTTATTCAAGTAGTCTTTGAAACTGAATCATCTCAGCTAGTCATCTCAAAATTGCTCTGAGCACTTTGTAGTTCAAAGCTGATCTGTAGATGACGTTTGTCAGTTCAGTGATATTATTATTGTCCACGTGGAATTGTTGTTGTTGTGGGGCCCCATCTTCTTCCTGGAGACTTCAGTTGATGTTAGGCCTGGCCGTGATTTCCTGCAGAAAACTGATAAGAGACTCGAACACAAAGACATATATATGCAGCTAATTGAAGCCTTTTTTCTCGAATTAGTTAGTATTGTATATGACCATTCATATCTTAACAAAGTTTAAAATGTATATGTATACATTTTATTAATATATTTATTTATTAATATAAATATTTAATATTTATTAATATATATGTATATTAATCTTGTAAATTTTGATATAAAATTTATACTTTAAGAAAAGTTTAAAGAATCAGAATAGAATCAAAGAGTTGAGATTAGTAATAGAATAGTCCCTTAATTAATTTGGCTTTTGTCCTGTCCCACAGCAGAAAATGGCTCTTTTATTCTGGCATGATACAGGGAGTTTGTATTTTCCTTTTAACAACATGCTTGAGTTTAAAGAAGGAGAGAGCCATTCTCCAACTCCAAAGTCAGCTTTAAATTTTAATTGAACTGGGACTATTAGAAGACCAATAGTGTTAAATCTTTAGAGAAAAGCAGAAACAATCATTTAAGAAGACATAAAATTTGTGGATTTCTGTGGGCCTCTTTAGCACTTTGTTTCTTCCTTTTCTCATGTGGTCTTCATTTACCATGGTCTTCTATTCCTTGTTCTCCCTCTCTGTTCTTGATCCAGCTGGGGTCTCCGCTCCCACAGGCTCTCTTTCCCTTGACCCTTGCCCTTTATTACTCCCACCTATGTCCAGGTTGTTCATGTAGATTTCAGCCATTTCTCTGTCATTGGGTGATCCTCGTGTCTTTTTTGGGGTCCTGTTTTCCAGGTAGCCTCCCTGGTGATATGAGTAGCAGTCCAGTCATCTTTGTTCCACCTCTAGTATCCTTCTATGAGTGAGTACATACCATATTTGTCTTTCTGAGTCTGGGTTACCTCACTCAGGATGATTTATTCTAGATCTATCCATGATGTCATTGTTTTTCTCTGCTGAGTAGTATTCCATTGTGTATATGTGCCACAATTTATTTATCCATTCTTCACTTGAAGGGCATCTAGGCTGTTTCAAGGTTTTGGTTATTACAAACAATGCTGATATGAACATAGCTGAGCAAGTGCTCTTGTGGTATGATGAGCATTTCTTGGGTATATGCCCAGGAGTGGTATAGCTGGATCTTGGGGGAGATTGATTCCCATTTTTCTAAGAAAGTGCCATATTGATTTCCAAAGTGGTTGTATAAGCTTGCATTCCCACCAGCAGTGGAGGAGAGTTCCCCTAGTTCCACATCCTTTCCAGCATAAGGTGTCTTCAGTGTTTTTGATCTTAGCCATTCTGACAGGTGTAAGGTGGTATCTCAGAGTTGTTTTGATTTGCATTTCCCTGATGATTAGGGATGTTGAGCACTTCCTTAAAGGTCTTTCAGCCATTTGAGTTTCCTCTGTTGAGAATTCTCTGTTTAGTTCTGCAGCCCATTTCTTAATTGGATTGTTGGTCATTTTGTTGTCTAATTTCTTGAGTTCCCCATAAAAGACTGCTGGCTATGGTTGAGAGACAGCTGGGGCAGACCTACTCTGGTGATGGGATGGCCAAACACCCTAATATTTGTGCCAGAAACCCCATCCAAGGACTGAGGAATCTGGATGCAGAGTTCCTTATTTATTATTATTCTTGATATCAGTCCTCTGTCAGATGTGGGGTTGGTAAAGACCTTTTCCCTTTCTGTAGGCTGTCACTTTGCCTTGTTGACTTTATCCTTTGCTCTTCATTGTTTCTCTCAGTGTCTGTGCTACTGGTGTTATATTTAGGAAGTGTTCTCCTATGCCAATGCGTTCAAGACTACTTCCTACTTTCTCTTCTAGCAGGTTCAGAGTAGCTGGATTTATGTTGAGGTCCTTGATCCACTTGGACTTAAGTTTTGTGCACGGTGACAGATATGGATCTGTTTGCAGCCTTCTACATGTTGATATCCAGTTATGCCAGCACCATTTGGTGAAAATGCTTTCTTTTTTCCATTGTACCCTTTTGGCTTCTTTATCCAAAATTATATGTTCATAGGTGTGCGGATTAATGTCAGGGTCTTCAATTAGATTGCATTGATCCACATGCCGGTTTTTATGCCAATACCAAGCTGTTTTTATTACTGTAGAGCTTGAAGTCAGGGATTGTGATGCCTCCAGAGGTTGTTTTATTGTACAGGATTCTTTTGGCTATTCTGCGTTTTTTGTTTTACCATATGAAGTTGAGTATTATTCTTTCCAGGTCTGTGAAGAATTGTGTTGGTATTTTGATGGGGATTGCATTGAATCTGTAGATTGCTTTTAGTAAAATTGCCATTTTTTACTATGTTGGTCCTGCCTATCCATGAGTATGGGAGATCTTTCCATTTTCTGACATCTTTTTCAATTTCTTTTTTCAGGGACTTATAGTTCTTGTCATATAGGTCCTTTACTTGCTTGGTTAGTGTTACCTCAAGGTATTTTATTGCATTTGTGGCTATTGTAAAGGTTGATGCATCTCTGATTTCCTTCTCAGCTTCTTTGTCCATTGTATATAGGAGGGCTACTGATTTTTTTTTTTTTTGAGTTGGTCTTGTATCCTGCTATGTTGCTGAAGGTGTTTATAAGCTGTATCAGTTCCTTGGTGGAATCTTGGGGGTTACTCAAGTATACTATGTCATCTGCAAATAGGGAAAGCTTGACTTCTTTCTTTCCAATTTGTATCCCCTTAATCTCCTTATGCTATCTTATTGCTCTGGCTAGAACTTCAAGTGCTATATTGAATAAGTATGGGGAGAGCAGACAGCCTTGCCTCGTTCCTGACTTAAGTGGAATTGCTTTGAGTTTCTCTCCATTTAATTTGATGTTGGCTGTTGGCTTGCTGTAAATTGCCTTTATTATGTTTAGGTATGTTCCCTGTATTCCTGATCGCTCCAAGACTTTTATCATGAAGGGGTGTTGGATTTTGTCAAATGCCTTTTCTGCATCTATTGAGATGATCATGTGGTTTTTTTTCTTTGAGTTTGTTTATATGGTGTTTTACATTGATATTAAGGGATATTAATGACCAGTGATTGTTTATCCCTGTTATTTTTTGGTGGTAGTGTGTGTATACTTCTCTTCTTTGGGGTTTACTGGTGTGGCTTTATCTATTGCCTGTGTTTTCACTGACTTCCTTAGGTTGGAATTTTCTTTCTAGTGCTTTCTGTAGGGCTGGGTTTGTGGATAAGTATTGTTTAAATCTGGCTTTGTCTTGGAATGTCTTGTTCATTCTGTCTATGATGATTGAAAGTTTTGCTGGGTATATTAGTCTGGGCTGACATTCATTGTCTCTTAGTGCCTGCATTACATCTGTCCAGGTCCTTCTGGCTTTCAAAGTCTCCACTGAGAAATCGGGTGTTATTCTGATGGGTTTGCCTTTATAGGTCACTTGGCCTTTTTCTTTTGCTGCTCTTAATATTCTTTCTTTATTCTGTATGTTTAGTTGTTTATTATGTGGTGAGGGGACTTTTTGGGGGGGGTCTAGTCTGTTTGGTGTTCTATAGGCTTCTTGTATCTTCATAGGCATTTCCTTCTTTAAGTTGGGAAAGTTTTCTTCTATGATTTTGTTGAATATATTTTCTGTGCCTTTGAGTTGGTATTCTTCTCCTTCTTCTATCCCTATAATTCGTAGGTTTGGTCTTTTCATGGTGTCCCAAATTTCTTGGACATTTTGGTTCATGACTTTGTTGGCTTTAGTGTTTTCTTTGACGGATGAATCTATTTCTTCTACTGTATCTTCAATGCCAGAGATTCTCTCTTTCATCTCTTGCAGTCTGTTGGTTATACTTGCATCTAAAGTTCCCAATCATTTACTCAGATTTTCTATTTCCAGCATTCCCTCTGTTCGTGTCTTCTTCATTTTTCCTATTTCCCCTTTCAGGTCTTGGACTGTTTCCTTTATTTGTTTCATTGCTTTTTCATGATATTCTTTCAGTACTTTATTGTTTTCTTCCAGGACTTTATTGTTTTCTTCTAATTTGTTTGTCCTTTCCTCTAGTTGTTTACAGCGTTCTTCCCACTTTTTTGTCTTTTCCTCTACACAAGCCTCTACCTTCTTCATGATGTTATCCATAAGGCTGTTTTCTTCTGTTTTTTGATGTTCAGGTCAAGATGTTGGGGGAGGGATAGTTTCTGGTGATGCTGTATTGCTCTTCATTTTGTTGTATACTTCTGTCTTGATGTCTGCCCATCTCCTTGTGGTTCATTCTTGGTCTTATCAGCGCACTTGGTTCAGACAGACTTGACAGATCCAGGAAGTCTCTCTCTCTTGTCCAGATGGGAGCTCTCTTGTCCAAATGGGAACCCCTGGGGCAGGATGGAAGCTCTCTCTGGTCCAGAAGGGAAGTCTGGGACAGGATGGGAACTCTCTCTCTCTAGGGATAAATTTATCTTTTAACCTCCCAAATATATCACATACTTGGATTCTAGTGATGGATATGCAATAATTCATCTTTTAGGTATGTATTCTTCTGTATTATATGAGAAAGTATCACAAAAATATTTACTGAGACAAAATAAGTAAAATACTTAATTGTCTTGTGAACATATGTGACATATGTGAATGAAATATATCTAAATTTAAAAAAATTAGATCATTATCAATACATGGGATCATGTCATATCATTGTCTAATTGGACTTCTGAAGGCAAGTTCAAAGGCTATTGCCACAGAGAGTGCAGTTTAGATACAAAACCTTATTCTTTTCTTCCTTCAGATTGATCAGAGTATGTTAGAGTCCTTTCAAGATCACATGTCTTTGTCACATTCCTGGAAAACACAAATAGATTAATGTAGAGCTTTTTGTATAACTGAATATTTGGAAAGGGGGGAACAGTGCAAAGGAATTGGAATAGGATATTAGACAGCATTTCAAGTTCTACATAGTTCTGCTTACCTCTCTCAGATTAGCTGATATTTGAACATTCAAATGTCTTCATTGAACATATCATCCATTTGATGATGTTAGAAAGAAAAGAGAGCATTTCCATTTTCTGGTGTCTTCTTTACCTTTTTTTTCATCTATGTATTAAAGTTTTGTGATATAAGTATGTTTGCCATTTGTAATTAGGAAGGCTCCTGATCTTGGTGTGCTGATATTGTATCCTGCCACTTTGCTGAAAGTATTTGTCAGCTCTAGTCACTTTCTGGTGTAGTATTTATGGTCTTTTCTATAAATTTATATCATTTGAAAGTGAATATTTTGACTTCTTCCTTTCTAACTGGCATTCCTTTGATCATCTTTGGTTGTCTTACCGCTCTAAGACTTCATTTATTATATTTCTGGAATTTAACTTATTTATATTCTTTTTGTAATGTGCAGATTGTGTCCTATACTCTCTGACCAGCATTGGACACATAGCAAGTGTCACAAGCAAGAAATCAACTGCAGATTCTCCTATTTCACAGCATTGACAGAAGTGAACTGCCCTGAGAAATTAATCTGACTGGATGTCACCATGAGCTTTTATGTCTTTGGTTTTCAGAGGCTTTTTTGGTCTTGAATAGGCACACAGACCCATGTTGGCTGAAAGAATCACATAGTGGATATCATATCATAGGCTCAAACTTGATTTGGTCTTACTCTACAAAGCCCCAAAGTATCATGGTCACACTTGTCTAGAAAAGGTTATTACAGTCCACGGCTGCCTTCCTACTATATGTCCAAAAAATAAATATAAATAAACAAATAAATAAATAAACTATGAAATAAAAAATAATTAAATCTGTTCTCCATTTGTTCATTTTTTTCATAATATAAAAAACAAAAAATCATCAAAAATATTCAAAATAATTTGTCTGTAATCTTTAAAAAACCTAGGATATCAAAGGTCATGCATTCCTTGTATAACGAACCCATTTTAAAACTTTATTATTGAAATCATGGGTAAAATCATTTTATTTTGAGTATAAAAAGTCAGTCATTTCATTTTCCTAAGGCTTATGATTCCTTTGACAGGTCACATTCTAATAGTCTTCTAATATACTAAATATATTCTAACTCAAACAGCATTAATATTTCAAAATCAAATACATGAATATACAATATGTAGCTCATATGATATTACAAGTACAAATGATTCATTTAAAGATGTGTATATCTAGCTGGATGGTGGTGGTGCATGCCTTTAATCCCAGCACTTGATAGGTAAAGGCAGGAGGCTCTCTCTGAGTTTGAGGCCAGCCTGGTCCATAGAATGAGTTCCAGGACAGACTCCACAGCTATACAGAGAAACCCTGTCTCAAAAATAATATGCCTATCCTACAGGAACAATGTTAAATTACTTAACTTCTCTATACTAAAACTCAATTGTTTAATATCTGTTTCTATAATACAGAGCTATAATGATACTTAAATATGACTATGTAGGCTTTATAATGTTTTATATTTCATTAGCATCTTTGTTCCTATAATAACTTGAGCACAAATTTTTCAATATTTGGTGAAAAGGTATGATAAAATTGTTGTTAAGAACAATAAATTAATTGGATATCTCAAAGTATACCTGTGAATAATAAATAAATGACCTTTCTAATGTAGAGTATTGTGGTGTTTTGAAATAGGAATATGGTGATATTTTATTTGTACTGAAATGTCATTTTATTTCTTTGTTAATAAATAAAGTTGCCTGGGGGTCAGAGCTATTAGCAAGCCATAGCGAAAGCTGGGTGGTGGTGGTACACGCTTTTAATCCCAGCACTTGGTAGGCAGAGCTAGGTAGATCTCTGTGTGTTCAAGGATTCAGCCAGCATTGGAGACACACGCCTTTAATCTCAATACCAACCATAGAAGACCTGGAGGTCTGTACAGACAGGCAGTGACTAGGAGGTCATATGGTTGGGTTTACAACCAATGAGAAGGCAGAACAAAAACTCTATAAAAAAAAGACACAGGAAGTAGCTCTCTTTCGGAGAGGTAGGACCACTGCAAGAGGAAGGGTAAGATTTTTAGCTCTTAGCTATTGCTCTGACCTCTTGGCTTTCTTCTTTGCATTGGTTCTGTGTTTCTTATTGAATGAGATGGTTACTTCTATGGAGGAATGTCCCCTATAAGTTTAGTCATTTGATAATCAGTCTGTAGTTTATGGCTCTGTTGTGGAGATTTTGAAGGTTTCGACGTGCTAGAGATATTATGTCACTGAAGGAGAGATTACAGAGTATATTACCTTGACTTTGAGTTTGCTCTTGGTGCTTTGAATCTTAAAAGGTCTTATTAATAAAAACACACCTGGATCCAGGTATTTGGGTGAATGCTGAATGATCAGAAAAACAGAACAAGCCACATCCAACCTCACCTTGCCATTTCCTCAGCTGATCTTGTTTCCTCAGACTGAATACCTCTGAATTCTCATCCAAATGGATCTCAGCTGAATTGCTGCTAAAAGCTAAATGCTTAAAGAGGCTCTAGCTCCTGGTGCTCACACCTTGTATACTTTTCTGCTTCCTGTCATCACTTCCTGGGATTAAAGGCATGTGTCACCATGCCTGGCTGTTTCTAGTATGGCTTTGAACTCACAGAGAGCCAGACGGTTCTCTGGCTCTGGAATGCTAGGACTGAAGGCATGTGCTACCACTGCTTAAACCTATGTTTAATATAGTGACTGTTTTGTCTCTGACCCCCAGATAATTTTATTGGGGTGCACAATATATCAACCACAGTGCTTTATGTATTCATTGAAGACATGATATCTCAGCTTCCTGCGTTAGGCACCATGCCTGCCTGCTCCTATTACTGCCTTCCATAATGGACTATAGCCCTCTAGAATGGAAAACACAAATTCTATAGGTTGTCTTGGTCATGGTGTTTATCACAAGGACAGAAATATAACTATTAAAAATATCTAAGACATAATCAAAATTTTATAACATTTGACGCCCTTCCCATTATTTCTTTCACTGATCAGATTTATTATTTAAAATATAATAGGATCAATAATTCTTCATCAGGATATGTGATATACTAATTTGTCTACAGTTTCACTTTGCACTCCTCCCCAAACAGGATTTAAGATATTTTGATTTGAAGTAGTGAAGTGTAATTATTATTTTTAATGTATAAATATTGTAGGAGGTGAACACATTACGAAGACGTGTTTAATTGAATTTAAATGTTCCACTTCTTTAGATTGACTTTCCATGTTAGTATAATCCAATATATATGTAGAAGAGGGAAAGTAGTGCACATATTTTGTCTATTAATAAAACGTAAAGACTTGGAAATTTAAAAACACATAGCTTCCTCTTATCATAAAACTTGATCATGAAGTTAGAAATACAATACATTTTTTTTTTTTTGCTTATATTCGCCAGGATCTATTTAAGAGAAAGGAAAAGAGAGCAATACCCTGATCTTAAATTTGAGGATTACTTATTACTTATTTATGCAATTGTAATTTGTACTTAACAACAGCTTGACTGCAATTTGTGCTGCCCCTATTCTTCTGGAGGTAGGGCTATTCACTGGAGCTGATTTGACCTAACAGAAAACACACAGCTAAAGAAAATTAAATTTCCCTCTCTCACAATACATATTTCCAAAACAGGAATGGATATGAACTGAGGAATACAAGGAAATTTGCATCTAGAAGATTCAATGATATTAACTATGATATAATTCTATCACCAAATATTATCTAAACAACTTTTGGCTAATTATCAATATAATCTGAGAAATTTCAATAAAAGATTAAGAGAAAAACTCTCCAAATATCACAAGCTTAACTGTGTGTCAGATAAACAATTAAAAAAATTCCACTTGTGGAAACACATGAAGTATGAACCAATAGCTGAGGAGCCCCCAACTGGATCAGGCCCTCTGGATAAGTGAGACAGTTGATTAACTTGAACTGTTTGGGAGGCCCCCAGGCAGTGGGACCTGGGACCTGTTCTTAGTTCATGAGCTGGCTTTTTGGAGCCCGGGGGCTATGCTGGGACACTTTGCTCAGCCTGGGTGAAGGGAGGAGGGGACTGGACCTACCTCGACTGAAACTACCAGGCTGAGCTGAATCCCCAGGGGAGTCCTTGCCCTGGAGGAGGTGGGAATGGGCGGTGGATTGGGAGGAGGGCAGGGGGGTCAGGAGGAGAGTTGACAGGGGAACCCGTGTCTGATATGTAAAATTAAATTAAATTATAAAATAATAATAATAATAATAATAATAATAATAATAATAAAGAACTAGTTAGAAAAAAGCCAAAGCTAAGGCTGAGCTTTTATAGTTAA
Organism: Peromyscus maniculatus bairdii; assembly: GCF_049852395.1. Classification (NCBI taxonomy): domain Eukaryota; kingdom Metazoa; phylum Chordata; class Mammalia; order Rodentia; family Cricetidae; genus Peromyscus; species Peromyscus maniculatus. The sequence goes on along the minus strand of NC_134866.1, from coordinate 23,059,862 downwards.
TAATAATAATAATAATAATAAAAATTCTACTTGCTAGTTAATATCTCAAGTACTCATTTTTGAGGATAATTGCGGGGTTTTTGGAAATAAATCAACAAGTGTTATGAATAGCTTCTATTGTAAGTACTGGGTTTAGTGTATTTAAAAAATTAGAGTTATATTAATTATATTAGAGGACAGTGGTTCACACAAGAAGTCTCAGCATTTGGGAAACTGATTAAGGAGGTCACTGTATTTCATTTTGACATTTTTATACATTATATAATATACATTCATAATATGCATCCTACTACCTTTGATTGTTTGACCATTTGTCTCTCTTCCAAATGGTCCCCATGTTTTCCAAAGTTTTAATATCATTGGTTTTAATTGTTAATATATTAACATCCTATAAGAGCTACAATACAATGACATTTATATTCTTAATGTGTACTATATGTTGACTTAAAGCTAACACACAAAATGAAAATAATTTTTAAAAAATCATTTAATTATAATGTTTGTTGCAAAATTCATGTAATTTTATTGCCAAGCATGTATATAGTTCTCTCGATGTGGGAATAACATCTTAATACATTGCACTGAAGAAAAATGAGCAAAACATTTTTCTTTTCAAGATAATTTATAATGTCAAGTCATGCATAAGAGTAATGAGATTAATAATAGAAAGTATAGATTTATTCATCCTCAGGATGATAAATCATGACAAGTCATTAGAGTCATTAATTCTGATGCAGTGAAACCATGTGATGGCTGAGAGAATAGATGATACTATTTAGAACAGTTCATGTCTAGTTGATGAGTTAAAATGAAACAAGAGTTGTTAGCAGTGTTCTTAAATTGTTTTACATTAATAGAAGTCTGACAACTTTGAGTAGAATGTAAATCATGTAAGAAATCGTGTAAGAAATGAATTCTTCATTTAAAGATTCCAGTGTGATACTATCCAGTGGAGTTAGTGCCTCTTATAATTCCTGACTCAGATTGATCAAGGACTGACATGAAGCATATCACTTGTCTTAGAGAGTTAAAATACCATAATAGATAAAAATATATGGACTTAATTTCTAATGGAGAAAGTTGTTTGTATGCATAAACTATATAGTACTTTTTGCTCACTGTTTGGGTTGAGACAGTGTCATCTCACTATGTAGTCTTGACTGTCCTGAAACTCACTTATGTTAACCATGCTGTCCTTGAACTCAAAGAGATCTAGGTGCCTCTGACTCCTGATTCTTGGGAATATCCATGGTAACTATATGGTTTTAAAGGTTTTAAACTATAGACTCACAACTCAAAAAATGCTAGGAGATTCATGCTGTTTGTCTCCTCTATCAACACACTTGGTGCATTCTTTTGGAATATTCAGGAATGTGAGTTTATTGGTTGTCTTTCAGAAAATTTAACATATATGAAATATATACATTTTCTATGTGTTCATTTCCCCACTGCTCTTTTTAAAATGTGTATAATATAAAACACCATTAAAGAACTTTTCATTAAATTTTTTTGTTATTTAGTAAATATGTAACCCATTGCTCATAGTATATGAAGAATCCTATCTCTTTCTTTGTTTCTTCTCTCTTTTTTTTTTTTTTGTGGTGAGGACTATATTTAGGGTTTCACACTTACTAGGCAAGTCCTTAACAACTGAGCAATATTTTCAGTCAGCTAAGGTTTTTAATCATTTTTAAATATTTGTTAAATTTTATTGATATCAGAAACATTGATCAAAGTTGAATGAATTTTCAGATTTAAGCTGGAAAAACACTGTTAGGGGTAACCCAATGCCTGACCTAAATTTATATTACAGATCCGTAGTATATACAGAGCTGAATAGCACCATCATTAAAAGAGACAAGTTACAAATTACAAACTGAATAGAATAGAGGATGCTGAAATGAGCATACACAACTACCTTTTTTTGAATTTTTGCATAATTCTTATTTACTCTTTGGAAATTTCACATCATGTACCCCTATCCCACTCACCTCTCACTCCCTTTATATCTGCCTCACACCCTTGCAGCAAGCCCCTCTCAAAATTAATTTAAAAAACACAACAAACAAACAACAAAATAGCCACCTTGCTCCTCCATCTTTCCAACACCTCTTCATTCATCCTAGTGACATTGGGAGCTTCAGTGTGTCATAAAGCTTTTGTTTAATCAGCCCCCCACGCAAAATCTTCACTGCAATGAGTCATTGGTCTGGTTCAAGGCCTCTGGTTTCTGCTATTCTATTATCATTGGGCCCTCATTGAAAACCCTCTTGAATGTCAAGCTGTTTCCCCAATTCCTGGAAATTCAGCAGCTATTGTTCTGCAGGATAAGTCCCTTTGTGCACTCCAGCAGGTCACAGATAGGGCAGATGTTAAGGTAGGCAACCCAAAGTCTAGAACCGACCAGCTCAGCTCCCACCCAGACCCACCTCCTGGATCTTGGATTGGCCCACTCTAAGAGCTACTAATTTTTAATCAAAGATTAAAGAAACTACATTAGAAATAACAACAAATACTCGTAACCCCCTTCAACATCCTATGCTTGGCAAACTGGATGTAAACATATAGATAAGTTAAATTATATTCATATCTCTAACTGTGAACAAAGACAAGGATCATGCTATGCGATCAAGTACTTTAACTGCTAAGGAGTAAAAAAAGGTATAGGCACAAGCAAATATGTTCAGAATAATCCTCCATTAATACAGGAATATTCCAAAGAACAGACAAAAGGAATTACATGAAGTTAACCTTCATAGAAATGGAAATAATACCAGTGAGGAGAATGGCAACAGAATGGGAGAGAATTTCTGCCAATTCTGAATTACAGAGGTATATACTTATATACTAATATAGTATACTAATATATACTAATATATAAAGAACTATAAAAACTAATGAACAAAACACTGAATCATTTCAAAAGAGTTTATGTATTGCAGAGACAGTTCTCAAAAAGAAAAAAAAAAGAAGCACAAATATCTCCTAGATGTTTAAAACTGAGACAACATCCTTATCCATCAGAGAAATGTAAATTAAAAGTACTTTGGGAGTCCATCATTTCAAGCTATGATGGCCAACCATACACACACACACACACACACACACACACACATACACACACACACACACACACACACACACACACACACACACACACACGTATATAAAAACAACCAATGAGAAAAAAATCTACAAATTTGAAACAAAAATGCAAAAAATTAAAACTCTTCCACTCAGTAAAACTTGTTTTCACAAAAGCCCTGCAGCATCTGCAGAAATAAATGGACTAGTGAGTGACTTCTGTGATGAACCCTATCTACTTTCCTTCTCTTTCTTTGTGCTGACTTTTAAAAATTAGCGACTTGCTCTGAGCAGTGATGGGGCAAGACTTTAATCCCAACATGGGAGGCAGAGACAGAGGCAGGCAGATCTCTGTGATTTTGAGGACAGCCTGGTCTACAGAGCAAGTTCCAGAACAGGTTCCAAAGCTACACAGAGAAACCCTGTCTCAGAAACAAAACAAACAAACAAACAGCAACAAATTAGTTACTTGCAAAAGACCGAGGTCAACACCCAGCCAGTGTGAAAAAGCACAGTCCCCACCTACCCTTCCTCAGCTGAAATCCATGTGAACTCGGACCTGGTCAGCTTGATCTAGGGCTTTTCTTGGTAGTACAACTTCTTGATCATACATAAAGTTATTCTTGTTCAAGAAATTTAATTTTTTCTTTGCTACCCAGAATTTATTTCAAACACACATATAATGGAATATCGGGCATTTCTAAATAAAACTGAACTCATGATCTTTGCAGAAAAAAATTGACACAAATGAAAAATAATTATCTTAAGCAAAACAATTCATACTTAGAAAGATAAACACCTCATTTTTTCTACTTGAAGAACTTGTATTTCTTTACATAAATATAAACATACATATACATACATACATGCATACGTGTGCGCACGTGCGTGTGTGTGTGTGTGTGTGTGTGTGTGTGTGTGTGTGTGTAAAACACTGGACCCTCCCATACCCTGTGAATATTAGAAATGTAAACATCAGCTCCATTTCCTGGAGAAATGACATATAGAATAATGAAGGTGTCTGGGTTTTGTTCTAGGTTCACTTCCGGCCCTTGGTGGAGACTGCATTCCCTCCTTCAGTAGTGGAATTTCCTGTTTCTTATCGATATCCCTTTTCAAGGTACTGACCAAAGAGTAACCATGCTTTCTTTGGCAGTCTATTTTTTCCCCTTCGTCTGAAGCCAGCTTCTCTCTTTCTTTACCATGTGGCTTGTTAACCTCAACTATAAATGTATTTTCTCTCTCTTTTCCGTTTTCTTTTTATGGCACCTGCTATGGTATACACTTTGCTTGATCAGTTGTTTTTCTCTTAAATTTTGATACACTTGTCCCCAAGTTTTCTTTTGAGTCCTTTTCTTTTTGTTTCTTCTTATTTTATTAAGGAGATTAAGAACCACCATAAAATAAACTCAATTTGCTAAGTATTGTAATATTGAAACACAGCCTAAAAAGGTATCAATAAAATATAACCCTGTAGTGTTTGAAGGGAATGAGGATAGTGTTTTAACCCATGCAGAGGGTATTCTATTTTTTCTTCATTTAACTTGGGAAAAAGATTATTAAGTTTTGCAATGGAACACAATACTGTATCTTCTAATAAACATGTCATTTTGTACAGAAGAATGCACCCTAATAAAATGATAAAATAGCCTTTATTAATTTATTACACAGATTTGTTGTAACCAAGTTAAGCACATGAGATCAGCTATTATTTCAATATATTTGAAAAATTATATTTATGCTTTTATAATAAGGAGGAAAAGAATGGTTTGTCCTAGGTAATTACATTATCTACCATGTATCTGTGTCGCTTTTAATATGTAATAACTCAACAATCATGTGCAAATAGTATAATTTCACAAAAAATCCTGTAACAAAATATTTTATTCTTATAAATGCTAATAAAATCTGATGAATAACAATGGTAAAATAATAAGCCTTTTGTCTTTATTTTTCAATTGTCATAGGGAATGGTAGTAAGAACAGTGGTTTCCTTATGGTATTTGCATATATGCATTGTTCTTACTCAACTCACTTCTCTATTTTTTTATTTTTAAACTAAAACTCACACTTTTTATTAAGGCTTAGCAAGGCAACTCAGTATGAGGAGTAGGATTCCAAAAGAGAGAGAAAAAAAATCAGAAACATACCCTTCCTCCCACCATTAGGAGTCCCACAAGAAGACCAAGTTACATAATTGTTACATACATTCAGAGGGCCTAGGTCAGTCCCATACAGGTTCCCTGGTTTGTCAGGTCAATCTTAGAGAGCTCCTATGAGCCCAGGTTAATTGAGTCTGTGGGTTTTCTTCTTATGTCTTTGAACTCTGGCTCCTACAATTCTTCTTTCCTCTCTTCAGCAGAATACCCTGAGCTCAAGTGAGCCCCTGACAGTTCAAATAATTCTTAGTCCTTTGTTTTTCATGTTCCTACTTTAAGTAGTGCTTAAAGCATTTCACAGCTTTCCTAACTCCAAATACCAAAGTCCAAATTCCTCCAAATAAAATGATGGTCAGGCCTATCACAACAATATCCCAGTCCTTGGTACCAACTTCTGTCCTAGGGTTTCTATAAATGTGAAGAGACACCATGACCACAACAACTCTTATAAACGTAAACATTTAATTGGGGTGGTTTGCTTACTGTTCAGAGGTTCAGTACATTATTATCATGGTGGGATATGGCAGTGTATAGATAGACATGGTGCTGAAGAAGTAGTTGAGGGTCCTACATTTTACGGGCAACAAGAAGTGGTCTGTTATATTGGGCAGAATCTTAAGCATATATGAGACCTCAAAACCAGTCTCCACAGTGCCACACTTCCTCCAATAAGTCCACACCTACTCCAAGAAGACCAAACCTCCTAATATTGTTACCCCTTTGGGGAGCATTTTCTTTCAACCAACACACCACCATATTGATTTCCAAAAATGTCTCTACAAGTGTGCCTTCCCACCAGCAATGGTGGAGTGTTGCCTTTGCTCCACATCCTCTCCAACATAGAGCTCCAGGGGTACAATTGATTAGTGTGTGATACTTAGGCACAACTAATATTTCTTAAGAAATTTGAGGAATACTATTTTTAGAATTGTGAATGACCATGCATTGTTCTTGGAAAAACACAAAATTGCGTTTCACTCTTAAAAACAGTTCACTAATTAAAATGGACTCAGAAATATTTACATATTCATTCAAAATATTTAGGAATTGAGCTTCAAAGCCAGGTCTGTTGTGACATTTAAAATGAATTTAAAAATTATACTTTATGAAATAATTTATAGTTTGAAAGTCTTTAATATGTCTTTTTCCTTCTTTACAACTTTAAAAAGCACAAAAATATATAGAGCTTTAGGAAAATACCAAAGGTAATCCATTTGAGGACTTGATCCATCTGAAAGTAATTTATAATGAGACTCAGAATCCAGATAACCACAAGGAAAACAACAACAAAAAAGACAACAAAGAAATACGAGTTTATTTCAAATATATTGTATGGAATACATGTTTTTTCGAAAATATGCAGCTACTTGATTTAATTTACAAATTTGTAAGAAATCATTTTTTATTATAATTTCATTGCAGTAAAAGTTAATTTTGCATCTACTATGTGTAATGTGATTAAAAACTTGATAATGATAAATTTTATCTCTTTTGGGGGGATTCTGTTGAATTTGAATATAATTCTAGAGTTATTTGGCTTTTTCAATATAGAAACATTTTTAAAAAACAAAGTGGTATTTATGAATGGTTTCTTAAATCAAGTATTCTGCTAGTAAAGCAAATCCTAAGCCAGAACTAATAATATATGGGATTCAAAATGGAACGTTTAATTGAAGAATTTCACAATTGAAAAGTCTACCTAGATTAGGAAATGTGTAATGTATTCATTTCAATGTTTCCAAAAGTAAACATGTCTATTCAACAGCAACTGATTAATAACAATGTATGAGGCAGGGAAAGGGATGTTTGTAGCTAGAGTTTTCCTGCCTTGCCCACAGTCAGGACAAATCTCACCTGCCAGTCCCACAGCCGCTCAGACCCAACCAAGTAAACACAGAGACTTATATTGGTTACAAACTGTATGGCCGTGGCAGGCTTCTTGCTAACTGTTCCCATAACTTAAATTAATCCATTTCCACAAAACTATACCTTGCCACATGGGGCGTGGCTTACCGGCATTTTCACACGCTGCTTGTCCTGGCAGGGGCTGGCAGTGACCCATTCTGCCTTCCTGTTCTTTTATTTCTCCTCTCTGTTAGTCCTGCCTATACTGCCTGCCTAATCATGGCCAATCAGGTTTTCTTTATTGACCAATCAGAGCAACACATTTGCCATACGGACCATCCCCCAGCACAGCCAAGTGCAGACCATCTCAGACACCTGCACTCAGGCCCGTGGTCCTAATCACCCTCTATGCGGACCTGCTGGGTAAAGCCACCAGGAACCCGAGAACGGGCTCCCACAGAACATACAGAACATCCCACAGCAGATGTTGTGCAATAGGTTGGATGCAAACAAAATTAAAATGTATTTTTTAATTATATTAAATTAAAGGATATTGATGTTCTTTGAATAAACTTTTTTTAAATAATTTCACATAAATATAAACTATATTTTTTCTAAAATAAATTTTTTTCAGTATAATTTTGTATATGTATATGGGCATTCTGTATGTATACTACTTCTTGTCCATATATTGGATTTCAAATTCTATTAACAAAATTGTTGACTCAAACTTGAAAGAGGCTTTCCTAAAAATGAAAATGAAATAAAGGATTCATTGGAAGTGCACAAAGTTTTACTTTTGTACAAAGGCATAATAGGAAACAGATTTAACTGAAACATTTCTAAATAACCTTAACATTATAATCATGGCATTTATGCTACTAGTATATTTTTCTTCATTGTATAATTGTTTAATCATCATCAAAATTCCTTTCTAAAAATTATTGGAAAAAAACTATTTGTGCTTGTGTATGCTACTATAAGTTCAGTATCTATTGTTTTGTAGAATGACTTCAAAATACTTTTTGTTTACCCAAATAATTTATTATTATATACTATGTTGGTTTGAATAAAAATGGTGACTGTGGTTTCAGATATTTGAATGCTTAGTCATGAAGGAATGCTACTACTTGGGAGGGATTAAGCAGTATGACCTTCTTGGAGTAGGTGTGGTCTTGTTGGAGGAAGGTGTCACTGGGTGGTGAGCTGGAGATTCAAGGTCCCAAGCCAGGCTCAGTGGCTTCCTCTTCTGCTGCCTACCAACTAGATGTAGAACTCTCAATGCTCAAGCACTATTTCTGCCTGCTTGATGGTGTCCCACCATGATGAAAATGTACTAAACCTCAGGAATCTCTGTGTAAGCCCCAATTAAATGCTTTCGCTTATATGGACTGCAGTGTTCATGATATCTCTTCATAACAATAGAACATTGACCAAGAGAGAAGTTGATACCAGGGATTACGGGATTGTTGAGACAAGACTGATATGCTTCTTGTAGGCAGAATGTGGATTTTGGATTAAATGAGGCTTAATGGGCTATACTTGTAGGATCTTGAAAGATAGTGATGCTGATTAGGTTTTGGCCCTGCTCAAGATGTTTCAGAGGAAAAGTATATTAGTAAGTATGCTAGAGACTATTCTTGTAATGTTTTGACAAAGAAGTTAGCTGCTTTCTGCCTTTGTCCAAAAAATATGCCAAAAGCTAAATTATAGGGTTTTGGATTAATAGCCGTGACAGACAATTTTCAAGATATTATATTATTGACTGTTTCTTGGTTATCAGAGGCCACTCATATGCAGATCTATAATGAAAAAGAGAGAGATGAATAAGGAACAATACAAAATGGATACTTTGATGAGAACACCAGCAAAATAAAATAGACCTAAGTTCAGTGTTTAAAGAGATAAAAAAGTTCAAAGAAGAGCCCATTGCTGAATGGAATCCATGGAATGATGATCTCAGGGCAAGATCCCATCCAAGCCAGCTTTGTATTGTGAAAATGAATTAAAAATAAAAGTTTAAGCAGTGAAGGAAATGGTAGAGAACACAATGTTGGTGATAAAATATTTGAATTAGGAGGCCAAGTTCCAGACCCAATAAGCAGAACCTGGCAGTGGATCTGAAGAGCACTTTGACATCAGACATAGAGATGCAAGGTTTGGAGTTTATCCAGCTGGATTTTGGTTTAGCATTCGTCCAGTTTCCTCGGTATGTTCCCTTTCCTCCATTTTGGAATAGTAATGTGTACTGTATACTATCATATGTTGGAAGTATGTGATTTCATGTTTGATTTTGATTTTACAAGGGGTTACAGTTAACAGATTGCCATGAGAAGAGACTTTGAAATTTTAAAATGTTGAGACTGTGATAGACAGTGTGGACTTTTAAAATTGGGATAAATGAATGTCTGAATGACGATATAATTACAAGCTGATAGGGGCCAGGGAGTGGAATGCAGTGTTTTGCCTAAGATTGGTTCCTACATATCTGAATGCTTTGTCATCAGGGAGAAGTACCGCTTGGGTGGGATTAGGAGGTATCTCCTTGTTGGAGTAATTGTGTTCATTCTGGAGGAAGTGTGTCACTGGATTTGAGTTTGAGGTTTAAAAGGCTCAATGAAGGCCCAGTGGCTTCCTCTCTTCCTTTTGCCTCTGGACTCAGATATAGCTCTCTCAGCTTCTCCACCATCATGGCTGCTTGCACATCACCATGCCTCTTGTCATAATGACAGTGGACTGAACCTCTTGAAATTGTAATCAAGCCCTCATTAAATTCTTTTATTCATAAGTTTCAGTGGGTGTGGTGGCTCCTCACAGCAAAGAACACTAATTAAGACCAATGCTAGGGAAGAAATTCCTAAATTAAAAAATTTTATATACAGTTATTATATCACATCTGTAAATTAGATAAAACTATAATTTAAAAAAGGTCTATTTATTTAGTTTTAAGACTCTAAATATTGGTTAATTTTACACTGTGTGTACAATTTTTTGTCTGCATTTACCTATGGCTACCAGGTGCATGCATACCTGGCACATGTGGAGGCCAGAAATGGAATCGGAACCGATGGCATTGGAGATAAATTGATTCTAAGTCATCAGGTAGATGCTGGTAACAGAAACCGAATGCTCTCCAGTATCAGCATATGTACTTAACTGCCAATTAATATTAATTTCTCCAGACCTTTATTAGATAAGTCTTGACCCCTAAACATTACTATTTATCATTCTTACTGGAATATTTATCCTGACATATATGACTAGTTACTCAGGCATCATAAATACTTTAAATGAGCATATATGACCAATAAATGCAGTTATCAACTTAGATATATTTTAGTGTGGACTAAAAATGGAGTATGGCTTCCTTGAATTCATTCTTCTCATTTCTTCTTCTTATCCCCAAAGCAAAGGATATGGTACAAGTTTAACTGTAGCATCAATATATATACTGCTAATACAGAATTAACTTATACATGCTTTTCATCCAGATGACATTAGATTATACTTGATACAGGATCTAAGAAGTGACAATATTGTTCACTCTTACATCTTCCTTTTAGTGGCATAAATGACAATCCCACAGCAGATCATCAAAACAATTATCTTCATATTCTTAAAGTAACCAGTCATTTTTACATATGGTTCAGATAACAATTAACTAATATACACTTTATTGTAAATTCCCTGGTTAAGTATTCATTAAAATGTTTTGCAAACTGAAATTAAATATGAGTATAGTAGTCTTCTCAGTACTTATGTATTCAGACATATTAGATATTGCCCTGAAGACAAAATTTTCATATTAGGTTGTTTTGAAGCACTATATTTTCAAAATGATTTTATACACTGATAAACATTAAATACGAAACATTGCTTATCAATCAAGATTCCTAAAAATTAGTGTTAAAATATAAGAATGAAAACATAATCACATCATAAAATTTCACATTTATGTTTGTAAAATATCTAGAAAAATAGAATATGTTAAAAAAGTTACAGTTTATACTATGACTTGGTTATATGTATTTTCTGGGTACTTGGTGCAAGGTCACTGTGATAGTACAATGGATATGTTAGGTGTTCAAATACAGCCTTTAATTTGATGATGAACATGTGCATTGAACACTTTCACTGACCTTGCACCCCAATTAGTCTATTTCAGTTATTCAGAAAACACATGTGATAAGCTTTGAAAATAATTTTGTTATTTTTACTAATGTGTATGTGTATGGGCATATGTGAATACATCCCATGTGTGGAGATTCCTGAAGAGGTTAAAAGGAGAGCCTTGAATGGAGTTATGTGTGGTTGGGAACAATGTGACATGGATGGTGGGAATAAAGTTCAGGTACCATGCAAGAGCAGTGCCTGCCTTTAATCCCTAACTCCTCTTTACAGCTCCGTGAAAAACATTTTAAAGAAACAAGAGCTAATGGAAAAAGTGATTTAAAACAAACAGAGTGTATTCATTATTATAGAAGTAAAATTTGGTTAAACAGCTTTAGGGAAATAAAAATTGACTAATATTATATATATATATATATATATGCTGTTAAATTCAAATGAATTTTGATATACTTAATGTGTTATTCTCACTAGATACATTTACTACACCAGAATTTTCTAGATATTTAGTAAAATAAACACAATGCATGGACAAATGAGAATCATTTCTATATAGATATTGATTTGCTTTTAAAAATTGTGATTATTTGTCATGGAAAATTTTAAAAGAAAAATGTATTTTAAATTCTTAAATAAGAAAATAATATTATATTTGTGCTTTCAAAAAGAGAGGGCCAAATATGAACATGTTCTAATATTAAAAATATTCTTCTATGGATTAGTTTATATAAAATCAGTTTTAAAGTTCTGTTCTTAAAATTTTAAATTTTATTTGTTCTTGTATTTAACAATAATTACATGTGCATATATATTTACATATATGCAGGAGCTATTTGTACATATGCTTATGTGTATGTATGTACAGAGAAATGGGATATGAGGATATATTCACAAATACATTTAGCCTTTTCAGAAATATTTCCTAGTAAATTCTTAAAACAAGCAAAACTGAAAAACTTTAATTTTCTCCCATCCTTATATGTATAAATATTTGGTGGTTTTATAAGATAGAACATTAGTGTGCATCATAACTCTAAATAATTGCACAATTGATCTCTTCACACAGCTGATACCTGATATGATTTCACAAAGACAAATTTCAGTCATCTGAAATTCATCAGCAGTATTTTCCTGCACATACATCAATAGTGCAGTGAAGCACTGAATTCATTCCAAATGAAGTAATCATAAAACGATACCATAATGAAGCCCATGTCACAAAATGTCATTGCCATGCTTATGTTAATGCAAGCCCAGACAGTTGTAATCATTAAAACGGCAAATTTGGAAACGCAGTTGAACTTAAGGATGAGTAACCTCGCTTGCTCCCATAGTTCAATTAGAATGACAAGAATGTGAATCAGTAGATGCCATGAAATGCTAAAGTCAAGCAAAACTAAGAAAAATAACATGGGGAGGTAGAAGTGATAGGGATGGCTAGGTGGGTCAGCACCTCCATAACACACACACAGTCCCCTGGGCTTGATGGCCAGAGCTGAAAAAGAAAAAGAAAGAAAGTTTTCCTCTGAGATGGTAAGAATGATGACAATGCTGTGTAGGCTCCTTTACTTTTACTGTTTTTAATTTTTTTTTATCATGTTTCTAACTGAAATAGAACTAAATCTCTTTCTCTTCTCCCTTTCCTCTCTGCTGCCAGCCCCTCTAAGCTGCAAACAACAGCAACAAAACACTTCCATATACTGTTTAGAATATTCTGTTAAAACTTCATAAAACACGATTTGTACAGAAGAAATTGAGCAAAGGGACATCAAATGACATTGAAATATTGATTTGATTGGAAATGGTTTTTTTTTTTATGAATATGAGAAATAACTTCAGAGCAGATTAAAATCAAAGTCACAAGCTAAAGAAAACTATTTTAAATCACACTGTTAACCAAGGAATGTTATAAAAATCTATATAGAATTTCCACAAAAGAGAATGTTAAAACGGTTTCTAATATATAGAGACATTATTTTAAAATGCAGAAGGAAAATACTCTTTATGTTCAATAGGTAAGCAGGAACACATTGGCTTGGGCATTCAATCCAGACAATTTTTTTTTTTTACATATTTTCACTCAATGCTTTGATAAATATTCAAATGCAAGCAAGTTGTAAGAACTCTAGAATCAAAATAGTATTATGAATTACTAGCAAAGGCATGAATCATTACAAGGATTTTGAAGTCTGCTTTTTAATGAATAGCTCATTTGATAAAGTCCTTTTTCTGAAAGTAGGATATCATGGTTTGCATCATCACAACCCATGTTGCCACACATTTCTAATCTTAGCACTGATGCAGAAAAAAAAAAATAAAGATCCCATGGCTCATTATCCTGCTGGCCTAGGCAATAAGCAAACTTGTTTCACTTCAGGAGTATGTAAGTATATTCATAAGTACACTCATATATATGCATATGATAATTAATAAAACAGGAGCACATGTCTTGTTTGATCTCATTATCAGTGTCAGGTATTGATTTGAAGTCATGGTGAGGGCTTTAAATCCAACAAAAAGGTGGCTGTTTCCACTCAAAACACTTATGTTACTACTGCACCAGTGAGTATGTCTTGCAGGGTGGTCACGATGTAAGCTCAAAATGTTCATAGGTAGTGCAGTTACTTACTTTTCCCCTTTGGTAACATACAGCATCTTTCAGTGTTATGAAGGCTAATCAGCAGAGGTGAAACTTCCAGCTGTAGTCACCAAGTGCAAGAGCACCAATTTTCGTAAAACAAACACCACTACCTCTTAAATCACTCTAGACCCTAAGCGAGTGGTAGTAACTCCAACACTTCATTATTAGCAAGAGAAGAGGCAAAGAAACTTTATAGTTAAATGGCACCATAAATCAAATAGATCCAATAGACATATAAAGAACATTCTATCCTAAAAGTAAGGAGTACATTTTCTTTGCAGTGTTCCATGGAACCTTCTCCAAGGTTTTGATAGTGATCTCAAATAGAGGGGTTAGTAGTGATTATTGTCATCATGTACATAATCCTCACAACTTTCAAAATAAATGCAGCCATACACGACCATATGGAAGAGGGGTAAGTACAGGAAAGTGAGAGAAAAAATAAATCAATAAGGCAAGCCTGGTAATACCTATCAGAAAGCACAACTTTATAATTATATAAACAAATATCACAAGTTCATAAACACACCCAACCACTCAGATACTATATACAGAGATGTTTAAAGAATCACACAATGTACAGGTTACTCAAGGTCAAGCCCACTAGGTGTTAGATTTTTTTTAGATGAAAACTGAAAAAGTTATGTGAACCTATTTAAAACAGCATTAACTTGGAATTGAATTGATCAAAATGGAAGAGCCTGTGATAATCAATCTTTTCTCAAAATTTCAGTTTCAAAATGATGAACAAAATTACAGAATGATAAAAGAGACTTGTGTATTATTTGTTTTTCAGTCATTATTGTAACTATTATTATTATTATTATTATTATTATTATCATTTTTGGAGATAAAGAAAATGTTATCTTTAATAGAAACCCAGAAAATTTTGTTTTTCCATTAATTAGAAAAAATGATAAGGTATAGAATGTGAATTGCAATTAATGCAATCAGGATTGACAGATTGGACATAGAAGCATTTGAGCTGAAATGATTTAGGTAGAAAATAAGCATATTTGGAAAAAATGTAGATATTACTAGAGAAAGGGCATACATGTTATGAATAAAATAAATACAGAGACACAAAAATGAATAATATTGGAGAATGCAATAGGAGAACACTCCATATCTCATCATGAGAGGTAGAAGAAAATGGGTACCATAGGTTAAATAAGGCATTTCATTAACTGTGCTAATGCCTTTTGATTTAATTCAGCCATAGGAGAAACTTTTGTGCCTCTATTTTGTGTCATATCATTTGAAATCAGAGGCATTGGAAGTCACTGATATCCATATTTTTTCTAAATATGCCTATAGAACAGTGGCCATCAAAAAAGGTTCAAGCAGCATTCCAAGAGACATGAAGAGCAGAATTGAAATAATAAAAGAGAAAAAAAGGACCTAAAACTCCCAGAATGCAATGCATTGACAATGCTAAATACTCCCTAGATAAACTAGTATAAAAAATCATCTGTGATCATCCATTTTTTTAAAGCAGAAAAACTTTTAAAAAAAATTTTAAAAAAAGTGACAAATAATAACCAATGGATCAATGCAGAATGTCATCTAAAATTGAGAGTAAAAAGGGATGACATAAAAGAATTACTGGACATTGTCACTAAAGAGCAAAAGTAGATGAGAAGCATAGTTCATTAGCTGGGGAAATTAAGGATGAGTTATGGAAAGATACATGGTGCCTTAGTGTTGGACTCAAGCCACTGTATTCATGCCAACGACTTAAAACATTTTCCTACTTTCACTATTCTAAAAATGTCCCCAGCTGACACAAATGTTAGATTAACAGCAAAGTAATATCAAATACCCCAAAACAAGTAGAAATATTTAGGGGCATATGAAAAGAATTAACAATAAGATACTTTTTCCTTACTGTGAACCAACCCTAGTGTTTTGTGAACTAATGAAAATTTCAAAGAAATAAAGAATCTCTTACTTATCTTACAGAAGTCCCTAAGGGGAGATTACTTAGGCAGGTTTATTTAATTGCCTGTTAGTTCACTTCAACAATAGCATTAAATCAGTGGGCATTTATGTAGAAAAGTACTGCCTATTTCCTTTAGCTCAAAAATATTTATTGGAATAGATAATTTTAATATCATTATAACTGAAAGCATCTTTGATCTTTCACACATTTCCTTTTCATTTTACTATTGTATTCTGTCAAGGCCTATGTTCATTGCTGAGTTGTTCGATCTCTTAAGGAAATGGGTAGATATATTTCTTTTTCTTTTTTTCTTTCCTTGAGTCAGGAACCTTCTCTATTTCCTTATGCAAAATATATGCTTAAAGTCTAAAAGTATCAATAGATCACAAAAAGGGTTTATTGAAGAAAAGTGAGTTTATAAGAAGCAAGCAAACAACTACAGCAGAATGAATTACTTCTGTTTGCTGACTGAGTCGACAAAATCCCATTAAAGTGGGAGATTTAGGGAGCACATGCTGTATGCACAACATATAACATTTTTATAAATCACTGTAATGAATTCAGACTAAAGAACTAAAAGTGCTTGTGAAGGGGTTGATAGACTTACTCTCTTAACACTGGAACTATTTAGCAAATATAGCACATACTGTATGTTCAGATGAGAACAATTCTGGTGATCCAAATGATCCTCCTCTTTTGGTCAAGTATAAAAAAATTAGTTGAATTAACAATTAGTAAGTTCTGCTATTTTTGTCAATGTTACATATGCATGTATAAGTTTGTGTGTGTGGTGTATGTGTACACACATGAAATATACTCATATCGATTTGGTAGAATGGCCAAAAAATGACTATACTGGCAAACCTCTCACCCAAATATAATGCCCAGAACTCCTGTTAAAAAGTCAGATGAACTGTTGTGCATCTATAATCCCAGCACCCTTAAGCCAGATAAGAGGTAGAGACAGGAAAATGAAAGGAAAACCCTTGGTCCAGCTCACTACTGCCAGAGCAAACACAAGAGAGATACTGACTCATTAAGGTAGAAGGGGACAACTTTCAAAATTTTTCTCTGACCTCTCCACAAGCTGCTCATATGTTTGGTGTGTGTGTACATGTGTGTACATGTGTGTGTGCATGTGCATGTGCATGTGTGTGTGTGTTTGCATGTGTGTGTGCATGTGCGTGCGTGGGTGCGCGCGTGCGTGCGTGCGTGTGTGTGTGTGTGTGTGTGTGTGTGTGTGTGTGTGTTTTCATGTTGGGCCTGCATATCTGTGCAGATACACATCTATTGCTTTGAATATGGAAGCAGAAGAGTGATATTGGACTATTCCTTGATAAATCTCTATTTTATTCATTGCAGTAGAGTCTATTAATTGAACCAAGAGCATGTCAAATTAGGCTAGTCTATGTAGCAAAGTTGTTTAAGGATGTCTGCCTAAGTCTTCCTATCACATGACTTACAGATCTGCCACATGTACTCAACATTTACTTGGCTGAGGAACCTCTGTCTCAATCTTCCTATCATAGGACTTACAGGTCTACACATATACACAACATTTGCTTAGTTCCTGGGGTTCTGAATTACTTGCATAGTATAAAATTTATCCATTAAGTTATGTCCTCTGATCCCGAGTGTCTCTTAGGAAGATTCCAGTTTCATTGATCTACAGCCTTTCTTGAAAGTCATAGTAAACTTTTCAGAATCCTAAATCCAAGTGTCCTCTTGTAGTTTAATCTGTGACTCTGCTTAAGAGTAATCACTTTTGAGGCTCTATTACCAAATGTAATAACATTATAACAAGGGAGTTGATGTTCCAAAATGTTGGGGAAAACATGCAACTTCAAATCAGTTTTCTTGTTAGTGTTTAAAAACCTTGACATAATGACCTCTCATTGGCTTATGTAAAAGCCAAAGCTGTACTTTAAAAAGTAATTATTTTGATTATATATTATTATATAAGAAAACATATGAGGACATTAACCTGCAAAAAATTTCTTTACTTCAAAATTTTATGTTCAAAAACATTGGACATTTGATGTGAGTATAACAAATTTTGAATAGCATTAAAAGCTTGCATGACTTGGCCTCGAGTTAATTTTTAGAATAGCTGCCACACACCTATAAGGCCTGTTTATCAGTCTCCGAGTTTCTTCCACAAGGCTTCTCATCTTCTTTTGATTACTCCATAACCAATTTTCCTACAACATAGTTGTTATCATTGATGTGTGAGACGCCCCCTAAAGCTCATGTGTTAACGATCAAGTTTTTACTTGCTGTCACTCATCTCAGACCTCTCAACACCTAAGCAGTGGGTTTTGTCAGATGAAGTAGATCACTCTGGTTCTGTCCTAGAGAGCTATGGCTTGTCCATTCTCCTCCTGCACTGTCCTTCTCCACTTCATGTATGCCATGAGGTGAAAATTTTGCTCTACTCTACACTCAGCACCATGTTATTCTGTTCAAGTCATGCAGTCAAGCCAACACGAACTAAATTCTTTGAAATTGTGAGAGAAAAAAATTATGTAGCGTTCTTACTTTGAATGGTATATGTTAGATACTTGACTTCACTGATGATACAAATTCTAAACGCTAGATCACATGTCACCTAATTTGTTGCATGGAATCTCCAATTTTATTTAAGGGAGATGCTTGGTGTGAGTACTGTCACCGTTTCTCCAAGTATACCATGTGGTGCTAGGAAATGTCTGGGGAAGTCTTGGAGGGAAATATGTGGGGACAACTGAGATTTGAGATGACTCAATTCATTGGACCCTAATGAGGAAAAAATATTATTCTAAAAATGAAAGATACTGTTTTTTTTATTACTAGTTCCTTGAGAATTTCTTACAATGTATAATACATTATACTCATGTCCTTGTCCTAATTGTTCCAAGTTTCACTTTTCCTTCCTTAAACATTCAACATTGTATTACTTTTTGTTGTTGTTTAAACCAATCAAGTCCAATGTGTGCTGCCTTCACACTCTTGGATTCATGGCCTTCCTGTTGACTCTTTAGGCAACACCATGGGAAATAAAATGAAGCACAAATTTTTTATTTGTTTTTCTCCTTAAAGTTCTTTTTACTCATTTTAACCATGTGTGTATGTGTGCGTGTGTGTATGGTGATATTGTGTCCCCCAATATATTGTGCACCTTAATAAACTTACCTGGGGCCAGGGAACAGAAAAGCCACTAGATATAGAGGCCAGAAAATGGTGGCACACACACTTTTAATCCTAGCATTCTGGAGGCAGAGATCCGTCTGGATCTCTGTGAGTTCAAAGCCACACTGGAAACAGCCAGGCATGATGACACATGGGGCTTTAGTCCCAGGAAGTGATGGCAGGAAGCTGAAAGGTATATAAGACATGAGAACCAGGAACTAGAGCATTTTTAAGTTTTTAGGTTTTTTAGCAGCAGTTCAGCTGAGATGCATTCGGTTGAGGATTCAGAGGCTTCTAGTCTGAGGAAACAAGGACAGCTGATGAATCGGCAAGGTGACGTTGGATATGGCTTGTTCCAGCATTCACCTCAATACCTGGTGTGGTGGTATTGTGTTCCCCAAAATATTGTGTACTCTAATAAATTTATCTGGGGTCAGAGAACAGACAGCCACTAAATACAAAGGCTAGAAAATGGTGGCACTCACACCTTTAATCCTAGCATTCCAGAGATAGAAATCCCTCTGGATCTCTGTGAGTTCAAGGCCACATTGGAAATAGCCAAGCATGGTGACACACACCTTTAATCCCAGAAAGCCAGCCTTTAATCCTAGGGAGTGGTGGTAGAAAGCAAAAAGATATATAAGGCGTGAGGACCAGAAACTAGAAGATTTTGGCTGGTTAAGCTTTCAGGCTTTGGAGCAACACAGTTCAGCTGAGATTCATTGGGATGAGGACACAGAAGCTTCCAGTCTGAGGAGACAAGACCAGCTGAGAAGTTGACCAGGTGAGGTTAGCTGTGGCTTGTTCTGTCTCTCTGATCTACCAGCATGGACCCCAATAACTCGCCTCAGGTTTGATTTTTAATAAGAACTTTTAAGATTCCTGCAACAACCTGGCTCTGGGTTTGTTTTTATTAATTAGACCTTTTAAGATTATTTCTACATGTGTGTTTGTTATTGCTTGCAGAGTTTAGAAGAATATTGATAACAATAACTATACTTCTCATGTTAAAAAATAAGATTTCTTGAAAATGAAACACCTATACAAATGCCATTTATATGTTTTATCACCATTTAGTTCCACATATTTCATCTACAACACCTGGGGGATCAACTGTTCAACTTTATCCTTTTGTGACAATGAATCATACAGATAAAGAAAGCCAAAAATTGCATCCACAATTACATAGTCAAATGGTTTCCACTAAATATCTGAGGATGGAGAAGGGGCAGTTTCTTCAAAAAAACAGTATTTGAAAAACTATACAAGTACTGGAAAACAAATGAAATATGTTTATATTATACAATGTGTGACATCACCTAATAAAACCAAATATAAATGAGACCTAAAATGTGAAAACACTAATTGTCCTTGAATCTCTGAAGTTAAGTCCATTGATAACACATTTTGTACAATACAAATCTAAGTGGTTTTCTAATAATGAAAATGTTAGAGTGAATAACACAATTATAGCTAAATGAAAGAAACTTTGTTAATTCAGTAAGAGCAAAAGCTCCTTGAAATACTATTTCCTTTTAAATTCTGAATCTTCTTTAGTACAACAAAGCTACATTTATGATGTGATTGTAGAACATTTCTTTTAGATGTCTGCATCACTTCTTTATCATTTCCTATTCTATAACTATATCTTTAAATATATACTATGTATTTGCTTTGAGTGCTTAAGAGGTGCAAAGTTATTAGCAGCAAATCATATTTGAGAACCTTGTAATTGTCTTCAACAGCACTGGATGATTTACTTGTAAAAGATGAACATTTAACTATACACCTTTCGAGGATCTCCAGTGTAAAATCAATCACAGTGCTTTTTTGTTGAACTTAGTAGGTACCCCTGCAGAGATTAGTGAAAAATTATTATCTTTCCTGACTTAAGAGCTCTTTCTTATGATAATGGTAAAGAAAAAGTAACATATTTCATATGGGTTATAAAAAACGTTAACCTTTTTTGTAGTCCCAAGAATTACAGTCAGCTATAAAAACAGTAAAAGCAATGAGATCATTCCTTTTGGTGAGTGAGATCCTTTCAAGAGCAGTCATAAGACATGAAAACTTGACAATGTCAAGGCTTTTTTTTGAAAAGCTAATGTTAAATTATAGACATTAAAAGATACCTTTTATAATGCATTTATAAATTTAATCAAGTAAAGTACGTCAAAGTTGAGTAATTTTCCGTATTTTTCTTCATAAGAGATAGGAAAACTCATAAAACTTATTTTATATAATACCAGTACATTTAAACCTGCATACATATACATGGCTTGTTCATAAAATTTCTGTTTTTATAAGCTACATCTGACGATAGAGTTGTTTTTGATTTCTTTGATGGTGGTGTTTTTGTTTTTATACAGTTTTGTTTTGTTTTGCTGCTTGTTTGTTTGTTTGATAGTTCTGGTTGTCCTGTACCCCACTATGTAGATGAGGCTGCCTTCAAAATTACAGAGATCCATCTACCTCTGCTTCCTCAGTGATGAACTTAAAGTCACACACCACTACACCTGGTTAACTCACTATGTTTTTAATATTAATCATTTATATCAATATAACATCTAATTCAATTATATTTTAGCTTAATTTCTCAAATGTATCTTTGGGAACTATGTTCAAATACCATTCTTTTAGAATAGTAATTGGATCTTTATTGGAATAAGATTGGTATACCAAAGTTGTGAACACTTAAGGTATGTGTTGATGCCAATATATTTTGAAAAATTATTATTATAACAAACTGGTCAGTATTGATCACTGCTCATACATATGATTAGTGTAATATTACTAACTACAGCTATCACAGGATACATTATTAGATCTAAAAAACTTGTTCACCACATAACTGGATGTTTATATTCTTTGACAACGTTTTTAAATTTTCCTTACTCAGCCACTTATCTTGGTGATTAGTTTCTTTTCCTTCACTTCTATGAGTTTGGTGTATGAGATTCCACCCACAGATCATGCACTGTCTGTGACTGTTGTGTTTAGCTCTTTGATTTAAAAAAATGGTAATAATGGCATCTTAAATTTTAAATTCTAAGTTTTGACAATTATATTTCCTCTTTTCCTGTGTATGTTCCTGGAACTCACACTGGTAGGAATGTTAGTTGGATATTTTGTGGAGTCCAAGTTAATTTCTTATAAGAAACATGTTTCACAATCATCTTTTCTCTTTAGTTCCAATGACTAATATAATGCCAGTTTGACTTTTTCCTACTTAGGTGATCTGCTGCACTATTTGATATTTTGAGTTTTCCATGACTTCCTGCTACTTCTAAATATTTATGAGTAAACATAGCTACTGACATTTGTCTTATGTGCATGGTAAGGTAATGCATGAGTCATGCCTGTGATTCTGCATGCATGCATACGTGTGTGTGTGTGTGTGTGTGTGTGTGTGTGTGTGTGTGTGTGTGCCTCTGAGGGTTTGAGAGTGTGCCTCTGTGTGTATGGTTGGTTGTGTGTGAGTGTGCCTTTGTGTGTGTGTGGTTCTGTATGTCTGGATGGCTTTTTGTCTGTGTTGCAGTTATTTAAATTGGAGGCCTTTTGTATCCTGGACAAATGAGCTAAAAATGAGCTCAATTCCTACACCCACATAAAGTTTTCCAAGTAAGGAGATTGTTTAATATTTCTTAAATTTGTACCTTACATGTCATTGTTGACTATTTCTGAACTAAAATTTTTAAGTTTGTCTCTTGCTGAATATTTCAGACACTAATTTTAACTTATATGATCTCATATCACCATGTTTTCAGTTTATACTACCTTTTATAACTTCCTCTTGCAATAGATCATATTACCTGAATATGGTAATCCAACTTTCCAGTATAATTTTTAAATGCACTGTATTATTCCACTTTATATCATGACTCATCTTTGCTGTGGTATTTCATACTCACTATTTTTAATTCATTTTTCTAGTATTTTTATATTATTAGTTGTTTCCTTTATCTGCTAAAACCTTACAATTTTTGTTCTATAAATGTTTTGTAGTTTATCTTTTTAAGCAAAATTGTACTCTGTGTGAATATGAGATTTTTTATTAGCCACTGAAGCACTAGTCACTTGACTTACTCATGTCTGGTGTGGTATGAGGAAGATTGAGTGGCAGTTTACATGGAATTCTGCAACTTTAAATTCCAGGGATGGGTGTTCTCTATTATATGATGCTCAAGAAAACTTCACTTGTGCTTGTCATCATTTGACACTCAGTGTCTTCAGTATCCATTCTGTCTATTGATGAATAGAAATAAACAGCTGTGACCGAAGATAATGTTCTGTTACATTTGAGCTCCCAAATACAAGAAAGTATGAAACAAATTCAGGACTATTGAAATTTTGACATTATTGGCAATGTGACCAGTCCTGAGGAAAGGCAAATAGGAAGTGCTGTATACCTTGAATAATTTTTATCATCATTTAAAAGTTAAATACTGTGAAATTAGAAAGCAACACAGTTCTTTTTTCTTTAAAAGTTATTTTTGCTTGTAACCATCCCCTCAGAGCCATTTCTAAAATGCTATCAAATAAAGAGTCTTCAAATTTTCCTTGGGATTTACTAATTTTGTTGGTTCAGTTATGTGGTAGGAACATTTTTAGAGAATTCAGAAAGCCTTTTATGTATAATGTCAGAGTATAAAAGTGAATATACACACATATACATAAGAATGTAAATATATTTATATATATGCAATATATAAGTATATACAGTGTAAGGAAGATCATTCTCAACTTACCTTTGTTTTTACAAAGCACATAAGTAAGCAGATTATCTTATGGATACCAAAGTCCTTTTGTTATACTAAAACATTACTAAAAGAAAGATTTATAATTGTTAGTACAATAAAATATGACATTTGAAATTCTTACTATTGATATTAGTATAACACTAAAAGCACATATGGTTTGCAACATGTATTTGGTATGGGCCTGTGAGATGCCTCAATGGCTCAAGGCACTTAACAGAGGAGCCTAGAAAATCAAGTCCAATCTTCTGAACCTATGGAAGGAGAAGCAGAAATCCAATTCAACAGAGTTAGTTGTTAGTGATCTCTATGTAAATGCTGTACCATATTTGTTCCCATACATCATGGACTTTTCATGTTCACAGAATAACAAATAAAATTTGTATTAAGTTTATCCAAACATTTTGGGAGACATTTTGTTTTTTATTATTTTCTTTTTATTGAAGATAGATTTTTTTCTTACAAAATATACCTTGATTATGTCTTCCTCTCCCTCTAACTCTTTCAATGCCTTCCCACCGCCTCTCATATCTGGATCCACCCCCTTTCTGTATCTCATTAGAACCCTAACAGGCTTCTAAGAGATAATAATAAAGTATGACATAGTAAAATATAGTAAGATTAAAATGAAAAACTAACATGTTGGAATGGAAAACCAACAACCAGAAGTTAGAAAGAAGCCCCCCAAAAGGCATTAGAATCAGAGATCCACGAATTCTCAGAGTCAGGAATCCCATGAAAGCACTAAACTGGAAGCAATAATATATATGCGATGTGCATGTTGGGTAAAAATAGCAAAAAAAGTATTGACTATTATAGGTGTGTATATAAATTATTGTATATATATATATGTATTATTTATGATAAAACATTTAATGGAAACTGGATGGTAGTGGCCCGTGCCTTTAATCCAAGACCTCCAGAGGCAGAGGCAGGAGGATCTCTGTGAGTTCTAGGCCAGCCTGGTCTACAAAGTTTAAGACAACCAGGACTACGCAGAGAAACCCTGTCTTGTAAAAACAAAACAAAACAAGTCAGGGTTTCTCTGTATAGTGTCCTGACTGTCCGGAACTATAGACTGACAGCTGTGGAACCTGAATGGGACTTGAACAGGCCCTCTGCATACAGGGGACAATTGTTTAGCTTCATCTCTTTGAGGGGGCCCTGGCAATGGGGTCAGGATCCATCCCTGTGCTTGAGTTGGCTTTTTGGAGTCCATTACTTATGGTGGTGGGATGCCTTGCTCTGCCTTGATGCAGAGGGAGGGGATTGGATCTGCCTCAACCGAATGTACCAGGCTTTGTTGACTCCATATGGGAGGCTTTGCCCTTTTGGAGGAAGGTGAGGTCAGGGCAAGGCTGGGAGGCAGTGGGAGGATGTAAAATAAATAAAAATTCTTAAATAAAACAAACAAACAAAGAAAAACAAAAAAGCCAGGCGGTGGTGGCACAGGACTTTAATCCCAGCACTAGAAAGGCAGAGGCAGGCCAATCTCTGAGTCCAAGGCCAGCCTAGTCTACAGAGTGAGTTCCAGGAAGGCCAGGACTGTTAAATAGAAAAACTCTTATCTTGAAAAACAAAACAAAACAAAACAAAACAAAACAAAACAAAACAATCAGAGGAAGAGCATTTATGCAACATTATAGTTTATTTTTATGAAAATGCATGTGTCTTCAAGAGTGTAGGTGTTCAAGGAGAGCATAGAACTAGAATAGTAGGTGGTTGTGAGCTGCCTGATGTGGGGGCTGGAACTGAATACAGGTCCTTTGCCAAACCTTAAAGCACTCTCATCAGCTGGCAATCCACTACTGCTTGATATGGGGAAAATGTTTATGAGTCAGTAGACAAATGTTTACTTTTATGTTAGTTTGAGACTATACTGCCTTCTTCCCAATGAGGCATATTGCTAAAGACTCAGTCTTCAATTTGGTTCTTATAAAGAGGTGAAATTTCAAAACATGGAGCCAAATAGAATTACTTGGTCATTTCAGACATGGACATACAAGGAATATATGAGGGAGTAGGGCTCATCTTTTCCTGTCTTCTCTCTTGTTGTTTTAAAGACCCCAGGAAGTAAATATTTTCTTTTACAACCTAATCTTGTTTTGATACACTTTGATACCAAAATTTCAAAAGTAATTTTGTCAACAGCTCATAGAGAGAAACTTGCAAACCAATGAGTAAAATGGATCTTATTTTATTTATACTTGAATATCTCAGGTATTTTGTTATAGTAATGGAAAGCCAAAGCAAGAACATGATTATGATTTATATAATTAAAAAAATCTTCAAATATATTCATACACAGCTATATAGGTTTATTTAAGTGCATATGCGGACTGATACCTAAAGTAAATAACATTTTAACGAAATATTATAATAAAAACACTGAAGATTGTTTTATATTTAGTTTTATAACTGAAACTAAAAGCATACTTCAAACGCATTACTCTGAAATTTGGGTATAGAACATAACATGACTAAAAGTTGGAAACACTTTTTAGCATATGACATTACAATTTTTTAGTAGTGTTTGACTTAGACTGCATAGTGTAATAATATCTCCAGTATAGAATCAGTTCAAAACAGAATTAAGTTATTTAATATCTTTTTCCAATATTTTGGTTATTTAATTTTCTAAAGACCACTTCATACTGTCACTACAGCTATTACCATGTTGTATTATTGTATGTATAAACTACTTCATTATCTATAACCTCCTTGATTGCATAAGTTGGCATATAAGTTACATAATTACTTACGATGTTTCTTTCGGCACTTTAGGACAGCTTCTCTGATTTACCCAACACAGTGGTAAAGGTGATCAAGCAAACTCTACATTCTGCTTCTGTGCAAGGTTAGTGAGAAAAAGTAATGAAACATGTCATCCACTTCTGAATAAACAAAACTTATAAGTTTTCTAAGAAATACTGAAATTTGCAAATTGCCTAACAAAATGAAATGTGGGTAGATAACTCATGCCATCCAGGACTGACATTTTAAAAATTTTGTCCTTATGACAAAATATAATAGCACAAAAAGGAGCTTAAACATATTCAGATATATGAAAATACACAGAAAGTGTTGACTACCTTATATCTGTTAGTTATTATTTCTGTTCTGGCTGTTTCTAGTTCAACACAAATAGTAGTAAGCCTTTGTGGTTAGATTTTATTTTCTGAGATAAATTTCAAAGTGTTATTGAAATATTTCTGCTTCATCCTCATTTTCTGGAAATATTCTCTTGTGGGTCAGAGTTCTAGTTATGATAAACTAGTGGATAGAGAATATTAATAAAAGCCAATAATTATCCACCTTGTGTATGTGGAGATTTGATTGAAAAATGTAGTGATGTCAGAGAATGTGTTTGATGAACATATTAAGCTTTCCATAAAGATTATTTTTTGAGGTGGTCTCATTATGTAGTCCTGGCTGGCCTAGAACTCACTATATAGAATGGTCTGGGTTGTTACTCACAGTGATCTATGTGCCGCTTTGACCTTTTGAATTCTGGGATTACAGGCATGCTCAACTACTCTGGCCATAGAACTCTGACATGTCCTCCAAGACATACTTTGTGATCCCTCAATATTTGGTTGTAATCTTTTCACTCTCTTACCGATAATCACCATTTTAAAATTTAAAGCACTTGGGGAAAACTTTTGAATACATGTAAAGGTGTTTGGTAAGCAAACTTGAATTTACCTCTGCTCCAGAGTGAATGTGAAACATCCCCCATAGGCTAATGTATTTAAATACATTGAGCTCACCGGACCATACTGTTGGGAAAGGTTGGACTTTCAGAAAGTGGAACCTTCTGAGAGAAAGAGAATTTCAAGTTAACAGACCAAGCAAACTACCTGGTTTATCAAGACAAATGCAAGCAATCTATGGGGATGAGAAACAACCTTTGCAGATCCTGTTGTTCCTTTTGTGGTGGGACACACAATACAAATAGTTAACATCTGTATAAGGGCAGAA
Organism: Peromyscus maniculatus bairdii; assembly: GCF_049852395.1. Lineage (NCBI taxonomy): Eukaryota > Metazoa > Chordata > Mammalia > Rodentia > Cricetidae > Peromyscus > Peromyscus maniculatus. Next base: position 23,032,157 of record NC_134866.1, on the reverse strand, counting down.
CCCTCACTGTCATGAAGTTAATTGCTTCATTTTATGTACATTTGCCCCATTGGTCAGCACTGCTTCTCTTGATCCCATGGGGGTTTCCCCTTTAATGATTTCAAGATGCCTAGAGGTTTCTTGGTGAAGATAAGGCTATTAGTTTGAATAATATTTAATTAAAAGGTAATTTAGGCTTTGTAATCATTCTCTGGAGTGTAAGTGTCAGAGACTGATAAAAACTGTGGAGGGTATATGTCAGTGAAGGAAAGAAATGTGCATAGATACTGATAAGTTAGGAAATAGACTATTGGTAGTACCTCCTTTCTTAATTTAGCTACAAAAATGAAGTGAAAAAAAAAAGACTGTGCAATCTCTTAAATAATGTAAAATATATGAGATGTATGTTAAAACTGCATTCTGAAATGAACTGAACACTAAAGATAAAGCCATCACTAATTCAGAGCCAAGAGTTTCTGTGATAAGCACCATGCTAATCCAATACTAGCACAAGGAAATCTTAAGAGAATAGTAATGAGGCTAAGCCTTTATGGGCAGTTGTAAACCCTTTACATCAGCATGTACTGCCTGGGTCTCTAGTCCCAGTCTGAATAACATAAATTTCTCTTTCAACTTAAAGATCAATAAAAGTGTAAATCCAGACACAAACTACATTATGTTATTGAATACATTGCATGAATTAGTGTTGTACTTTGCTGGCTGTGTTTGTGGTGAATACCTTGGTCAAGCAACTTGCAAAGGAAAAAGAGATATTTGGCTTATTATACATCTAGATCACAATTGATCAACAATAGAAGTCAGGGCAGGAGTCTAAGCAAGAACTAAAACCATGGAGGAACACCACTGACTGTCTGTCTGTGCATCAACCAATGATCAAGACAATTCTGCACAGACATGGCCACAGCCACTCAGTGCAGTCCTCCAAATGGGTCTCCCTCTTCCCAGAGTGTGTTTTTTAGTTGCATTAACTTGAGTATAAAAATTTACTAGGACCATTTGTGTATTAATTTATATATCCATCTTGTACTTTCAAAATATTACTTAGAAAGGGGAGGAGGGTATTTGTGTATGTGTGTGTGCAGGGCAGAGGACAAATTTTTGGAGTCAATTATCTCCTTTACTTGGAATCCTGGGGTGGAACATAGGTTACGAGCTTCTGTGACAAAACCTTTCCTATGCTGATCCATCTTACCAGCCCTCATTCATGTATTTTAGAGGCAAAGTACTGCTATATGAATCCAGTCTGAACCCACACTTATGATTTCCCTGTCTCAGATTGTGCTCCAACACATCCACCTAAACATGTGGTAGTATACACTAGATTGAAATGAATGAACACTAAGCGATAGATTAATCTCTAATGAAGGCTTCCATAGTAAATGTGCATTAGTTTTAGAGAAATACAATTGGTGGCCTTTAGGAGACACACACAAGATAAAAGATCCATGAGAATAGAGTAATGTAGAAAGTCTACTTCCATGACGTAGAGGCAAGAAGCCCAGAAAGGAGACGACAAACACAGCGGCAGTGTTCATTGACCATTATCTGGAATTCAGAGCTCCATAATCCAGAGCTGTTGAGGGTGGTGGTGTGTTGTGTACATTACAAAGGTCAAATGATGTTGACAATACGTGGCTTGGAAAACAATTAAGAGAAAGTTTAAAAATTCAGTACTTTTTGATTGGAAAGATGGCTTTGTTTGTAGATCTCTTACTGTTCTTCCACAGGACTTGAGTTTGGTCATGAGCACCTACATCCTATAGTCACAACTGCCTGTACCTTCAGCTCCAGATGTTCTGACAGTTTGGGCCTTTTACAGGTACTTGCAATTGGTGTTCACATGCATACACACAGACAAAGGCATATATACATAATTACAAAAACGAAACAAAGCAAAACTTCAGCCATCTGTCTCACTGTTATACATTACTAGCTTAGGCCTGACAGACAGGACTTTCTGTATATAGAGATCTTGAAGAAAAGATAATGAGAAAAACAAACTCACTTTTTAATGTAAAAATATCAGATAAATATTATGTAAATAAATCAGGCAATGGATACAAAGCATTTGAAATAGATTGTGAGCTGAAATAGAAAAAAAATAGTGTTTAATAATTATTATATAATGCTGGTTTTAAAGTATGTATTAGGTGGATTTTAATAGAACCTCCCAAAATATGTTATTCCTATAATTAACATCCAATGATAGAAAAAATTAAGGTTGGCTGAAGTAAATAACTCCCTAAGCCCATATTGCTAATAAGATGGTTGAAGTTACCCTGGAATCACTGGGCTATGACTCAAGGTAGGAGTAAGGGTGGTTGTTCTAGTTACTAGATATAAGGGAGAAAATTGGTAAGGGTCTTTGTAATGTAAAGTATATATTTCAAGACAACAGGATTAATAACTAGACTTCTATACTAGCATTTTTAGTCTTGATGTTCTATTTCCCACTAAATATGTTGCATAGTAAAAACACACAGAAACAAGAAAGAAAATATGTTCAAGACTGTATTTTGTTAATACACATTTGCATTGACTTCATAATCCATTCTTTTTTGCCATTTTATTTATTGTATTTGCTTAATTTATGTCAGTAATTTTCAATGTATAGGTTGCAACCTGTTTGGAGGTCACATATCAGATGTCCTGCATATTAAGTATTTATATTACAATTCATAACAGTAGAAATTACAGTTATAAAGTAGCAACAAAATAATTTTATGGTTGGGGATTACCACAACATGAGAAACTGTATTAAAGGATCACAGCCTTAGGAATGAGAAACATTGATTTACATACGCATGTACAGTGTTTATATTGACACTCTTAAAGAGATTGCTTGAGTCTTAAATCTGCTAAAAAGAAATTCATTATTAATTGTTCATTAGTAACTTAGAGTTTCAAATGTATACATTATGAAGTACATTATGAGTCAAAAATACAAACCCAATATGAATGTAATCAAGAAATTCAAATTTTTGTTCACTTAGTTTTGAAGTTTCATTTACAATATGAAATATCCCCTGACATTTTATTTCATTTATTTTATTCCATTTCAAGATGTTACACCTTCTTTAATGTGTTCTTTAATAAGCAAAGCTTAGCACAAGTAGTAGAAGAACTACCTAGACTCATTTTATAACTAATATAATAAGAAAAGTATTTCAAGGTATCTTTTCCATCCTATAATAAAAAATGAACAAATAAAATATCTATAGTAATACTACTGTTATTTGAACTTCTCCTGGTGATTGGGACTGAAACATTTATCTGTATCATACATATGAAAAAGTATTAAAACTTTTTTGCTTTAGAAAGTTTTATTTTCCCAAGTGTGACACGATTATCACTGTGACTCATTACTTTGGGCTGTTTCTGTTTGGTAATTTATTCACTCACAGAACTGGCCAACCTGGTACACAAATTCCAGCTGTTCACCTCACAGAAATAGTGCTTGGAGGCACAAACCAGCTTGATGAGCTAAAGTAAATAAGAACATACATCTGAATGTTTTTCTAATGGCAAATAATTAATCAGGTAGCTGCATGACCAAGTTAGTTAAGGATTTTACTTAACACTTCTTAGAGAATAAGAATACAAGAGGATAGGATTTAATAAATTTTCTCCTTATAAAATACACTACTTTGTTGTTGAAATTGGTAAAGAAATCTGATGTATTTATATGTTCTCCATGTTCTTATAATCAGTAATTTACTATAAAAATAATTTTAAACCCTATCTAAACTATATGATTAATGATTGCTAGAAACCATTCATATTACAAGAGATTTACTTCATAGGTCTTTGAGATAAATATTCTAAGCAGGTGAGATTTTACTGATTTTGAAAAATGGATTTTATAAACAGAAAAAATGAAAAAGTGTAGATCTAATAAGAAGATTCAATAGTAGAAAAGAACATAATTGAAAAAAAAAACTATTGTAAGAAGGTAGATTGAAAAAATCTCACCTGATGGTAGGATGAAAAGGGAGTAGCTCTAATGTCCTATAGGGACACCATTGTGTGGCAAGAGCACTGTGAAATCTGCAGCAATTCTTCAAACACAAAGTAATGAGAGGCTGAAGGAAACAAATGCCAGCAAAATGGAAAAGACAGATGTGAGAAATCCTGCACATGATGAATCAACTCTTCCAGTTACAGTCTCCAAAATAGCTCAGTTAAATGTGCTGATAATACAAATTTATGGGAGTGGTAAACATGAAGTAATATAAATGAGAATTTGAAAGGGCCTGGAATGTTTTGATAAACAAGCTAGTTGGCAAGCACACTTAACTGACAGCTCCTGTGAAGAAAAATATGTTCAATAATAATTAAGCGCCATCAGGAATTAATGGTTTGATTCATGTGAGAACAGTTCTTGACTTTAGTCAAAAGAACCTATAGTTATAGTTATCATCTGCACAAAATAAACACTTATCCTATTTAACAACTTATGAAACATTTAGAAATACATCATCTATGTTAACATTGAAAGGCCACTGTAAGAAAGGTTTAAGTGCTATTATAAAATGAAATTCAGAAATATAGTCCCTCACAGACTTCACTCAGTGCATATTCTGTACCATGTGGGGATGTGTAGTTAGAGCAGCCTGTATGATGGGGATGCTGAGTTACACAGAGACAAGGTTTTTAGTTGTATTGCTCATGATCCTAGAAACACAAAGAAGTTATTTGTGTGAATTTCAAATTTTAATGTAGACAATTGTCCCAAGGACAGAGAGCAGAGAGCTTTGGTCTGAAAGACAAGAAAGAAGAGAGACATTACAGGATGCTGTTTAATAGAGAAACGAAGCTAGACTGTGGACACTCAGAAGGGAGTGAACTAGAAAATCAACTCTCAGGCCTTATCCTCTTTATACTCTTGTGCTACTCATATCTGTGACTTTCTGTAGCTTCTTCACACCCAGACACAACCATAATCCAGACAAATGAATGTGCCAGCCTAGGCTATTTGATCACCTTCCCAGGGCAAAAGGAAAGTAAAGCAATGCAGAAATCTTCAGAAGAATGCAAAAAGAAAGTATCTGGTGAGGAATCTGTGATCTGTCCATCTGGAAAGGTGTCAAAAGAACTAGAGTAAACCATATGAGAATATATGCAGCTTTTCTCACCCATAGATTGATTCTAAGCAAAGCGACAAAATCATTTTCCCAAAGAAGATTGCTTATCTTAGATTTATATTATATTTGCTAAGTAAAAATATGCTAGTCTGACTGAATTAGGAAAGGTGTCCTGGCAGCAAATATTGGGCTGGCGGAGTGGAGCTCTACATTTCTGATATGACTACTTTCTCAAATTACACAAAAACAAGAAATCAGGTTCATACAAAAGCACTATGTGTTAAGCTTTGAATAGAAGTAAGTGTTTTGTTTTTATGGATTTATTTTCTATTTCTTCTCCTCTCTTGTATTGTACAAATACTAACACTTCTTTGAGATCTCTCTGAGCATCTCAATCTTATTTTCAGAGATTTCTCAGGAATACATCACACACAAATTATAATATGAAACAAAAGAAATTTTCATAAAGTAGATAACTTTGTCAAGTATCCTTTTTAACAAATTGTTTAACTTAAATATTAAAAAGTGTTGAACCCATGATAAGATCTCCAAGCATCTGTAAGAATTGCTTTAGATAGTGGAGGCCTCACTTTGTTACCTGCTCTACATCAAATGTGGCCTTCCACAAGATTGGCTTTGGCAATTTAATAATGAGATGAGTGGTACCTATCCCTTTATAAGAGAAAGTGCACAATTATATAGTTAGCCTCATTCACAATGATGAACTCTGTAGTTCCAACACCAAATTTAATGAGCTGAAGCATGAGGTGAGAGAACCTGCTATCAGCTGCAATGTCTACTTATAAAATGACTAAATATTAAGTTCTGAAATTTTAAGACTTGGAGATTTTTTTTATTTTTTTATTTTATAATTTAATTTAATTTTACATATCAGCCATGGATTCCCCTGTCCTCCTCCCTCTCACGCCCACCCCCATCTTCCTTCCAGGGCACCCCCCCATTCCCATCTCTTCCAGGGCAAAGAAACTCCCCTGGAGATTCAGCTCAACCTGCTGACACATTCTCCATGAGGAGTAATCTATTGAAGTTATTATGTACAGACCTGATAATTAAAGAAATATTTACTATAGTTCATAAGCTTTCAAAAAAAGAAGAACTCTTCTCTCACCCAGAATTGATATAAGAACATCCAATATGCCATGCCTATTACAACTGGAAAAGAAATATAACCAGCAGAATTTTACTCCTGCATGATAGTTCTACTGTAATGAATCTCTTAGGTCCCTTGACTGCTCTATTCCTTGTTTATTTAGATGTCTTTATTTAATGAGAGTACTGTAGTGGCACCAGCTTATGGAAGTCCATGAATGCAAACTGTTAAATTTTCAGCAAACTTAAAACCTAGCTTTTAAATATCTTAAAACTTTACTTAGAACATGACAAATATATTGTACTAAAATAGTAAATGTACATTAGAGATTTGGAACTAGGTATCTGTTTATTTGAGATCTCTAGGAGAGATGCAGAAGAATTGTGGGTTGAGAGAAGCCTGCATTACAGAGTGAAAATTATTAAAAGTGTAACACTTTACTACTTTTAAATTTTAATATTAATTGAATTTTCAGACAATTTAGTCTGCTGAATGCATATGCTGAAAACAGCATTCTACATTATTTATGTTTCTTGTCCAACTTCAATGTCAATGATCTCAGTTTAAGATTTTGAAATGAGCAAGAGTGGGAGTAGTACTGTCACAAAAAATTGACAGAGAATATGATAAACCAGGATATGATTTATTCTCCATAGAAATAAAATGGTGAGAAAGTGTCAATGAAGAATTCTCCAGAATTAATTTACTGACATCTGAATGTGATCACATTTACAGAATTGCCAGGAATATATCTATTTGGTTAATCTCCATGTAAGTTATGTTTATTACAATGGTTTGCAGTATTTACAGAGAGTTTAATAGAAAGGCAGCCATTAATATGTGATGAAGACAGTTTATATTACAGTAGGTCAGACATCAAAAGGTAGGGCTTACCCCTACTGGCAGGCTTCTCTCACCTAGGCCTCATCTCATAGTTTCACATTATTGGAAATTCATATCACCAGTTAGAGAAAACAATTGAAACAAGAACTTGTGGGAGAAACTTCATTGATACTGTGATATTCATCCATGCCTCACAAGTTTTTTATTTTTTTCTTAACCAAAACCCAAGATAGATGTCTGTTGAGTCTATGTAATGCTTTTCTTAGCATCTATTGCTTCTTTAGAATAGCATTATCAAAGTGCTCATTGTACTCTCTTATAAAATGTTCTCTGTTACCACCGGTATAAATACAATGTTGGAAGTGCTTTTTAAATGCTAGAAGTAGCATTTGAATAAATTAGAATGTTCTTTGCTCTTATGATGATTATACTCTATGGTAGAGAGAAGAATATGATTGAAAGAGATAGGACATGATTTAAATATAAAGACAAATGAAGCACTATTTTACGGAGGTACCACAAAGGGGGGATTTTGTACAGAGAAAGCATTACCTTGGCTTTGAAATGAGCACCTTGTTTGGCTCCCAAATTTCTCAAGTCTGCTTTCAAGAATGACATATTTTTCCCCTACTATTGCAAGTGCTGGCATGGCCTTTTCACATCTGATTTTACCTCTGAAATTTGAACTTGGGAGAAGTTGTCTCTGTGAACGCAATCTCTGTCCCTTGCTGACAGCACATATCCATATGCCTGAAAAATACATGTTTAGAGGAGCTTGGCCTATTTCTCTCAGTTTGAAGCAATCTGGAAAGACTGCATCAGCTCCAATGTCCCATGTAAAATGCCGAAGCTTTTGTATCCCTCAATCAGCAATCAACTGTTCTTGTATGACTGCATCATCAGCAATCCGTATTTTCCTCTGCTTGATCCTGTTTCCAAATTCACTACAGCTGCTAATCTTGAAAACAGTGCACTAATATTTCTCCATGGAAATATGTCTGCCTCCAAGACTGTTTTCTGAGGACATCAACTAACAGTAGTTTTCAAAAGAAACAGTCCAAATGCACAGATGGTAAAATGTATCTCTTTTTTTTCCCTTGATCAATGTTTTTGACTATAAAAATTTTATTAGTTCACAAAATGTTTCTCTGTACTGGTGATAGGTAGACTACAAAGAACTATTGACTTGGGACAAGTGTGCTATGTTTAAGAGATCCATTAATACTAAGACAATATCATGTGACATTGAATGAAAATGCACTAACATGAGAATGGGGAGGGTTATGTAGGAATTCTAGGAAATTTTTAATCCACATAACTGTAGAATTAGATGGTTGTGGCTCCAGCAAAATTGATGACATGCAGACAAACAGTAAGATAAGAGGAGATTTAATACCATTAACTAAATATAAGTAATTTGAGCATCAGATAGCTACTCTAATGTGTTATTTTAAACATCTTGAGGAGGTTGAATATTTATTCCAATATATTTTCTCAAGTTAGAGAAGACACTACTGGACAAGTGTTTAGATAATAGGAGGAGGAGTTATAATGACATTTAGAAAATTGTCCCACTCTTATCAATTAAATGGTAGATATCATAGTTAAACTTGTTTGAAAATTGTATCTTATAAAATAATGCATTCACCTTTTGAATGCAACAACTAATTACCTCCTGATCACTAAAGCAAACTATCAGAAATGAATAATGTAACACTCTGTGAAAAATAGTAAGAATGCAAACAAAGAAAATGCATAATCTTCTCAAAGTACAAGTCAATATGTACCTCAATGAGGTAGAAGAAGATAGTTGGAAGTAAATTGTGGGTGCATGATAGGTCCATAGAATCAAAATATAAAGCTAGAATGGAAAAGATTTTCATTTTGAAAATACTCCCTTTAAATGCAGTCCTTGATACTGTGGAGAGAGTGGTGAATCATTATGAGAGTTTGTCTTAGTAATACAAACAAAAGTTTTTAAAATAGGAATTACAAAATAGTTAATTCAAATGTTAGGGGTACATTTTTTTTTTCTTTCGAGACAGGGTTTCTCTGTGTAGCTTTGAACCTTTCCTGGAACTCACTTGGTAGCCCAGGCTGGCCTCAAACTCACAAAGATCCGCCTGCCTCTGCCTCCTGAGTGCTGGGATTAAAGGCGTGTGCCACCACCGCCCGGCTAGGGGTACATTTTTTTATTAATAAGTTTTTTATTCATTTTACATACCAATCATACATCACCCTCTCTTTCCTCTTCTTCTTAGCCTCCCCCCCACAGCCCATGCCCAGTTCCCTCCTCTGAAAAAGTAAGGCCTCATAAGTAGTTAGCAGAGTCTAGTACATTCAGTTGAGGGATGTACAAGCCCCTCCCCCTGTGTTAACGCTATGCAAGCTGCCCCATCATACATAATAGGCATCAAAAAGCCAGTGCATGATTGATAAATCTCTCTAGCACTCTAAATCGTTTCCTTAATCCTCCCATATAATGTAGTATTCTAAAATGTAATTAACATTTTACTTAATTTACGTATTGGTATTTTGTTTGTTATCTCCTGTTGTACGTAAGCAGTAGAAGATGCTAGTGGTAGATAATAATAAAATTTAGTATCCTAGCCATTGGTCTAAATATCTAGGAAGAGTGGAAAATTTCATATTTGAACTAAATTTTATATGTATATATATACATATATATATACATATATATATATACATATATATATATGAAGTAAGAACCATATATATGGTTTTCAATATATCATTTGGGATTAATTTATCTAATCCGTTATTTATTGCATATGATGCCTAATTTTAAAATAAATGTTTCATTTGGCTCTTTATAGCTAATTAGACGTATTTGTATTAAGTATTTTCTACAGCCTGCTAATCACAAACCTGTATGTATCATGTTCCCTGATACAGATTTATTTTGATATATGTCGTGGAATTTGAGTAAAAATAAAGGTGAATTCTAAATTCTAAAAAAAAAAAAAAATAATAAAAAAAAAAAAAAAAAAAAAAAAAGCCAGTGCATGAACTAGGCATAGATCCTATAATCCTACTGCCAGACGGCTCCTTAAGCTGATCAAGCTACACAAGTATCCTCCTTAAGTAGAGGTCCTAGTCCAGTCCCATGTAGGCTCCACAGTTTTTGGTCTAAAGTTCATGAGTTCCCACTAGCTTGGTTTTGTTGTCACTTTAGATTTCCCCATGATGATTTTGACACCCTTTGCTCATAGAATCCCTCTTTCCTCTCTTCAACTGGACCCCTGGAGCTTGGCCTGGTGCTTGGCCATGGATCTTTTCATCTGCTTCCATCAGTTACTGGATGAAGGCTCTATGATGACAGTTAGGGTATTCAGTTATCTGATTACTGGAGTAGGCCATCTCAAGCACACCCTTCACTATTGCTAGTAGTCTAAGCTGGGGTCATCCTTGTGGATTCCTGGGAACATCTCTAGCACCAGGTTTCTCCCTATCCCCATGATGTCTTCCTCTCTCAAGATATCTTTTTCATTGTTCTCTCACTTTCTTGCTTTTCCAACTAGACCATCCCATTCCCTTATGTTCTCACTCCATATCTGCTACCTTCTATGGCCTCCCTCACTCCTAGTTCACTGAGGAGATCTCATGTATTTCCCCTACCCAGGGTGATCCATGTGCCCTCTTGGGACCTCCTTGTTAGCTAACTTCTCTGTAACTGTGGGTTATGGTATGGTTATTGTTCGCTATACATCTAGTATCCACACAAGTGAGTGCATACCATGTTTATCTTTCTGAGTCTAGGTTACCTCACTCAGGATGATATTTTCCAGTTCAATCCATTTGCCTACAAATTTCATAATGCCATTGTTTTTAACGATGATTAGTATTCCGATGTGTATGTGTACCAAATTTTCTTTATCATTCTTTGGTTGAAGGGCATCTAGGTGGTTTCCAGGTTCTGGCTACTACAAATAATGCTGCTATAAACATAGTTGAGCAAGTGTCCTTGTGGTATGATTTAGCATCCCTTGGATATATATCCAAGAGATGTAAATCAGAGAAACCCTCTTTACAATTGCCACAAATAATATAAAATATCTTGAGTTAACTCTAACCAAACAAGTTAAAGACCAGATGACAGAAACATTAAATCTTTGAAGTCAGAAATTGAAGAAGATATCAGAAAATGGAAAGATCTCTCATGATCTTGGATAGGTAGGATTAACATAGTAAAAATGTCAATCTTACCAAAAGCAATCTGTTGGTTCAATGCAATCTCTCTCAAAATACCAAGACAATTATTCACAGACCTGGGAAGAACAATACTCAACTTTATATGGAAAAACAAAAAACCCAGGATAGCTAAAACAATCCTGTTCAATAAAGCAAATTCTGGAGGCATCATCATCCCTGACTTCAAGCTACTATTGAGCATTAATAAAAACAAATCAGTATTGGCCTAAAAACCAACATGTGGACCAATGGAATCAAATTGAGGATCCTGACATTAATCCACACACATATGAATACCTGATTTTTGACAAAGAAGCCAACACTGTACAATGTAAAAAAGAAAACATCTTCAACTAATGGTGCTGACACAACTGGATGTCAACATGTAGAAGATTGCAAATAGATCCATATCCATCATGATGCACAAAGCTCAAATCCAAGGGATCAAAAACCTCAACATAAATCCAGTTACACTGAACCTGCTAGAAGAGAAAGTAGGAAGTAACCTAGAATGCATTGGCACAGGAGACCACTTCCTAAATATGGCACCAACAGCACAGACACTGAGAGTAACAATTATTAAATGGGACCTCCTGAAACTGAGAAGCTTCTGTCAGGCAAAGGACATGGTAAATAATACAAAACGACAGCCTACAGAATAGGAAAAGATCTTCACCAACCCCACGTCTGACAGAGGATTGATCTCCAAAATACATAAAGAACCCAAGAAACTAGACAGCAAAATAACAAACAATCCAATTAAAAAATGGGCTTCAGAACTAAACAGAATTCTCAAAAGAAGAATCTCAAATGGCCAAAACACATTAAGAATTGCCCAACATTCTTAGTCATCAGGGAAATGCAAATCAAGACAACTCTGAGATACCATCTTACATCTGTCAGAATGGCTAAAATCAAAAGCACTGATGACAGTTTATGCTTGAGAGGATGTTGAGCAAGGGGAACACTTCTCAACTGTTGGTGGGAGTGCAAATTTTTACAGCCACTTTGGAAATCAATGTGGTGGTTTCTCAGAAAAATTGGGAATCAATCTATCCCAAGACCCAATGATACCACTCAATCATAGCACATGTTATGAGTATATTTTAACAAACAGATAAAGAAAGCATTCATGCTGATTCAAATGCAACAAATCTACTAAATACTGTTTCATGCCTCAACCAACACTTCATTTATAGTTTGGTAGCATGCTAATCAGATCAAATAAAAAGTAGGAAACATTACTTCCAGCACTTGGGAGGTAGAGGAAGGTCTCTTGAGACTCAGAGACCAGCTTCATTATATAGTGAGATTCAAGCCAGCCAATAGTAAAATAATGAGATATTTGTTTAAAAATTAAAAACTCTATGATATGCAATCTTTTAGGCTTTAGGGATCACAGAGCATTCAAAGACTCCTTTTTAGATTAAATCAGTTCCATGTCTCATAGAGGAGTATTCATTAAATATAGTAATCAGTAACCCTTAAACATTGTTTGATTGTGTTTTAAATTCCATAATTAGAGTTTGTAATATCCATTGATACAGTTTGCAGTGTATATTTGAGAGTTAAACATAAAAGTATGAAACAATACCAAACGATGAAATTTGAAAGTGCATTATACTTTTGCAAAGTCTAGTTTATATTACATGTAATATAAAAATAATACAACAGATTAAAAATACTCACAAATTCTTATATTGTTCTAAACTATGGATGAATATAACATCCAATAAAATAAATGAAATTTTGGAGTATTTAGAATCATGCTACATTCAGTATTCTTGAAAAACCCCAGTAGAGCTAAGAAGGAAGAACTGGAAAAACAAATTTAAGTACAGTATGCATGTAGAAAATTTTGAAACTCAAAACTATATTCAGTAGTATAGTCAAAGGACCTTACCAGGCTGTTTTAGTTTGAGAAAAAAACAAACATCAATGGTAACTCTGACTAATGCAACAGTGTTTACTGAAAGGACTGGACAGGAATGGCAACAGGCAGGAAGTTTAAAGATAAAGAGAACAATATTACAGTCCTGATAGTGGGGGAATGAAAACCATGATGATAAATGTTTAAAGACAAATGCAATTGTAATGTATGCTCAGAGTGCCTGGAAATTGGAACAGAGTGTAGACAAAATCTTAGTCATCAAAGTTTGATGTGGAGAATGATGTTTTAGTATTCAGAGTAAAGGATGACAGATGTGGGACCCAGAGAGAGGGTAGGACAATTAAAGGAAGATGAAGTGGAGCTAGCAAATAGATTTGGGAAGACATTTTCACTAACAGAGAATAATGACATAGGGATATTGAGGTTGGAGATGACATAAATGCCTGTGAGGGTTAATTTGTTTCTTTTTCAACTATGAAAAACACCTCCTGCTTATATAGTGTTAGGATCACTCAGTAAAGAAGGAGAGATAAATGAAGGAACATAGAAATATAATTATAAAATAGTTTCATTTTCAAAAGGAAAATAAAACAATGTACTCCCCTTATCATACTATAGAAACAGTGTGCATGTAAATGTTTCCAAATATACTTCCATTCAGGTGATTTCTGATGAAAACAGCCTTCACATGACTGCAAGGTTTCTATAATCTCACTGTGTGGAACCTTCTTTTTGCCTTTATATTTTGTGTGGAAAACATTGAAGTCTCAGAATTATGTGCTCCCAGAAATTTGTCAAAGTTATCTCAGAGGTTTCAATCTTAAAGAAAAAGGACAGCTGTCAATTTGACAACATATTTTAGCCAACACTGTAGTCTGAAATTTTTCCCCATGAATATACAACAATATAGGAAGGGTATACTTATTTATACTATCCCTTTACTGGAATTGCAGCATCTCTCAAACCATACATGCTTTTCAAATGATAATTTATTTGGAAGTGAGAAAAGTGCTTCTTTTTCAGATTATTTTCAGCCCCTTAGTAAAAAGCTAAATATAAAGCAAATAATAATCTTGTCTCTTAGTGAGAGTCTTAAAAAATAATGTATATAATCAAATTGTCCAAAATTCTCAAAAAATCTAATAAAAAATCAAGTTAAAAAAAACAATTTATATAGGACTGGAGGTAGTGCTCAGCTTTTAAGAGTGTGTATAGCTCTTATAGAAGTCTCAAGATGGCTTTGCAACAATCATATCAAGTAACTCACAATAACCTCTTAAGGTAGTTTCATAGGATTAAATGTTTCTGGCCTCAGTCAGCATTTAAAGTCACATGAATATACACCCCCACCACACTTAGAAATAATTAAAAGTAAAAAGGGATGTTATATCAGAATGTTCATAGGGAGAAAGAAAAGGGGTAAATGACACATTATAAATGTAAAATTTTTCAAAAATATTATTTCAAAAAAAAGAGGAGGGAAGAGAAATGAAGTAGAGTTGGCAAAAAGTTCACTTGGTATAATTGTTCAGTTACTGATGTCGTGATTTACTACTACATCTAAAAATAATAAAAATTCAGTGTGTAAACTTGTCCCTTTATTCATTAAATATTATCATATTAAAAATAAAACTATATTAAGTAGTTTCATTAAACGTCTGCTTTATAACTACCCACATATTTACTATATTGTGACCTATGTGATAATTGTATCCACAGAAATGAGAAATTGGCATGCCCCTTGATTAATTGGTATTAATACAATATATGTTTGCTGGTCAAAGTATTACTTGATAAAAATCATGAATCTATTTGTAAAATTGAAAGGAAACAGTTATAATTTTAAAGTAAAAATTTTTCATCTCAAAAAGTCTTTTAATTTTATACATGTGGAAAACTGGTAGTGCTATGTTGAGGTAAGCAATGTTTTATGTTAAAACACCAAGGAGTACCAACTATCAGCTAAAATCAAAGGTACATTCTTATTGATAAATATTGTTGACAAGTCTCTTTCAGGAGGGATATTTTAAACACAGGATATTTCAAATGGCTTTCAAGTATCTGAGTTTTTGAATTATAAAAATGTATAAATCACTGAATTTTTATAATATTTAAAACATCATGAGATTTTTCTGATATAAAGTTATATTAAAATACAAATTCAGATTGATATACTATATCTCATGAGATTTGTAACTTTATTTCCTTCATTGTGTTTTTCTCATTTTCTTTACTTTTAGGTAAAAATACCAGTAGGTATGAACTATTCCTTCACTATACTGGCATTCATTTCTGAATTCTGGCCTATAAAGTCCAAAATGTCAACAAGATACAGTAATATTTTATCTATGAAGGATTTAGAGAAGCCAATTCTGAAAGATTTAAAGATTTAAGTCTAAGATATGAAATGTGACAGTCCTTGAAGAAATCATGAATAATTGCTTCACACGGTTGGACTTTTTTCATTGATGGTTGTTGTCAGAACACCAAACTTTGGGAACCCCAGAAAAAAGAAGATAATGGGATTCTATTAAGAAGAAATAATTCTGTACATCTAAGGCAATAATTAACAATACGAAGACATCATATATATTGAAGAAGAACATACAAACTATATGTTTGACAATGTATTGGTATCCAAAATATAAGAAACTGTAGCAACTCAAGGTCAATATTTACCTATATCAAATAAAGAAGATAGCAAATGGCACAGATAAATATGTGTTTCCAAAGAGAAGACTAGCTAACAATTATAGAAAAATTATATAAAAATATTGCGTCCTCACAAGCCATTAGGGAAGTGAAAATTAAAACTTCCAATCAAATAATAAAAACACTATAGCATGATGTACAACAGCCAAGAAAGGCAACAAGCTAATTTTCTGGGAACTGATAAATGGATAATGGAAATATGTTACTTATGCACAAAGAATATTGTTTAGCTATGCAAACAGTTGGATACTGGCATATTTGATGGCGGGAATGAAAACTAGAACTATATAAAGTGAACTGACCCAGCAGAGAAAGAGAAGCAATGCATGTTCTCTTGTATATGTGTTTTCTAAATTATTTTTCACATGGAATTTAGGAAAGACTGATGTGTAACAGAGTCTGGGTATAAAACAGCAGGAAAGGTAGGAAAAATAACACAAAAAGAAATTTTTGCTAAGCTATTAAGCTGTAGGATGACTAGAGATAACAAGAACTGCATATGTCAAAGATCTGCCAGATAAGATTGTGTAGATTTATTTCAGAAAACGGTAAAATGTTTAAAGATATAAATATGCTCAAACTCGAACCAGACCAATGACTCTTTTCAATGAAAAATCATACTCACGATGTCCCACTACAACTTCCATGACCATATTTTAAAGATTTTCTTTCTTATTTTATGTTTTTCTCTTTTGTTTTTTTCTCTTAAATTTTGTTTTATTTGGGGTCTGTGCAAGGGCGGAGGGCAGATGTAAAGAGACAGGGAAATAAATGTGGTCAAGATACATGACGTAAAAGATATGTAGAATAAATAAAATTAAAACAAAATGCTCATTTACTTAAACATTATTCAGAGTCTATAAGTATTAAAACTCAGAGTAACACCATACACAATTGTTATTTACTTTTATTTTATTATTTATTATTTTTTCATTTATTTTCTTGTTTTCACACCCTAAAAAAAGCTTCTCCTCCTTATACTTTTCTAGACACCCCCCAGTCTCCTCCCCTCTGCTCCATCCATTCCTTCATCACTCTTTTTCTTCAGATACAGGTCGGCATCAAACGGACAATGTCAGCCATTGTATATCAAGTTTCAGTGAGACCAGACACCCTTTCCTTCATCAAGATTGGGTGAGGCAATCCGGTAGGAAGAATGGGTTCCAAAAGCTGGCAACAGAGTCAGAGATATGCCCTTCTCTCACTGCTAGGAGTCCCACATGAAGAGCAAGTTGCCCAACTGTATCATAAATGTTGAGGGCCTAGGTGGGTCCCATTCAGTCTCTGTGAGGCCCTATGTGTCCAGATTAGTTGGTTATGGGGGTTTTCTTGTGACACCCTTGTCACCACTGAATCCTACAATTCTTCCTCCCCTTCTTCGGCAGGATTCCCTGAGCTCTACCAACTGTTTGACTGTGGGTCTCAGCATCTGCTCCATTAGTTGCTGGGAGAAGCCTCTCAAATTACAGTTGGGCTATGCACCAATCTATGAGTATAGCAGAATATCATTTAGAGTCATATCACTGACTTATTTATTGTTTTTGTTATTATTATTATTATTATTATTATTACTATTATTATTATTTGCCATTCATGTTTGGTTCAATCCTAGGTCTCTGGTGTATTCAATTTTGGGGTCCTGGCACTCAATGGGGAACTCATTCTTAGTGTATGGATCTCCCACTGTGCCAGTCATCAGATGGTCACTCCCACAATTTCTGTGCCATCTTTGCCACAGCACACTTGGTAGGTAGGACTAATTGTAGGTCTAAGGATTTATAGCTGGGTTGGTGTCCCAGTACCTCCTCTGGAAGTGTTGCCTCAATAGAGGAGATGGCCAGTTCAGGCTCTGTATCCCCCATACTAGGAGTCTCAGTTAGGGTTACCTTCAAATATTCGTGTGAATTTCCATTGCTCTAGGTTTCTAGGTCATCCCAGAGATGCTCCCAGATTCCAGTTGTCTCTCCTGGAACTTTCTCCCTCCATTGTCCTCTTACCTGATCCCTCCTGCTCTCATCCTCACTCCCCCTTCCAGATCCTTCCCGCACCCACTGGCAATGCCCATTTTATCTCCCCTTTACCATGAGCTCCATGCATCCCCTTTGAGCCCTTCTTGTTACTTAGCATCTCTGGGTCTGTGAGTTGTTATGGTCCTCCTTTGAGTGCCTGTCTGGTATTTATTTTTATTGTTATTGGAAGTAGATTTTTCTTTCATGAATACATCCCAATCACAGTTTTCTCTCCTTCCACTCCTGCTAGTTCCACCCCACCTCCCATCTTCCCCATGTCCATTCCCCTCTGTTTATGAGTCCTGTATTAACATTATTTCAACCTCTTTATTTTCCCCTTTAATTCCTGTCCTTCTTTAGTATCATTACACAGCACACACACACACACACACACACACACACACACACACACACACACACTGAAAAGCTATTGATCCCATTTAGTTTTGATTATATTAACTTTCCTATGGATTGAGGAAATGCCAAAGGACCCAACCTCTAAAGTGCAGTGCAATTGGCAATTCACAGTAGGTGGGAGGCAGATTTAGTGTTCTCCAGAGATCCACTTCCCCCTGTGCAATCCAGTCTAGAGTGTTCAGTGTTGAACACATTCAAACACCTACATTTTAAGTGTTCATATTTTAATTCCACTTCCTCTTTTCATTACCATAGTTTAGAATTTATTTTGTAAGTTATAAAATATTCTATTTTCTATAATTATCTATGTAGGTTCACTAGCTAGTCTCCTATTTTCATCTCTAATATTCCATCTCCCAAAACATTTTCAATCCATTACCCCAAATACAGTCCTTCCTAACTTCCCACTTAAGTCCTTGGCTTTTTTTCATTGCTCTCTCAAACATAACTTACTGTAATTGCCTGTACATCCTATTGTTATCTTAACTGCTTTCGTATCTTTCCTATAATGTTCTATCTCCATTTTCCTTCTTTTCCATTCTAGCACTTAAGCAATATTGAAGAACTTGCATTTTACTATGTTTAGTAATTGGTTGTGGTTAAGACCTGACATTTTGCTATTTGCCTGATGACTTCTTCCTGTATTTCCTTTGTTCATCTAACTAAAAGGCTCCCACTCTCCAAGACTTATTTGTAGCTATTATATCAATTTCCCAGAATCCTTTCTGAAACAGGTTTGGATGTACAGGCAGTGCTACTCAATATCTTATGAAGTAAATCAAAAAGAAATTTTAAGTATTAATGATACCTGTTCTCCTTGTTTCTATATAATCAAACTCTATAATTTATATATTGAATGCTCTGCTTGAAAGCATGAAAAAAACCCTTAAAACTTTCACATATTTCTTTAATATGACACAAGAATTATATGAGGCAATCTGTCTTAGTTGCAGTTTTATTGCAATGAAAAAACTCTGTGTCAAAAATATTTTATAAAAGAAAGCATTTCATTGGGGGCTTGCTTACAGTTTCAGAGAGTTAGACTGGGGTTATCATGGCAGGGAATGTGACAGTAGCCAGGCAGACATGGTGATAGACAGTGGTTGTGACCTTGCAACTTGGTTCACCTGCAGCAGGCAGAGAAAGCTAGACTTGGCTTGGCATTTGCTTTTGAAAACAGCATACCCTCAGTGATATACTTTCTCCAACAAGGCCATACCTCCTAATCCTTTGTAAATAGTCTACCAATTGGGAAACAAGCATTCAAATATATAAATTTATATTGGGGGGTGGACATTCTCATTGAAATTACAATACAATCTTTATGTCTCTTTATATACTTTGCAGGTTAATATGTTTATATTTTTCAGTCTACTGGGTGTACATATAATCTCTAATTAATCCTTTATCTTTAAAAGTTAATTTTCATATTGTAAGAAAATTACAGTTTCATATTGTTTATTATGCAAATTATACTTTATTCTTTATAAAAATTTCTCTTGTCAACATTTTAAATGCCTGAGGATGTTTGGATTCTCAAAAGTTTTTAATTAGGTTAATTTATTTTAGTTTATGTGTGTGAGTATTTTACCAAACTATATTGGTATATTCACAACATGCATGCATGGTGTCTACAGAGGTCAAAAGACAGCATCAGATCCCATAGAAATGGAATTGTGGTGATTATAAACACTCCAGAGAACCAAGTCTAGGCCCTATGTAAAAGCAGCTTGTACTTTAAACTACTGAGCAATCTTTCCAAATCCTAAAGTTTCTTAGATTTTTAATGAACTCATATCTATATGAACCTAGACTAACTCATTTTTAAAATATTACCACTCAGTTATAAAACACACCATAAAATGAAAAATACAGTGGAGGCACATTCTTTTCTTTGGAAATCATAACCTGTTTAATATAGTTTTAGGCTAAATTTAATAAAAAAAATTCATGACTCAGTGAACTTTTGCTAATTGTGACATAATTATTTGAAATGAAATGTTAGCCAGCATTATTTTCTCTCTAGAGCATAGGAATTAATAGGTTTACCATATAGGTGTAGCTATAATGTTAATTTAGTTTTAGCTATGGATTACAGTTTTGGAATGGAATTCTAATCATCATAACTCTTTATAGAAATGTTTCTCAAGGAGTCTCACACTTCAGTCTTAGAAACCACAGCAAAATTTTAAGGATTTACTGTGTAAACACAAGGAGCTTAAACATGAACAAATATGGAATTCATACCAATATAGCTATTGTAAATAACTAAATCTGGACTATTCTCCTTGTAGATTTTTAAGAAACTGTCAGATGGTGGTCTTTATTTCTAAGGCTCATTGTGATTGAAACCTCAAATTTTTATACAGCAGTCAACATGCAGAAAATAGTTTTCACTTAATTTTAAAGTTCAGAGAGACAAAGAGATATTTTGACTATAATTGATCAAATGAATTTGTTTAAAAAACATGTTAAAGCCGGGCGGTGGTGGCGCACGCCTTTAATCCCAGCACTCGGGTGGCAGAGGCAGGCGGATCTCTGTGAGTTTGAGGCCAGCCTGGGCTACCAAGTGAGTCCCAGGAAAGGCGCAAAGCTACACAGAAAAACTCTGTCTCAAAAAACCAAAAAAAAAAAAAATGTTAAGATGGATTTCAGTTTTTTTATCTTTGTCTTTTATTTTTGCCAACAATTCAATGAAACTTATAGGGTATGTCACCTTGTAACATCATATAATGTTCACCTTAACATCTTATTACTTGTGATACTTTTGTGAAGACAAATAAACATACTCAGATATTGCAATCCAAATATATAGATTTCCTGAAGGCTCATTCCAAACAACACAGTACAAGTGTACATCTCCTCTTATTCATACAGCTTCAAGTGATAAAGAAAAATGTAAATTATTATCAATGGTCATTATTAAATATAAAAAATATCTACCCCAGAACACTGATATTACTGTATTACTGTATTTCTGTATTACTAATATTAGTAGCCTTTATTAAATTTATAAAATCTGGAGAATCACTTAAAAACTAAGAGTTGTGTCTTTGTATATACACTCTTTTTTTTTTTTGGTTTTTTTATTATTATTATTATTATTATTTTACAACACCATTCAGTTCAACATAATAGCCACAGAATCCCCTGTTCTCCCCCTCTCGCCCACCCCTCCCCCCAGCCCACCCCCCATTCCCACCTCCTCCAGATCAAGGTCTCCCCCGAGGACCGGGGTTGACCTGGTAGACTCAGTCCAGGCAGGTCCATTCCCCCCTCCCAGACCGAGCCAAGTGTCCCTGCATAAGTCCCAGGATTCAAACAGCCAACTCATGCAACGAGCCCAGGACCTGGCACCAATGCACAGCTGCCTCCCAAACAGATCAAGCCAACTGACTGTCTCACCCGTTCAGGTGGCCTGATCCAGTTGGGGGCCCCTCAGCCTTTGGTTCATAGATCCTGTGCTTCCATTCATTTGGTTATTTGTCCCGGTGCTTTATCCAACCTTGGCTTCAACAATTCTCGCTCATATAAATCCTCTTCTTACTCACTAATTAGACTCCCAGTGCTCCACCAGGGGCCCAGCCGTGGATGTCTGCCTTCAGATTCCTCAGTCCTTGGATGGGGTTTATGGCACCACTATTTGGGTGTCTGGCCATCCCATCACCAGAGTAGGTCAGTTCCTGCCGTCTCGCGACCATTGCCAGCAGTCTTTTGAGGGGGTATCTTTGTGGATCTCCGTGGGCCTCCCTAGCTCTCTGCTTCCTCCCCTTCTCACCTTCTCATGTGGTCTTCATTTACCATGGTCTCCTATTCCTTGTTCTCCCTCTCTTTTCTTGATCCAGCTAGGATCTCCCACTCTTTCCCTCGACTGTCGCCCTTCATTGTTCCCACTCATGACCAGGCTATTCATGTAGATATTGTCCATTTCTCCGTGTCTTGAATTCTCAACAGAGGAATCCCAAATGGCTGAAAGACATTTAAGGAATTGCTCAACTTCCCTAATCATCAGGGAAATGCAAATCAAGACAACTCTGAGATACCACCTTACGCCTGTCAGAGTGGCTAAGATCAAAAACACTGAAGACACTTTATGCTGGAGAGGATGTGGAACTAGGGGAACTCTCCTCCACTGCTGGTGGGAATGCAAGCTTGTACAACCACTTTGGAAATCAATATGGCGCTTTCTTAGAAAATTGGGAATCAATCTCCCCCAAGATCCAGCTATACCACTCCTGGGCATATACCCAAGAAATGCTCAATCATACCACAAGAGCACTTGCTCAGCTATGTTCATATCAGCATTGTTTGTAATAGCCAAAACCTGGAAACAACCTAGATGCCCTTCAACTGAAGAATGGATAAATAAATTGTGGCACATATACACAATGGAATACTACTCAGCAGAGAAAAACAACGACATCACACGGTTTGCAGGCAAATGGATGGATCTAGAAAAAATCATCCTGAGTGAGGTAACCCAGACTCAGAAAGACAAATATGGTATGTACTCACTCATAGGAAGATGCTAGATGTGGAACAAGGATGACTAGACTGCTACTCACATCACCAGTGAGGCTACCTGGAAAACGGGACCCCAAAAAAAGACACGGAGAAATGTATATACACTCTTAAAACATTGTGCATTCATTCGTTTGTTCATTTGTGTGTACTAGTGCACGCTTTCTGTGGTGCATATGTGTAGAGCAGAGGACAAATTGTGGGAGTTGGTTTTTCTCCATCTATATTGTCGGTCCCCTGGAAGTCAAGTCTTCAGACTTTGAAGAAAGGAACGTCAGTCACTGAGTCATCTTGTCAACCTTGTACACACTTACTTAATATTTTATACCATTCCCCCTTTTATTAAAAATATATTTTTCCCAAATAATGTATCCTGATGACAGTTTCTCATCCCTTTATGCCTCCCAGTTTCTCCCTATGCTCCCTCCTTTGATATCCAATCCTTATCTGTCTCTCATTAGAAAAGATCAGCCTTCAAAAAGATAACAATAAAACATAATAGATAAGAAGGCATCACATCAGAACAGGAAAAGGCAAACCAAGAAAAGAAAAAAAAATCCCAAGAAAAGGCAAGGAATCAGAGACCCATTCATTCACTCACTCCTATAAATATACTCAAATGCAGACTTGGATGAGTCCCGTGCTTGCTACTTTTGTCTCTGTGATTTAATGAGTTTTGCTCAGTTGATTTAGAGAGCCTTGTTCTGCTGCTGTCCTTCCTCACCTCTGGCTCTTACACAATTTCTTCCTTCTCTTCTAAAGAGTTCAATGAGCTCTGAGCAGAGAGATTTGATGGAGACATCCAATGTAGAATTGTGTGTTCCAAGGTCTCAGACTCTTTGAAATGTCTCACTGTGAGTTTCTGTATTTGTTCCCATCTGTTACAAGAGACAAATTCTATGATGCTGGCTGAGTCAAGTGTTGATCTATGAGTATAGCAGAATATCATTAGGAGTAATTTTATTGTTGCTGTATTTTTTGGGCCAGTGGTATTTGGTTTTACTCTAGGTCTCTGGGCTAGCTAGCCTCTGGTACTCAGTCACAAAGCACCATTAGGTATGTGTTCGATCTCATGGAGAAGTTCTTAAGTCAAATCATATATTAGTTGGTTACTCCTACAAGCTTTGTGATACATTTGCCACTTCTGTGTGATATTTTAAAGACAGGACAGACTGTAGCTCAAAGTTTTTGTGCCTGGGTTCCTGTTTACAGTTTGTTTGTTTGTTTGTTTGTTTGTTTGTTTTTTGGTTAGTCTACAGAGTACCTTCCTGTATAAAATACTAGAATGTAGGGGTGAAGGTTCAATGTAGGCACCAGTTCATCCTCTATATGTTCAATGAGTTGTGTGGGTGTTGTCCTCAGCAATGGGGTCTTGCTTGAATATCAGGGAGCAACCAATTGTTTGGAAACAGCCTGGGTTGTGTGGGGATTTCTGTAGGTTATCTTTGCCCAGCAACTCAATTGAAATAAACCCAGTCCCAAGAATGTTAGTTTTGTTTAGTGAAAAGAGATGGCCAGTTGAGACTCTGTCTCCCTCATTATTTTGATACTTCATTAGTACCACCTTTATATATTTTAAAAAGTTTTTTTTACTGCAGTAGGTATCTACACCATCATGTGTCTCAATTACAGATGTCTCTTCAAGCAATGACTCCTTCAAGCCCATCTCCCTTCCCCCTCTCCACATGATCCTCCCTTTCCCATCTCCCTTACATCCAGTCCACTCAGAAAATCTATCTTATTTCCCCTCCTAGAGACATCTATGTTCCCCACCCCCAGCTCCCTCCCTCCATATCAAACCTCTCTGGGTCAATGGATTGTAGCTGGGTTGTTATTTATTTAAATATTAATATCCACATATAAGCTAATACACACTATATTTCTTTTTCTGTGTCTGAGTTACCTCACTTAGGATGATTACTTTCTAGTTCCATCCATTTGCCTGAAAATTTCATGATACATTTTTAACAGCTTAGTAATGATCTATTGTGTTAATGTACCACATTTTCTTTATCCATTCTTCTGTTGAGAGACACCTATTTTTTTTCCAACCCCTGACTACTATGGATAGAGCAGGAACAAACATGGCAGAGCAGGTGTCCTTGTGGCATGATAAAATATCCTTTCAATATATTCCCAAGAGTAGTATAGGTGGATTTTGAGGTGGACTGATTCTCAACTTTCTTAGGAACTGCCATTATAGTTCCAAAGTTTTTTTTTTTTTTTTTTTTTTTTTTTTTTTTTTTTTTTTTTTTCCATCACAGGCAATTTATTTTGTTCTATTCATTCACAGTTAATACAGAAAATACTTGGAAACATTTCCATATAATGTTTGACACAGAAATCATCAAATAGAAGTATACAATGTTGACAGGAGGCAGTACATTTATAATTTATAACCCCAAATGTATTTATAAATTAGAAATGGAAAGATCTACAAATGAAATTATGAAGGTTCACCAAAGTCATTTAATCTGTCAGTTTCTCATTCATTTTTATGTCTTAATAATATTCTATTGTATGAATAAGCCACCTTTTATTTCTCTCCAGTATTTGATAGCTATTTGAGTTGTTTTAACTTTTTTACTATTAGCAACACACTGCTGTAAACATTCATGTACATGTTTCATAGGTGCACATTTTCAGTAGTTTGAGGTTATATTCCTAAGGGTAGAATTGTTGAGTAACAGAGTAACAATGTTTTGCATTTTGACCAACCACCAAACTGTTTTGCCAAAGTGGCACACCATTTTACAATCTCACCAAATCCTTGTTTTAAGGCTCTGATTTTTGTACAAAAGCATTCAATCATTCCGTCAGACCAAACCAGGAAAAGTAAGCTATAGTTCAGAGCTGTTCTATTCCATTTACTATGCAAAGCCATTCTTGGCGTTTGCAACTCTCAGCCCTTTTGAGTATTCTTGCAGTGTTCACCTTTTCCTCCACCACTTTTTTTTCTTCTTTTTTCTGCTTTATTCCTATCTATTACAAATGTATAAAAAATCCTCCATCAACGCTGCTGATAGCAGCAGAACCTTGAGAAATATACCTTTGGTTTGCCTCAGAAAAGGAACACATATTGCCCTGTAAAGTTTATAAAATTGGCGCAAAACATTGTGATAATGTTACAATACCAGTTTTAAGAGTTCAGTAACTAATGGGGAGCCGATGGGATACATGCAGAACTGTGAAAGCGATCTCACTTAGCCAGCTGTACATGTAGACTGTAAATCTACATTCAGATCATTTCTGATCTAAGACTATCATCTCAGTTTATCTGTTGAGGTCAACCAGGAAACCCTAGAATATACCTTGATTTTTGCAAAAAACAAAATAGGGGGAGGGGTTTTTTCAGCATTTCAGTCCACGAGTAACAGTATCCTAACAGGCAAAGTGTTCTCTCACTTTTGTTATTGTTATGTGGAATTGAGTGGGACTTTTGAAGCCTTTCTTCCAGAAAACAAGGACTTGGTTGTCAGGCCTATATTAGGCCTAAACCTTGGTGCCATGTAGTTGTACTTAAATCATTTCAATGGAAAGTGTCTTAGTGATTGGATCTTCTAGTGCAGTTTGGAGTTCTTCCATTTGAAAAATGTGATATTTACATGGGATTGTTTGAATATTGTTTTCTAGTCCCTCCCCATCACCACCCTCATAATCTGAAGGTAGATTTTTCTCTTGATAAAGGAACAAAAAAGGTGAACATCTTGTTTGTAAATAGGTATCTAGTAACTAGTGGTAAACTTGAAATGGTAGAATTCTTTAAAGCCTAATTCTAGGTAGCCTTAAGAAAATGTATCTTAATTATTTTTGAACCTGTATTCACCTTGTTTTTTTTTCAAATATCTTAAGTTATATTTTCTTTTTCAGAGCTGCTTCTTATTTGGGGCTACTTTTTTTTTTTAATTGGGGCGTAATTCATAAAAGGGTATATTGTTTTGATGAGACTTTTTACAACTATGGCTGGATGTCTTTCTTTGTCTTCCAAGAAGGGCCATTTTACTTTTTTAGAGTTACTTTTTAAAGTCATGAGGTCAACAACTTGGACTACTATGCATGTAAGCGCTAATGCAAATTAAAGCCCAAGTTGACCTCCAGCAGCAGTTCATTCTATGTTGACAGTGATAGTTCCAAAGTTTTTACTCCCACCACCGATGCATGAGAATTCCCCTTATTCAGGAAGTAAAGTATATCTTCCAGTAGATAAAATCTGTAATTATAACAACAATTTTCAGTACAAGATGTAACCCCTTATGTAACCTCTTCTTAGGTATATATCTAATACTTTTTTTCTCTTGCTATGAGCTCTTCCTTATCCATGCTGTCAAAACAACAATAATAACATATCAGCTCTGCTGAATGTTAGACCTGGTTCTACACACACACACACACATACACACACAACACCACACAAACACAAAAACACACATACACAGATTTTAAAAAAACCTGTTTGTATATGTGTGTTTGTAAGCCTATATTCAATTTATACCATAACATTTAGGAGATGTTTTCTTAATCATTTTTTCTTCTGTTTCACTTAATACATTTCTTTTTTATTTAATGAATTTTTATTCATTCTGCATATCAAAAACAGATTCCCCCTCTCATCCCTCCTCCTGCTCCCCTCCAGCATTCCACCCACTATTCTACTCATTCCCTCCTCGAAAAGGGTAAGACCTCCCATGGGTAGTCAGCAAAGCCTGGTACATTCAGTTGAGGCAAGACCAAGGCCCTCCCCTCTTTATCAGGGGTGAGCAAGATGTCCTACCATATATAGTGGACTCTAGAAAGCCAGTTTATGCACCAGGGATAGATCTTGATCCTACTAGCAGGGGCCCCTCAAACATACCCAGCTACACAACTGTGTCCCACAGGTCGAGGACCTAGTCAGGTCCCATGCAGGCTCCACCACTGTTGGTCTAAAGCTTGTCTAGAGTTCCTAGGGGCTTGGTTCAGTTGTCTCTGTAGATTTCCCCATCATGACCTTGACACCCTCCCCATTCATATACCCCCCCTCTATTTGACTGGACTGCCAGAGAGGGTGCCTGAAGTGACCTACCCTGGCATTTCCTGATAGTAGCTCTTGAGAATTTACTCTTTGCAGTGTCCTTTTCAAGTTTCTAGAGACACTGACAATTGAAATCCAAACATTTTCTGTAAACTATACAATTTACATATTTTACTTTTCAGTTTTTCTACTGGTCATGTGTATATGTGTTTCTGTGTGTATGGTGTATGTGTTTGTGCACTGTATGTGGTAGTGAAAGCATAGTTTTTTCAAGATTTTTTCCATCTGAGTTCTATTTATTTTTATTTTATGTAACTTACTATTAAATCGATGGTGACATTTTTATAAGACAAATTTTTATTTTATTTTATTTTTTTGCCTTTAAATAATTAATTGGCCTTTGTGGTATATATTGAGATAACCAAGTACACTACTTTTTTTTTCATTTCAAAGAGATACTATTATTCTTCCTTAAAAAAGAGGCCACGAATTTGAGAAAAGGGAAATAAGATATATAGGTTATTTAAAAAGAGAAAAGGAAAGTGGAAAATAATGTAAGTATAATCTCAAAAAATAATTTTTTAGGAGAGTCTTCTTTCCCTATTAGTGATATTCCTCTTGCTAAGATTTACAACTATCCATATTTTCCTGTTCAGAACATGCCTGACAGAATAACAAATCCTGGCAAGGAAGGATGAATTACTTGTGAAAAACGCATTTCCTTGTTATAGGTTAGCTCAGGTCCTCAAAACAACAACATTCTGTTCTCCCCTCCTGGTCATTCAGCAGAGTTAGTTCACGAGGTTCAGTCTTCACAACACTCCATGTACACACTCATGTCTTTCATGTTCTGGGATCCAGTGCCATAAACCTCTCTACCCACACAACATTCTAAGAAAGTGTAACATGGCTTTTGCTCTACCTTTGTCTCATGCATATTTTCAATTCATTTAGAACTTTGCCACAAAATGTTTCTGTTAAGCATCAAGTTTCATTGTTCACATGGTTTTATTGTTCTGAGTCTAATTATCTACATCATTAATCATGTAAATCATATTTATCCATGTATATGATACACATTGTGTCTTCAGCAATGATCAAATAAGTTTTATTTGCAGAATTATGCTAGAATAAAGGCAGGAGTTATGTTAACTTAAAATTTGAAATATTTTAAGTTATTCAATATGAATTCCTTGAACATTTCCTATGACATTAGCTAATTACTTTTCATTTATAATATTTAATCATTTTAAGTTATAATACAAACAGTTTTCAAGCTTCCAGGTAGGCATTGTCACTATTCCATACCGCTATTCAATAACCCATGTTATATGTAAACAGAAAAAAAGAGATAAAAATATTATTGATTCATTTTAGAAGCACACTACTATACTAATATAATGTATGTAGAAAGACATTTTCAAGTACTTTAGATCATTGTTAAACATTAACTACTTTTTCTCTTATCTTTTTTATCATTATATTTCACTTGAGTAAATTTTAAGGCAGTTTGAAATTCAGATTGGTTATTACATTCAGTGATGATAAATGCTATTTATGGCATTTTTTCATTTTCTTAAATTAAAGCAGTGAAAACTAAAAATCAGAGCCTTTGATCTGTTGAAATTGCTCTAAAGTGTGCATAGTGATTTATACCACTGCAAGGCTTTATGTTTTATAGGTGCTCTACTGTGGAATTTAGAGCACTTCAATAATTTTAAATTACTCTCCACTATACAAAGCAATTTAAATTTATTGGAAATGAAATCTGGAAGAGTTCAAATGCTGGGCAACGTTGTACATATTCCTTGAAAATTACGAAGAGCACTTAAATGCGTTTTATAAGCACTTTACTCAAAGGTGATTCAAGCTTTTGTGCGAAATGATGTAGAAACATTTGACAGCACTGGTTTCACTCCAAGCTCAATTCTAATTCAGAAAATTACACTTAACCAACGTATCCATTTAACGCTGCCTTTAAAACCATCATAACAAGGTATTTAAGTATAAATAACATACATATATTTGTTCAAAATAATCATAATTTTTTCAATTACATATGTGTATTTCTATGAATCAGCTTTTAATTCTCATAATTTAAAGTAAGTAAAACTTAAGGAGTGTTAAATAAAAATAGTGTGACCGAATCTTGTCACATTATGTATTATGTGATATACATTTAAATAAGTTATATTATCTATTTATCATATGTACCGACAATATAACAAACAAATCAATATCAGTACAACATTCCTTTGTAAATATACCTTTGACTTTATAAGCATGACAGTAAAATTAAAAGCTAGAAGATTCAAATATGGACAGTTATTTCAAGGATGAACACAATCTTAGAGAGCTGGTTATGAAAATGTGGGTATTAAGTGTATGTTGAAACTTTATAATATTTTTCCGTTTACTCTTCAGCTCTCTGATGTAGGATTTTTATACACAAAACAGCATGTTGAGAAATACCAATAGCTAAGTCATGTTTTTGTCCATATACTACTTCATACAAATGGACTTGGCTACTCACAATATCTCCCGATCTTTAAAAAACAGGGGATTTTTCTTGTTTCACCTAAGTGAAGAAGTAGGCCTTTAAGGCTCTCGTCAGCATTTCCAGAGTGATAAATAAGCTGGCTTGCAGTACTTCATGCATGCATTTTAATGATTAGAAGGGACTATAATTCTTCCTAGCCTTCCTCAGGTTCTACAGGAGTGAAGTCATGAGCCTGAACCTCCATTATCGAGTAAGCATCTTTATAAATGAATCTAGAGTTGTTGTTCACAGTATTTGCCTACACTGACATTTATTCTAATAGAATTGTAAATGAAGCAGTCAGAGTGTAAACCAACCTTAAGCCTTTTTCATCACTGAAATGCAGAAGAACCCCATAAGCAGATCTTGCTTCAATGCTATTAGTACTAAAAGGACACTGAGAGCTGTCCATTCATGATGCTTTCATGGGAAGGTCATCAACTTACAAAGCCTGTTTCAAGATACACTACAACACTTTAGAAACAAACTGTGAGTCAAATACTCACAAATGTTCAGTAGAAACACTAGGACTTTAATCTGTGTCAAAACTGAAATGACATCAGGAAAGGGATTTTCCTGTTCCCATGGTTGCCTCTCCCTGCCTCCTCACAATTTCTTTATACTTTGCAAAAGAGAAGCCACCCTTCCTAGAACACTCGAGTTGACCTTGGAGATGTGAGAGGATGCATGCCCATAATGGAAGCTCTGCCTCCTCAATAAATTTCCTGCTCATTGTGCAACTGAACCATTAGAGATTCTTGTCTGAAAAACCCGGAGATAATGATTTGGAACAGCAACTCCCAGATCTTCCTAATAGTTAGCTACTAGCTTTAAAAATGCCCCTTTGTGCCACCAACTTCTGTCTCTGAGGCATTTTACAGGGCAGTAATTAGTAAAGGCTCTTTTTCTAATATAAATAGCTAATTAATAAACCACAAGTTACATGCTTTAACTGAAAATGGAACATGGAAGCGGCTGTTTTGAAGATACAAAATTAGTCTTCATTGTGATTCATAGTGTAAGTTCTTAATATTTTCCCTATTAATCTTACAGAGCTCTAGTTAAAACATGGGTATATTCATATAATGAATACACACTAAATGTTAGAAATCAAAATTGACATCATAATGCATTAGTTTTATAAAGAGCCACTGACTGGACAGTTTGTTTCTACATTTGTGGGATCTTATTTAAAGTATTGAAAACGCACATTCAAATTGAAAAGTAGCAAAGAAACTTTCTTTCAGAAGTAAAGTGATAATCTGAATCAGAATGATTACACAAGAACACTTGCCTACCACTTGGGGCTCATCTCTCTGGGATTTAGGAGTATGAGGAACTGGTTATTAAGAGGCACAGAGTGACTAGGTCTCTGATTGCCAGTCTTGGATTATGAAACCTTTTGGCTCACTAAGCATGGTCCTCCACCTGGCATATCTAATATGTTGAGTCCTCGCAGGTAGGGTTTGCTATTATTGTTGATGACGATCATTAAAAGCTCACTAAGAAGTTAAAGACAGTTTATTAGGCAAGAATTCATCACTGTTTCAGAGAAAATTGTTTTGATAACTTCTGTACCCAGATACGTTCTAGAATACATTTGAATAAATGGTGATGACGAAAGAAGATAAATTAAATTTGTTAAAAAGGTGTAGTTTATTCTATTGTTGTAGTGGATTACATGTAAGTGGGGGTCATAAGTTACTAGGAACATTAAAGTAGAGGAGTATGAGAGCCCAAGCCAAGTGGAGTACCAGTTTGCTAAGCTATCGATGTCTGCCTATCTAAGTAAGATGATAAGAATAATTTTATTGATGGGAAAAAGATGTTTGGTTTAAACAGGCACTACAGAATCAACCAATCAGGGCTCCTAGGGTCTCACAGAGACTGAAGCAACGATCATGGGATCTATATGAGTCTAAAGTAGGTCCTCTGCACATATTCCATGGTAGTGTAGCTTGGTCTTCTTGTGAGACTCTTAACAGTGGGAGTGTGTGTGGGAGTGTATCTAACTCTTTTTCCTTTGCTTAGGAGCCTTTTCCTCCTAAGGAAAGGTTGTCTCTCCCAGCCTTGGAATAATGATTTGTGACTAGTCATACTGTAAATTGTTATGCCATGTTAAGTTGATATCCCTTGGATGCCCACTCATTTTTAAAGAGAAATGGAGGAGTGAATTTGGGGAAAAGTGGCTGTGTCGGGGGGAGTGGGAGGACTGGGCGGAATGAAGAGAAAGGAAACTGTGGTCAGGATGTAATGTAAAAAAAAAAAAAATGACCATTGTAAAACATAATTAATTGTAAAATAAAATACCTACTGTGGGTTTCAGAGAAAGTAGAAACCATTGATATTCAATCACAGTGAGTAGAAGAATCAGCCCAATGGTCACTGGTTATATAATTTAAAATTATAGACCAATGGTTCTCAACCTGTGGGCCACAATCCCTTTCGGGGTCTCATATCAGATATCCTGCACATCCCATATTTACATTGCTATTCATAACAATAGCAAAATTACTAATTAAGTAGCAAGGAAATAATTTTATGGTTGGAGGCCACAACTTGAGGAACTATATTAGATAGTCTCAGTCTTAGGACGGTTTAGAACCACTGTTGTAGACAATCTAACCTTTAAGATTCCCTTATTTGCTAAGCTATGGCTATTGTGTAGCCAGAATCCATGTCTGTATTTATATTTATGTGGCTCAAACTCATTTTATTGTAGGAACATAAACAATAACATAAACAATTTCTGAATTAAGGTTACAGATATAAAAATGCAAAGTATCAAAGTTAGTCATTAGAATATATACAAATGAGGGCAGTAAAAATATGAGAAAAGTACTTAGAATGAAGGTAGAAAATGATGTCTTAAAGGTTATCCCTACTCTAAAAAAAATGTATTACTCAAAAATTACTAACTAAAGAATGTTTAAGAACAAAAGTTTGGTAGAAATTAAACATATTAAGCAGATAATTAAAATGAATAAGGAGTGTTTGGATCTGTGATTTGAAAAGGCATGTTGAGTATGATGCTTGGGAGTTGTGATACTTTGTGGTCAGGCATTTGCAGAACTTGAGGCTATTCTCTAAATCTGGTCAGCTAACCCTTACCATACCGTACAGAGATAGAAGGCAAAATATTATTTGTGTACAATGCATGTACATAAGTTAAGAATTTGCTTTAATTAAAAGAATTGTTGAAACCAAGGTTGGATAAAGCACAGGGAAAAATAGCCAAACGAATGGAAACACATGAACTATGAACTAATGGTTGAGGGGCCTCCAACTGGATCAGGCCCTCTGAATAGGTGAGACAGTCGATTGGCTTGACTGTCTGAGAGGCATCCAGGCAGTGGGACTGTTTCCTGTGCTCATTGCATGAGTTGGCTGTTTGAAACCTGGGGCTTATGCAGGGTCGCTTGGCTCAGCCTGGGAGGAGTGGACTGGACCTGCCTGGACTGAGTCTACCAGGTTGATCTCAGTCCTTGGGGGAGGCTTTGCCCTGGAGGAGGTGGGAATGGGGGGTAGGCTAAGAGGAAGGGGAGGGGGGCAGGAGGGGGGAGAACAAGGGAATTCATGGCTTATATGTAGAACTGAATTGTATTGTAAAATAAAATTAAATTAAATTAAAAAAGAATAGAAAAAATTGAGTTAGCATTATGTGCTATAAAAGCTCAGTATAACACATATATTCTTATGAATATATATCTCAATATATATATATACATATATATATGAATAAAAATATACCTGCTGTAATTTGAGATGCTTCCTACTAAATTTTATTTATGTATACGTTCATATATGAGTGTGTTACTGCATATAACATATATATATGTGTGTGTATTTACATATATGCTATATCTGACTATATCCTAGATTTCCAACTCATTTTGACCATTTCCTTTTCTATAAAAGATCTTAAAGCCCAGGAATAACTTGAGAAACTAATTTGAGGTTGATGTACCTCTATTTTCCTCAGTGCCATCTTTCAGGTTTAGCTAAACTTGTTTCTATCCACCAACCTCATTTTCCAGGTGTTTTGTATAGCAGTGAGCAATACAAACTTTAATTCAAGTAACAGAAGTTTTTTTTATAGTTTTAAGAAACCTAAACATTGTATGATTTGACTAAATTTGGCATGTGATAGTAGCACATCATGGAGGATATATCAAAACTTATTTTGTTTACTGGTTTAATTACTTCATTCATTAACCAGAATATTTCTAAGTGTTTCAGAGCTAGTATATAAAGTCCAAAGTAGATATTCTAGAATGACTTTTGAAGATATAGCCTCAAAGTCATATATTCATAACCACTTTTTAATAATAAAAAATAGACAAATATTAATAAGCAGGATATCACATAATTAAAAGATACATTTTTATATAGACCATTCAAAATTAAAAAGGTACCCATAAACATACCTAACAATTCTTTGGATTTCCATAATAATGGACACATTACTATACCCACTGCATTTATGATTTTGTTAATTTGGACATTCTTTCTCTGTCTCTTAATTAATTTGGATAAAGGCTTGTCTATCTTGTTGATTTTCACAATGAACCAACTCTTTGTTTTATTGATTCTTCATATTGTCTTTGTCCATCTTTTATTGATTTCAGCCTTCTGTTTGATTATTTCCCGCCATCTACTCCTCTTGGATGTGCTTGCTTCTTTCTTATTCTGTAGCTTTCAGTTGTGCTGTCATTAGTTTGAGATCTTCCCAGTTTCCTTTTGTACACTTTGTGCTGTGAACTTTCTTCCTCACACAGCTTTCATTGTGTCCCATACATTTGAGTATGCTGTGCATTCATTTTCATTTAATTCTAGGAAGTCTAATTTCTTTCTTTCTTTTTGCTTTGACCCAGGAGTTATTCAGTATAGAGTTTTCCAGTTTCCATGAGTCTATGGGCTTTCTGTTGTTTGTCTTTTTGAAACTCAGCTTTAATCTGTGGTGGTTTGTTAGGATGCAGAGGGTTATTTCTACTTTCTTATAACTGTTGAGACTTACTTTGTGACTAAGTATGTTGTCAGTTTTGGATAAATTTCCTTGAGGTTCTGAAAAGAAGGCATATTCTTTCATGTTTGGATGAAATGTTTTGTAGATATCTGTTATATCCATTTATTTTATAAAGACTGTTAGCTCCATTGTATCTCTATTTGTTTTTTTTTTTTTTCTGGATGACCTGTCCATTGGTGAGAGTGGGGTATTAAAATCTCCCACAATCAATGCAAGAGAGTCAATGTGTGATAAACGTTTTAGTATTGTTTCTTTTACAAACATGGATGCCTTTGCATTTGGGGCATAGATGTTAAAAATTGAAATATCATCTTCTTGAATTTTTCCTTTAATGAGCATGAAGTGTACTTACACAACTCTTAATTAATTTTTGTTTGAAGGCTATTTTGTTAGAAATTAGAATGTATACACCAGCTTGTTTCTTAGGTGATTTTGTTGAAAAATCTTTTTTCAGCCCTTTATTCTAAGGTAATGTCTGTCTTTGAAGTTGAGGTGTGTTTCTTATATGCAGTAGAAGGATGGATCCTATTTTTGCATCCATTATACTCTGAAAAAAAATGGCCTCCAAAGAGAATGATATTATTAGGAGTTGTGGCTTTGTTGGAGTAAGTGTGGCCTTGTTGGAGAGTGTGTCACTGTGGGCTTAGGCATTGAGGTCTATTATGCTCAAGCTACAGTCAGTGCTTGTTTCACTATTGAAACACACTATTGTTTCATGTTGCCTGCAGATCAAGATGTAGAATGCTCAGCTCTTTCTCCAGCACCATATCTGCCTGCAATGATAAAGAACTAAACTTCTGAAACTGTAAGGAACTCCAATTAAATGGTTTTCTTTAAAAGAGTTACTGTGGTCATGGTGTCTCTTCACAGCAATGCAAACCATAACTAAGGCAGAATCCCTTCTGTTAGTTGTCTTTTTATTGGTAAATTGAGTTCATTAGTATTGAGACATATAAATGACCAATGGCTGTAAATTACAATTTTGTTGTTGTTGCTGTTGATGAGTGTGGGTGTGTGTTTCCCTCATGATATCATGAGTTCAGTTAAGCTCTTTGTGTGGAATTTTCTTTCCAGAACCATCTGTGAGGCTGCATTTGTGGACAAATAATGTTTAAATTTGATGTTATTATGGAGAGGGTTATGAAGACTGGAATATATCGTACTTTTATCATCATATAATATTGAAATAAATTAAATGCTACCATTTAAAAATACACATACATATTACAGCTTATAGAAGCATTTGGAAGGAACTAAGACAGTTCTCCTTGGCCCGAGAGGTTGTTGTGCCAAGAAAAATGTGACAACAGTTTTTCTAGCTATTTGCTATTCCAGGTCATCATCTTAAAGCATGAATTGCCACTGCCACAGGACAAACATTGTTGTGAAGCCATCTAGGAATCCTTCAGCAGAACTCAGGTAAAACCAGCACTCCACCCAGGAACCTGCACATCTGTGATCCGAGTTCATTTTCTTTAAAGTTTTCTCTCCTCAGGCATTTGTTATGATAACCAAAAATACTAATGCATTTTTACACAGAAGTATAAAAAACTGAGATTTTGATAAAAGTCAAATGTGTGATGTGGTGGTACTGTGTTCCCCAAAATATTGTGCACCCTAAAAAAACTTATCTGGGGTCAAAGAACAGAACAGCCACTAGATACAGAGACTAGAAAATGGTGGCACTCACACCTTTAATCCTAGCATTCCAGAGGCAGAAATTCCTCTGGATCTGCATGA
Organism: Peromyscus maniculatus bairdii; assembly: GCF_049852395.1. NCBI lineage: Eukaryota > Metazoa > Chordata > Mammalia > Rodentia > Cricetidae > Peromyscus > Peromyscus maniculatus. The sequence goes on along the minus strand of NC_134866.1, from coordinate 22,995,041 downwards.
GTTCAAGGCCACTTTGGAAACAGCCAGGCATGGTGACACATGTCTTAATCCCAAGCAGTGAGCCATGGAGTGATGGCAGAAAGCAGAAAGATATATAAGGCGTGAAGACCAGAAACTAGAAGTTTTTGGCTGGTTAAGTTTTAGGCTTTGGAGCAGCAGTTCAGCCGAGATTCATTTGGATAAGACTTAGAGGCTTCCAGTCTGAGGAAACAGGATCACCTGAGGAATTGGCAAGGTGAGGTAGCTGTGGTTTGTTCTGTTTCTCTGATCTTCCAGTGTTCACCCCAATAACTGGCCTCTGGTTTCATTTTATTAATAAGACCTTTTAAGATTCATGCTACAGTATGATACTTTGTCTTTCACTAATTTTAGGAATGTCCTTATTTTGTGTATAACTGTTACCTTTTGTAATCCAAAATGCAATGCACCTCTTGATTTCTTTTATTAGAAAATATAATTTTAATACAGGAAGAAATTATTTATAAAATTGTTTTGAGTTAATATACGATGTGCTTAGTTTAAAAATAATCCAATGATTATAAATCAACTGTGTTATATTACTTTTATGATAGTGCTGCTTTAAACTAAGCTATACCTTTCACCCTATGGAAGTTTCTTCTCTAAATAGAGAATTAAACCTTTTATATAGATATGAAATGTTAATTAATGAACCAAAATTGGATTTTTTCCCTCAATCCATAGCATTTACTCTTATGCACCAAGATGTAGATCCTAGTACCATATTTATGTTCTGCTATTCTAGAAACACACTGGAATTACAATTTATTTCCTTCTAGCACTGCAAGTCTTAACTCACTTTAGAAGATTGTGTTTCAAAATACTTGTAATTTCTCTCAAATTTTAAGTAACTATCCATGCATATTAGTCACATAAGACAAAGCATGCTTACAGTCTTTATACTCAGTCTTGGAAATATGTTTTTTAATTTTTCCCAGCAGTGATTTAGATAAATTATCTAGAGTATGTTTAGGTTTATATATATGAATGTATTCTATTTTTTCCAATTGTCTGTGGCTCAACATAGAGCCATATATATTAGTAATTAAATCTGGTTATATCTATTATAGGAGAAAATTTTCTGTCAGCTTCACTAGAAAAAATTAAATAAATATAATATTTCATTATGATTTTTACATTTGTTCTTTTCTCACACTTCTGGATTTATTTGAGATACCACTATAATAAATTAAAAAGTAATTGTTTCTGATTAATTGAATTTGTCTGAACTTCAGAAATTTTGATTTTTTTGAGAAACTCCCATAAGCCCATCTTGAATAAAATATTCAAAAGGAAAAAATATGTAAGTTATCAAAACTTTCACACTAGTATTTCAAATTATTTTGAGCAACATCAACTTTTTATATAAAATGAAACAATGAGTGGGATGTCATAAATAATTAACTCTGAAACAATTAACCTGTACCTAGGGATAAACTAGGGATAATTGGCACAGTATTTTTAGATTATTGTAATTATGTCTCTAAGTTTACAATGTTTTATCTTTTTATATCTTCCTATTTTTCACTGTCAGTTCTAAAGTGAAATAAGTTAAATGATCCTCATATTTTACAATTTGGCAAATATTTGCAATATTAAATTTCTAAATTGTTATTCAATATAATCTGTGAAGGACTTTCTTTGTTTCTATCAAAATAGTTGGCCATAAATGGCAGAAGTTCTTAAAACATCTTGAAATATTAAATTATCAGAAAATGAACATACAGTCAATCAGTCAATCAAATTTTAATAAATATTGTAAGTGATATCACTAAGTTTAAAATTTATATTGGTGTGAGACCATATATCTGCTTGAGAGACTGAATTTTTGTTCTTTGTTTCTCAATAGGAATTTGCTCACAAGTTGAAAGGTATGCTAGAGAATTGACATCAAAGTATTCAGAAATAATATAATTCAGCAATATGCAAAACAATTTCAATTCATTTCTCATCCCTCAGAGAATTTGCTGAGCATAATCTACCTTGAAGGCATGCATTTTCCATTCAGCGTCTACCTTCCTCCTTAAAATGACTTGTGTGAAATTCTATTGTTTCAGTTTACTATATATGAATCTGATGTTTGGAAATATCCAATAACATCTTTAAATCACATAACAAATGAGACTTAATATGAAAATAAACTTTCTGTCCATGACAAAATGATTATTTCCTCTGTTTTACATCTGTTCTATGGAAGCTTTATATTAGTGATCTGTTTTGAACTTTGAAATATATTGTGAAAGTCCTTAAATAATATACCGTCTTCACTTATGGGTATGAATGAAAGCACAATTTTACACCAAACACATATTAGTTATTCATTATGATATTTCTTTTAGGGAAGAAAGCAATCCTCTAGTGATGTTGAAATAAGTATATGAAACCCCAGGATGCATTATAAATGAGATGACATACTTAGGCACAAGCATTGTGTTGATGCTGCCACGGCAAACGTCTGAAAGTAACAGTGAAAATTCATATTTATAAGTATGCAAATCTATATCATTCAAGTAGTGAGGAGTCATATTAGATACAAAAGCTGATTTTTTGGTTCATTAAAATTTACCCCACTAACTAAAAAGCCTGTGAGAAAAGTCTTTGCATTTGCATCTTACAGACAAATCTTGATGAAACTTAATTTTCCAAAGCCTTCCCCTCCACATTGATTTATTTGGGCATTGCCCTTGTTATTTTCAAGTAATTCTAAATAGATGAATGAATGGACAATCAACTAGGAACTGTAATATCTATGACTGTTTCAGCATTTCTTTATCTTAGTTTTTCTTGCTATATCACAAAGTTTAATATCAATAGTCCAACTCATTGCTCAAGCAAAAGTTCCTCAGCATCAGTTGGTAAAAATAGCTCCTTTTGTAATGACACCAATATAACAATTGGTTTGTAGGTTCATGGTGAAGAAGTCCTGTGAATTACATATGTTTTCGTGTAATTTAAGTTTACTTTGGTATGATGAAATTGTTGTGGTAACATAAATAATGAAGTAACTGTTCTCTCAAATAATTTTTGTTTCACCTAATACATATCTTAACACATCTTTGTCAATAGTTGTGTTTTTAATGCAGTTTTATTTAAAGTGCAATAAAATTAATTTTCATACAATTTCCACATTTCACAGTTTTAGAAATTTTAAAACAGCAAGTGTTTATTTTGGGAAATAGATTAAATTTTGTATAACAGAAAATTACAATGTTCACATTTGAGAATTATTATGTAAAAATAATTTCTGGGAACATTTGAATGTTAAAATTGTATTTCCCAAAAGAACTTTTTTTAAAGCTCCAAAAAAAAAAAAATCACCAACACTCAGAATTTAGGGGTGACTTTTGGTGAGATTTAGCCTAGAATGGTCACTGCTAAATGAGACAATCATTTTTTTAACAGTTAAATATGCAGTTCCCAGCACACAGCTGATTTTTATTGGAAGACATGAAATTGCTTATTATTGGATCCACTACAAATTATATTAAAATATATACTCATGTAAAAAAAACAATAATTCAGTCACATATTATCAGTGAAAATTGAATATGCTCTGTGAAATGGAATTTAATTTTTCATGGAAGTTTTTTTATTTTATATGAAAAGATAATACAATTAATAACTATCTATTATTCAAAAGAAACACAGCAATTCCTAATACCTGGTGTCTCTTGATGATGTTTATCATCTTCTATGATAAGATTTTATTTTTCATTGTTCATACATGAAACTTTGGAAAATTTCATAACATACTATAAACATAGTTCAATGTATAATAAGGCACAACTAAGATTATTTGTCCATTCCATTTTTAGAGCCACACATAAAAAGACATTTTTAGTATATAGTGAACAACAGAAACATTGTATCAGGAAACTAATATAAAACATAGAATTCAAACTTAAGTACATTGTTGTAGAAAACAATGTGAAGATTTTTTGTAGTATTGAAGAATTAAATGTTTCATGATTTGGATATCATGATACTCCTATAATTAGTAATTTACATAAATTAAATTTACATAAAATAAATTTATCTATTACATAAACTATTACTTGTATAAAATATTAAGTATATCAGAGTGGTATCTTAAATATCACTGGGAATTGTATATTGAATAATTTTATGCTACAATTTTTTCAATTGTAATGTGCTACAGCATCTATAGTGGAAAAATAGACAAACTACTTAATATTTTTCTCAGTAGTTTCATGTTGTAGATAGAACAACAAAATATTATTAAAAGACCTTATTAACTGAAAAATGACACCACAGCACTGCTGATATGATACTCTGGGCAAACAACTCATTTTGCTTATGTGAAAAAAACATAGAAGAAGGATCCACTTATGTTTCTTTCTTTTTTTAAATTTTTTTCTTTTTTTTTGGGTGCTGGGAATTGAACTTGGGTCCTTTGGAAGAGCAGCCAGTGCTCTTAACCACTGAGCCAATTCTCCAACCCCAGGATCCACTTATTTCAAGTTCTATAACTTATCCATATAGGAAAACTGGGCACTTCATTATCCTATATGAATTGTGTAAGTTGTAAATTGCAACATTTATCTTGGCCTATGCTTAATGTCACACACTCCTGCCCTCACTATAAAAGTCAAGTAGGTTGTCCTTATTGTCTGTATAATAGCATATTATCTAATTAATTAGATAACATATTATATTTTATTGCAGAATCAATAATATGATGGATATAATGCATGTCAATAAAAATTAAGTCATACAAATTACTGGATAAATGTTATTTATATTTTTATATGTGTTTCAATAAATAAAATATAAAACCTCAGCTTCTCACACTATTACCTAAAACTTTGCATCTTTCTACTTTGTATATGCACAGATCCTTAGAGTCAAAAAGGTTACTCAACTATGCAAATATTTTGTGTTAAATTAACTCTGATATTTGAATTTTAATGAATAGTGCATTCACATTTGTCAGATGTGAAAAACATGGGTGAAGAGAATTGCATTTCTTAACTATTTATAACTTCACATCTCTAAGGTAAAACAATCCTTCTATGGTTGCTATCAGTGTGAAATTCCCACCTTTGGCCAGGGAAACATTTCAAATATCTCTCATAGCAGAAGCTATTTCTGGGTGAAGTGAACATAATCACATCCAGCCTGTCAATAAAAGCAAATATATATTTTAGTAAGGAATAAATCTATGCTGAAAATTGTAACCAGCAATGGTGTTACTGAAAATGAGGTAATGTGAAACCTGATTTCACTTGTGTGCTATGGTATTTCTATATTTATAACACAATATTGTTTTATTCTCCTAAGTCTGTTTAAAATACTTCTTATTTTATCATTTTTCAACTTTTTTGTTTTTCACCCTTGCATATTTTTCATGGAAATAAATGACTCATAATGATTGGAATCTGCATTTTAGTAACATTTCTAAATGGGAAGTAGAGTATGCATTTATTTTCATAAAACAGGGGTATATGGTATAGAATAACCTAAATTAAGAATATATAAAGAAGTCCTACAAAATACTCTAGTTTGTAGGCTCATTCACAACACAGGAACAAAGGAACACTGAAAAGGGGGAACATAAGTTGTGTACATTGCTGACCCCAGATGATATGAATCCCTAAATGAAAATCTCAGTGCCAGGTACAGATGACATATCCATGAGTTATTAATCACTGAGTCTCCAGAGGTCTGTACATAACATAAACTCTTGCCAATGCTGTTGGTTGTCCATCAAAACTTGATGGTAAAACTCTATTTCTAAAGGCATCACACACCTTGTGTAGGCTACGGAAACATCAGTCTTACAACGACCAGTAAACACTGCCTGTGTTGGGTAGCTCTCCCAGTGCTGGAAAGTATTATGTAGACTTCTGGGAGAGAAAAGACATCAATGGTCTTACCGAGCAATAGATCCTGAATCTGACAACACCGACATGGAAGGCTAGCTGTGACTAGTTGTGCAACAGTGATATGGTTGTTAGGGTAAGTAACCAAACATTATTTTTTAATTAGATTTGAGGTCTGTTTGCCGAAAAGAAATTTATGTCTGATACTGTAAACCTGGTCAGACACTCATGGCTAAGGATGAATCTAATGATGTTTTGCTATATAAACTTGGTATCAAACTACCTTCTAAATCATTATTCCTGTAACAATGGATTTGGAAGCTTCTTTGATAAAAGACTTTGATTTGGGATATTTTACTGCATACATGTATATGCATCATCTATGTGCGTGGTGCCTGCAAAGACCAAAGAAGTAATTGGATCCACTGAAATATGATATATAGATGGTTATGAGTCAACATGTGAGTGCAGTAAACTAAACTTGCATTCTCTGAAAGACCAGCAAGTTCTCTCAAGCTTCTATACAAGAACAAACCAGTTAAAAATTGCAAAATATATTTGGGAGAGGTTTTCAACACCCTAACTCTATTCAAAGAGCTGTAGGCATTTGATGATTGTTAGAGTAGGGGAAGTGACATTTAAATGAACTTATTGCCACTGATGGTGCGCCTGCCCCAATGGATAGCTCTACACTGGTGCACATATTGTATCCTCCAATATATTCTGTACCCTAAAGACATTTATCTGGAGTCAGAGAACAGAACAGCCACTAGATTAGATCTTGGTTCCACTGCTAGGGGTCCCACAAATAGACCAAGCTACACAAAAATCACACATATGCAGAGGGTCTAGGTGAGACCAATGCAGGTTCTCTAGGTGTTGACCTAGAGTCCATGAGCACCCACTACCACAGGTCAGCTGTCTCCATGGTTTTCTACATCATTATCTTGACCCCCACTTGCCTATAAAATCCCTCCTTCCTCTTTTTAGCTTGACTCGCAGAGCTCAGCCAAGTGCTTGGTTGTGGATCTCTCCATCTGCTCTCATCAGTTACTGGATGAAGGTTCTATGATGACAAATAGGTTACTCACCTAACAGCTTACAGGAGAAGGCCAGTTCATGCACCCTCTCCACTATTGTTAGGAATCTTAACTTGGTTCATCCTTGTGATTTCCTGGGAGTTTCTCTGAAATCAGGTTTCTCCCTAACCCCATAATGGCCTCTTCTATCAAGATACCTTTCTTTGCTCTCTGTCACAATCCCTCCCCCAACTTGACCATCCCAATCCCTCATGTTCCCCTCTCCCATCCCCTCCCCTCTACCTCCCAACTTCCCCAATTTACCCAGGAGATCTCATTTATTTCCCCTTTCCAGGAAATCGTGCATCCTGCTTAGTGTCTTCTTTGTTACCTAATTTCTCTAGGGCTGTGGATTATATCCTGATTATGCTTTGCTTTATATCTCCTATCTACTTATGAGTGAGTATGTACCATGTTTGCCTTTTTGGGTCTAGTTTACCTCACTCAAGAAGATTATTTCCAGATCCATCCATTTGCCTGCAAATTTCATGTCATTGATTTTACTGCTGAGTAATACTCCGTTGTGTAAATGTACTGCATTTTCTTTATACTTTCTTCAGTTGAGGGGCATCTAGTCTGTTCCCAGGTTCTGACTATTACAAATAATGCCATCATGAACATGGTTGAGAAGTGTTCTTGTGGTATGATTGAACATCCTTTGGGTATGTGCCCAAGAGTGGCATTGATTGACTGATTTTCAGTTTTCTGATAAACCACCATACTGTGGCTATAGAAGTTTGCACTTCCACCAGGAGTGGAGAAGTGTTCCCACTTCTCCACAGCCTCTCCAACATAGGCTGTCATCAGTGATTTTGGTCTTAACCATTCTGACAGTTATAAAACAATATCTCAGAGTACCATACAATGAGATTATCATTTTTTTCTTTCAGTTTGTTTATGTGGTGGTTTAAAATGACAGATTTTTACTACGCTGAATCAGCCCTTCATCTCTGGGATGAAATCTACTTGATCATGGTGGATGATTTTTTTGCTTGTATTCTTGGATTTGGTTTGCCAGTATTTTATTGAGTATTTTTGCATCAATGTTCATGAGGGAGATTGGTCTGCAATACCCTTTCTTTTTTGCATCTTTGTGTTTTTTGGGCATCAGGGTGACTGTAGCCTCATAAAAAGAGTTTGGCAATGTTCCATTTCTATTTTGTGGAACAATTTGAGAAGTTTTGATTTTTAGCTCTTCTTTGAAATTCTGCTAGTATTATGCACTGAAACTACCTGGCCATGGGCTTTGTTTGCTTGGGAGACTTTTTTTTTGAGACAGGGTTTCTTGTGCAGTTTTGGTGCCTGTGCTGGATCTGGCTCTGTAGACCAGGCTAGCCTTGAACTAGCAGAGATCGGCCTGGTTCTGCCTGCCAAGTGCCAGGATTAAAAGAGTGCACCACCACCACCACCACCACCACCACCACCACCACCACCACCACCACCACCACCACCACCACCACAAGACTTTAAATGACTGCTTCTTTCTCTTTAGGGGTTGCAGATCTCTTTAAATTGTTTATCTCATCTTGATTTAATTTTGGTATGTGATACCTATCCAGAAAATTGACCATGTCTTTTAGATTTTCCAGTTTTGTAAAGTGTAGGTTGAAGTATGATCTGATAATTTTCTGGATTTCTTTAGTGTCTCTTGTGTCCCCATTTCATTGCTGATTTTGTTAATTTGGATATTCTCTCTCAGCCTTTTGGTTAGCTTGGATAATGGCTTATCCATCTTGCTAATTTTATCAAAGGACCAACTCTTTGCTCCATTGATTCTTTGAATTGTTCTCTATGTTTCTGTTTCATTGATTTCAGCCTTTAGTTTGATTATTTCCTGTTGTCTACTCCTGGGTAAGTTTGCTTTTTTTTTCTACATCTTTCAGGAATGCTGTTAAATAGCTAGTGTGAGATTTCTCCAAATTCTTTATTTAGGCACTTAGTGCTATGAACTTTCTTCTTAGAGCTGCTTTCATAGGGTCCTATAAGGTTGAGTATGTTGTGCCTTCATTGTTGTTGAATTCTAGGAAGTCTTTAATTTCTTTCTTTATTTGGTCCTTGCCTGAGTGGTGATTCAGTTGAGCACTGTTCAGTTTCCATGAATATATATGCTTTCTATAATTTGTGTTGCTGTTGAAATCTAATTTTAAGCCATGGTGATCTGGTAAGATACAGGGAGTTATTTTATTTTATTTTATTTTATTTATTTTATTTTGTTCCTGTTGAGATTTGCTTTGAGACTGACTACATGGTCAGTTTCAGAGAAAGTTCCATGAGGTGCTGAGAAGAGGTATATTCATCAGTGTTTGGGTGGATGTACCAAAGATGTCTGTTAAGTCCTTTTGAGTTATAACATCTGTTAGTTCCCTCATTTCTCTGTTAAGTTTCTGTCTGGCATATCTGTCCAGTGTTGAGAGTGAGATGTTGAAGACTTTTACTATTAGTGTGTGGGGTTTGATGTGTCATTTAAGCTTTAGTAATGTTTCTTTTAAAAATGTGGGTGCCCTTGTATTTGGAGCATAAATGTTCAGAACTGAGACTTCATCTTGATGGATTTTTTTCTTGTGATGAATATGAAACATCTTTCTCCATCTCTTCTGATTAATTTTAGCTAGAAGTCTATTTTGTTAAATATTAGGATAACTACACCAGCTTTTTTCTTAGGTCTAATTGACTGGAAAAATCTTTTCCCAATTCTTTACTCTGAGGTAATGTCTGCCTTTGAGGCTTAAGTGAGTTTCTTGAATGCAACAGAAGGAAGGATCCTGTTTTTTGGATCCATTCAGTTAGCCTCTGTTTTTTTATAGGCAAACTGAGTCCATTGCTATTAAGAAAAATTAATGAGGAGTGATTGTTAATTCCTGTTTTTTATTATTTTGGTGGTGGTGATGGTAGTGTGTGTGTGTGTGTGTGTGTGTGTGTGTGTGTGTGTGTGTTTCCCTCCTTTGTGATTTGCTGGTGTGAAATTATCTATTGCCTGTGCTTTCATAGGTGCAGCTAACTTCCTTGGTTTAGAGTTTTCCTTCTGGTATTTTCTGTAGGGCTGGATTTGTGGATAGATATTGCTTAAATCTGCTATTGCCATGGAATACCTTGTTTTCTCTGTTTATGGTGATTGAAAGTTTTGTTGAGTATAGCAGTCTGGGCTGGCACCCATAGACTCTTAGTGTGTATAATATGTCTGTCTAGGACCTTCTGGCTTTCTGAGTCTCCACTGGGAAGTTGGGTGTATTCTGATAGGTTTGTCTTTTTATGTTACTTGGCCATTTTTTTTAATTCTTAATATTCTTTCTTTATTTTTTTATTTAGTGTTTTGATTATTATGTGGCAAGGGGACTTTATTTTTTGGTCCAGTCTGTTTGGTGATCTGTAAGATTCTTGTATCTTCATAGACATTTCCTTCTTTAGGTTGGGAAAGTTTTCTTCTATGATTTTGTTGAATATATTTTTAGTGCCTTTGAGCTGGTATTCTTCTCCTTTTTCTTTCCCTATTATTCTTAGGTTTGATCTTTTCCCAGATTTCCTGGATGTTTTGGGTTGACTTTGTTGGTTTAAATGTTTTTGTTGATTGAAGAATCTATTTCCTACATCATATCTTCAATTTCTGAGATTCTCTCTTCTATCTCTTGCATTCTGTTGGTTATGCTTGCAGCTGCAGTTCCTTTTCATTTACCTAGGTTTTTTTTTTATTTCCAAAATTCTCTTTGTGTTTTCTTTATTGCCTCTATTTCAATTTTCAAGTCTTGAACTTTTTTCATCACCCATTTGATTTTTTTTCTTGGCTTTCTTGGTTTTCTTTAAGGGATTTATTGATTTCTTCCAACTTTTTTGTTTGTCTTTTCCTTGATTTACTTAAGGGGTTTTTTCTTTTCCTCTTTAAGGGCCTCTATCATCTTCATAAAGTTATTTTTAAGGACATTTTATTCTGGTTTATCTGTATTGTAATGTTCAAAAATATTCCTGTTGTGGAACCACTAGGTTCTAGAGATGCCATATTTCTCTTTATGTTGTTGAATCTATTCTTACACTGCCAGCTACCCATGTAATTTGGAGTAATTATAGGTACAGATGTTGATTCTTCACCAATTGGTGCAGGTGGTATCTGTGCCTCCAAGGGCCATTCTTCCTTTAATTGGTGCAGATAGAGCTTGCTCCTCTGGGGACCTCTGATGCCATGGGGGGGGGCGTGGTAGCATGCAGGCAGGTGGTGGCCTGTCTGCAAGAGTCTTATCTGCTGACTGACTGTCTGCTGGGGATGTCTTTAAATAAGCTTTACATGTACATCCAACAGAGAAAGCTGTCTGATAAGAGAGAGTTAGACTTCTCATATATTCAAATTTATAATAGTAGAAAAGTCTTTATAATAATACTATATTTTCATTTTTATGCAATTGACTTGAAGGAAAATGTGGAAATAATGGCTAAAATACAGATGATTTATTGTGAAATTCTTAAAACGATATTTTCTTTGTTAAGGAAAATTCTGTTAATCCAATTAAAAAATTATTGTTAGGCTAGAGAGATGGTACTATGGACAGTAGTTCTTGTACTGCAAGCATGTGGACCCATGATTGAATCCTCAACATCCATTTAAATAGCCTGGGCTGGCTGCATGTGATGAGAACCTCTATGTTGTGGCAGAGATAGGCAGATCATGGTAGCTCCTTGGCCAGTCCTAGTCTAGTCAAGTAAGTGAGGTTCGGTGGCAGGAGCCATTTGCCTTCTTTGGAGAACAATGCCTGAGAATAGCACTGACAGCTGTGCTTGTGGAAAAGCCCCTGGAGTCCATGACCCAAATGGCAAAGACCTGTGGACCATTCTCTGCCTGATGCTGGGCATCACCCTGGAAGGGTGTATGCTACATGCTCTCCTTGCTTTCATTATGATAGTCATACTGCTGGCCTGAACAAATCACTGTGTGATGAGGTTTAATGACACATATTTGCATAACTGTTCTGAAAAGAATGATTTTAAGCATAAGAACTTTAAAGAATTGCTATTAAATAGATGTTGTCAGGAGTCAGTGGGAACATTCTAGCAACAGGGAATGAAGCAGAATCACAGAAACCCTCAGTTCCTTCATATCTGATTGCTGATTGCCAATACCCCACATAGTTAAGGGAGATAGACATAAGGACAAGGGACAAACAAGGCCTCATATTACAAGTAGTTCTCCAGGTTTTGTTGCCTATAGGATAAAAGCAAGAACTGAAGGGAAAGAACAATACAAACATAGAATGGATATCCAGCTTTGGCTGATGAGGGTTTACTGAGAACTCAGATCTTACTAGAGATAAATCTTAACAATAAGAGACAAAACTGTGTCTTGCCTCGAACAACACTGTAACTGCATATGCCGCCAGCTGGGCACACTGTTCTACCTGTAGGTGTGCCTAGTTAGAAAAGTTCCTTTGCAACTTGCAAAACTGCCAATGTTTCTGATGATAGATATATAGTTCAAAAGAATAATGGCTACCTGTGGGAGAGCTGGGACAAAGAAGGGCAAAGAGAAAAGGAACAAATGTAATAATTATATCTGTTTTTAGAAACTTAGGAAGTAAAAAACTGCTTTTAAAATTGTTCATCCAAATCAATGAAACTTTATAAATAAATAGGCTCCAGCTATCAGGGGCCTCTTGTTTGAATAACAGCAGCTGGTCACAGTCTCTTCTTGGCACCCACTTCACACATCTGTCACAAGTCATCCAATCCATCTGGATCAAGGCCATAGAGTAGAATAGAAGAACACACCCAATGGTCTCTTCTAGACCTCACATGCACCTTACACACATGCACCACATATGACAGATACAGACACATACAAGAAACCAAACCAAAATGAAATATTGTAATAGCAAAATAATTTACCTTTCAATTGAATTTTTTAAACTACTTGCTTCAATAGTTGTAAAAAATTATTTGGCCTTTGTGTCTCTTGACAGCTTTACAAAGACAGACAGTTTAATTTTTAAAATGATATATGTCATAAAGGTTCTTCTTACTAAATAGTATAAGGTATTTTTGCTTCTATGTGTTGAATTATAAGGTACATTGTAGCATTTTTAAAAAGATTTTTATACATGCATTGAAACATTTTTAGAAATCATGATGATTCAAGTAATAAATTATACTAAATGCTTAAAAAGGTAACCAATTTTTAAAACCGAGCTTAGTTAGTGTATTTAAACTAAGGATGCTTATACCACCTTAAGAACTGCTTATCTTATTTTAATAGCTTTAATATAGCAATATTCCCATGTTTTATATACTTCTATTTTATTGTTTCATGTCATCTCCTTCAGGTGTATAAAAGCTTCTCAAGGAATGCACAGGCTGACATCTTTTTTTTTGAGGATGACATTTTATTTACTACACTGAACAATGGCATGAAGGCCAGTAATAAACAGAATAACACTTGCAGCATAGGATAGCTGGCTGTGCATCTGTATAGTGGCTGTTTATCATTTCACTAACGTTTCGTTGCTAGGGACTTGGAATACAACAAAAAACAATTACAGATCGCATTAATTGTTAACATTGAATGGGTGGCTGTATGAGATCATAGTCATGCCTGACTAGACAAATGAAGGCTTCTTTTAAAAAAGTCAAAGTAATTTTGAAAGTTAAAATTGTAGAAGAGAACTATTAATTGATCCTGTGGTGAAGATGTTTTCTTTAATTTAATATTAAAAACAGGTGTTGCATGTAGGGTATAATGGATTACTTTCTTAATATAGTGGTGAGTGATAAAATAAAACCTCATGAAGCATATTTTATCCCATTTCTTCAGTTATTATCCATCAGGCTAAAACCTAGAAGTCATATAATTCTAGAGATCTTATTGTCAGTATTTCCCTCTCTAATCATCAAATCTGGTCATGAACTCTAAGACCTAGATGGTGGTCAATAAATCTCTATCCTAAATTACAGGTACTGTGCCTATTTTTTTTTAAAAAAGCCTGGCTTTCCCCCTTTTTTTCTGATTTTGAAACTTTCCCAATCTGGAAGCATTGCTTAGGGCAAAACACCATTAACCTGCTGTGAAATGAAATGGTCTTTGTAAGCACTCCCTGACCTGGAAAGCAGTCCTGGCTGTGCTCTGCTCTGCTCTATAATGAATACATGCTATTATCCTCTTTTAAAATCTTAAAATACTGAACAACTGGCAGAGACCTGTAACACATTTATAATGTCATAAACAAAGTAAAGACTGAGCATGAAATAAGGAATGGAGAAAGACAGAAGAGAGGTGGAGCAGAAGAAAGCAGAGAGAGAAGAAAGAAAGAAAGAAAGAAAGAAAGAAAGAAAGAAAGAAAGAAAGAAAGAAAGAAAGAAAGAAAGAAAGAAAGAAAAAAAGAAAGAGAGAGAGAGAGAGAGAGAGAGAGAAAGAAAGAAAGAAAGAAAGAAATAGAAAGTAAATAATTCACCCAGCAAGTTCCTCCTAGAAATATATAGACTTAAATCCACAATATTTAGTGCTAGCTTGAAAATCATTTAAAAATTAATTTCAAATTTCTCCTGCTTAACAGAGTGGTACCTTGTTTGATATCTTGCTTGAAATTGTCTTTCAAAACTTAATGTATTATATATCTGCTGAGAGAAAATAATGATAATGAAACTTATTTCACTTCACCAATGTTTTGTGGTGTGTTCTTTATCATATTAATCTTGATTTAAATGATGGGGAAAGAAATTTGAACCAAATATGCATATTCTTTCTTTCAACTTAGAATAAACCACAGAGGTAGAGCAAAATGAGCCAGTAATAAGTGTTCTGTGAAACTGATAATGTAGGTTACTATAACAGCTTGGTAACGATTTTACATGATGATATACTTCAGAAACGAAATTATCAGAAACTGGATGGGTTATTCACTAACAATATCTGTAAAGGTAAGACAAATGTTGTGTTACATTTGTTGATGTTGTGGAACATTTGTTTCATGATGCAAAGCTGTGATACATTCTTTTATGTTACATTTGTTTAACTCTTTGAAGCTGTGTTACTGTGCCTCTCTAAAACACCTGATTGGTTTAGAAAAGAGTGGAATAGCCAATAGCTAGGCAGAAGAAAAAATAGGAAGAGCTGGCAAGAAGAGAGAAGAAATAAAAGGGGAAAGGAAGAAAGAGCAAGAGACCAAGAAGAGGAGGATGTTATGGACCAGCCACTCAGCCACACAGCCATCCATGGAGTAAGACTGAAAGTAAGATATATAGAAGCAAGAAAAGGAAAAAGCCCAGAGGCAAAAGCTAGATGGGATAATTTAAATTAAGAAAAGCTGGCAAGAAACAAGCCAAGCTAAGACCAGACATTTGTAATAAAGTATAATCCTCCATGTATGATTTATTTGGGAGCTAGGTGGTGGGCCCCCAAAAGAGCAAAAAACCAACTACATATAAAGACACTACACAAGCAATACCATTTCTTTTCTTTTATTTGAAGAGGACATGCATGTAAGAGGCCACTAGTGAGCAAAGATAGGGAAATAGGCAAGGAATAAAATGAGTGGAATTATGTTTGACAAGAGCTGATTTTTTTCTTTCTCTCTGTCTTTGAGTCTCTCTCTCAATTCTCTACATCCTTGAATAGTAATAGTAGGTTTTTCCTTAGAGGCAGAAGGCTATGAGCTCTCTAACACAGGCTGACTTCATTGCAAGTATAAGGGATTTGTTCCATCTACTGGAGCAATACTTATATCCCCTAAAAATTGTTGGTTACTCACATAACAATCATGCAACTGTCACACCAGTTAAAATATATTGTCAGACAGGTGGTTCTGTAGCTTTCAGGCTTACCACCTGAGAGAGATTGATGTTTATTTTCCTCCTCTGGTAGAATGCATGATACTTTATACTACTATAATTTCTAGTACTAAGGGATGAAATTTCTAATTAAGTATCTGCTAGATTTGTCCATGTTCTATGACTCAAATATGTGTTATCATTAGTAAGAGGGTTTACTGTAAAATTTGAAGGATACACAATAGCATTGAAAATAATGTTTATTGTTTGGATGTATCTATGGGATCCCATTAGCCAATAACCCTTCCCTGGTGCTAGTTGTTTTCACTGGTACTTTATATCTAATACATATTTCTAATATCTAATGCGGTATTGCCCCACACTATAAGTTAAATGCATTTGAGTAATCTGTCTATCATCTATTTATCTGTTGGTCTGTCTGTATATCTGTAGTCTATCCACATACTTTATCTATAATCTATCTATCTATCTATCTATCTATCTATCTATCTATCTATCTATCTATCCATCTATATATCTATCATCATCTACCATCTACAGAAGCTTATACAATAGTATATTTTCATATTCATGGAAATGTTGTTTCAGGTAAGTTTTCTAAAGGGTAAAGCCCCCAAAGGCAAATGTCATAGAGAGAACCAAAGATCACTCAGTTGAGGATAGATCAAATTAGGTTTGTTTCACTGGTGCAAATATAATTATCATTTACACAAGTTATGATTCAAATTTTGAAATTACATCTTCTCATGAAGTCATGATAGAGTACTTTTCTGTGTTGCTAAACAATGGTTACAAGCTGAGGCTCACAGCACTACTATACTGTTTGGAGTGTTACTAAAAATGAAATTTGGTAAGCTCAATGTCTAAATGGATTTTTAATAATGATGTGTTCAATGTACTATGAATTGATGAAAATTAACCATCTTCTGTTGTAGGATTTCTAATTGGTCTTACAATAAAAACCCAGAGCTAGCTTTCAGGGTGAAAGCTGAAAGATCAGAGAAGAGCAAGACACAGCCACCACCACTTACCTCACCAACTCTTCAGCCTGAAAGAGCTTGACTTCCTGTCCCCTCCCACCTTATATTCCTTTCTCTGCCCAGCCATATCATTTCCTGTCTCAACCTTCCAAGTGCTGGGATTAGTGTGTATGTCACCACTGCATGGCTATGTTTCCTTTTTAGACTTGATTAATCTCATGTAGCCCAGAAATCCAGACGGATATCTGCCTCTGCCTCCTGAGTGCGAGGATTAAAGGTATGTGCCACCACTGCCTGACCTCTATGACTAACTGTGTGCCTTGTTAAGAGAACATGCCTGTTATCTCTCATCTCACTTGTTTTTTGGGTTTTTTTTTTGTGTATGTGAAATATTTCAACAAGAAGAGGACTTATGGAGCTGGAGGGAAATCTACAATCCTTAATACTTAAATGCTAATGAATTCCTATGAGCCATGTCCTATTTAGAAAATTGCAGGAATCATTTTTAAATGAAAATTCATGTGTTAATTATGAGATTAGATATATCCAATTATTAAATTGACACTGTATGTTTGCACCTTAATGTCACAAGGATGATTATTATCTGAGAGTAACGAAAAATTGACTTAAATGATTAGCTTTTTCATTGGGAAGTAAGGAAATAGAATTCTTTCCTTCAAAATAAAAAGATGAAAAGACACATAAAGACAAAAATAATGTGTTCTCTTGGTTATTGTTCATTATCTTACACATTAAAGGCAAATACTATGAATTAGTATTTTCAAATTTGATACAATGCTATTTTATGCTAACCATATTCATAGTATCAAGAACCAACCAAAACTTTTAATCACTGTAAAATTAATTCTAATTTAAGAATGAAATATCATTAGATACCTTGTTTTCACTGTAGTGGTAGATTTGGTCTGGTCTTCACTTATGAATGTGACAAATAGATCATAAGGCAGGCTTTCAAAACCTGAAGATAATAAGTGGCTGGGTGAGAACAAGGTTGTTGATAACACCAATTAATACATTTAGTTGTGTTATTCTTTTATCTGCATTTAGTTAATTATAAGTAATAAGTTTTACATAAAAATTATAGTAGCGTTTCAAGGAGATGGTTCAAGGCATAAAGATATTTTCAGCCAAGACTTAAACTGAGTTGGATCCTTGGGATTCAAATGGCAGAAAGCAAGAACAAACTCCTGAGGATTGTGTTCTTCACTCTACATTTGCCATGTAACTTGGATATCCATACACACACACACACACACACACACATACACACACACACACATATACACACACATACACATACACACATAATAAAAATAAGTCTAATAAAATGTTATAAGATGACAACGGGAAAGCTGTATTTTAGTGATGAAAAAAGTTATTTGTCTAAAAAAGATCCTGGTTTAGTCTCCCAGCAGGAAAAATTTTTCAAGTGATAAATCAAACCTACTTAAATAATTATTGCATCATTACATCATGTTTGATTGCTATCCCTGAGAGGCCGGCCCTTTTCTGAAGAGAAATAGAGGAGTAGTGGATCTTGGGGAGTGGAGAAGTGGGGGTACTGGGAAGAATGTACTAAAGACTAATAAATAAAAGAAAAAGGGGAAATAATTATATGGAAGTGTTTTGATTTTCTATGTCTATTTTACTGAGAATGTTTTGATGAAAGTTGAGGATGTAGCTCAGAGATGAGATATTGTTCTATATGTGAGAGTTTCTCTATTTGATCATTAGTATTAAAAAATAGACATTTAGGGCACTGGGACATTCTGAGCTGGCAAGTAAACTGGAAAGTGCATGAAATTCTAGCTCTTTCTGAATAGGCATTGAGGACTGTCATTTGACACTAGAAAGGAAGGGATAGTCTATGCAATACAGTGGAACCAGGCTTAACAAACCGAAATCAAACAAACAAAACATACAAAGCAAAGGGAAATATTGAATATCTAGAACCTTGTAAATTTTTACAATTAAATAATTTTACTATTTCATTGAGTATAATTTTCATTCCTGTTATGAAAACATAAAGTTTTGTTTTATAATAGAATAAGAAATAAACTCTCTAAACTTCTCTACGACAAGCTCAGATTGAATAAGGACTATATATGTTAATATTAATATTAGATTCATTCATTTTCATTTTTTCCACTAAGTATATAATTGCTGGACACTGTGACATGAGCTGAAATTTTCTGACTTCTAAATCTGAATACTTGCTTTAGTTCAAGCAGAATACAGGCAATATTCTGAGAGGTGTTTTGGGTACAGGAAGAATGAACTCCCATATAGCTATTGACATCTATCAAAAGAAACTGAGTGCTGACAGGTTAGCAACCTTACCCTCACTAACCTCAGTGCAGTACTTCACTCAATAATATTTTAATTTTTCTGCTACTAATCTGCATATACAACAAGCCTTAAAGATTTTTCCACCAATTTTATAGATAACACAGATTAACCAAATGACAACAGCAGAACTCCAAAAACAATACATAATGCCTCCACAAATACCACATCCTGGATATTATTTACAAAGCAGTGAAATAAGTTTAAACAGAGCTAAATTAAACATAATGTTATTATGTCAGTGTGATGGTAGTAGGTATACTGCCCAGAAAGGGCTCTTAAAAAGGGTCCTTGTGAATGCTGTTTCAATGTTGTTTTTGCTGTTGTGATGATATATCCTGGCAAAAGCAGCTTGAGGCAGCAAAAATTTATATTGGCTTACAGTTGCAGAGGCACAGAATTCATCACAGTGAGGAGCCATAGCACGAGTAGGCTATCTTCATTACTGTTCAAGTGCTGTGAAGCGACACCATGACCAAGTCAGATCCTAGGAAATTTCTTTTTTGGGAGCTTGCTTATAGTTTCAGAGGGTTAGTCTGTGATCATCTTGGTGGGGAGTGGGACAAGCAGACATGATGCTGGAAGGGTAGCTGAGAGGTCACATCCTTATCCTTAAGCAGGAGGCAGAGAGAGAGAGAGAGAGAGAGAGAGAGAGAGAGAGAGAGAGAGAGAGAGAGAGAGAGAGAGAGAGAGAATCTAGGCGTTCACAGTCCACCCCCATTGACATACCTCCTCCAAGAAGGCTGCAGTTCATAATCTTTCCTAAACCACTCAAAATGGAGAAAAAATGCAAAGATATAGGTCTACAGAGGCCATTCTTTTACAAACCACACAAGAGAACAAACAGGATGTGGAGAGAGGCAATTGAACTTACAAAGTTGACCTCAGTGATTGCTTCCTAAATGTTCCATAACTTTCCCCAAACAGTACACACAGTGGGGACGTTCCCTACTCTAGTACAGAGGAGTTCCTGATTCCTTCCTATTCGCAGATGCCCCATGTGTGCTACAGAGCCCTGTCAACACTGTTCTCAGCTTATGCAGTTTACCTGCCTCTAAGTTCCGGTTTTGATGTTTTTTAAACAGTGCTTGATTCAAAACTATTAGCAATGAAATAACTATTGTGTATTCCAGAAGAGTAATATCAAAGACATGCTTATTTTATCTCTCAGCACATCATTTGGGAATTCTTGTATGTTTAATGCTTCTGTGTTTATACAATGGTATCTGAGTCTACAAAGATTTGCTTGTTTTCCTTTGCAACACAACTCAAGCTAAATTTCACTCCATCAAATAAGATTATATTCTATGCATGACAATAGCCTTTCAGTCTATAGTTTACATCTTAATTTTACCTTTTCAATTTGTTTCATCTCACTTTTGTTACCTTGTTTTGTACAAGTTTCTTTGCTCACAGATAACCTTAGGCAATGGCTAGATGTTTTTAAACATAAATGTTGTTTTTAAATTAAATTTTACTGATGAAAACTCTAGAGATGCATTATTTTCCTAAGTCAAAAAAAATCTTTTTTCACATAGTTGCCACATATTTTCTACTATCTATAAGCATCAGGGCATCGATAGAACTTAGTGAGATATTTAATCTAAGAATAGAATTATACGATACATAAAACATATTTTCCAATATTGTCCCTTTTCCACAGAAACAGCATTCCTTAATAACTAACTTATAAACTAAGGCTTGGTTTATAAGTGGGAAATTATAGTTTTCAGACTCTTGTTGATTCAAGGGTAGATGAACTATGAAAGAAGGAATATAGGCAAAAGAGTGTCTCTTTTATCACAATGTTGGTCCTAGAGTAACCATAAGTATAGTTACTAACTGTAGGATTAGAAGGAGTCTTGTGTGTGTGTCTGTGTGTGTGTGTGTGTGTGTGTGTGTGTGTGTGTGTGTGTGTGTGTGCGCGCGCAAATATACCAGCTGTGTACAGATGTCTTAGAGGTCAGATGAGCCTGTCCTATTCAGTAAGCTGCCCGATATGTAGTATTTTTATGATTTAAAATATCTCATCCTGGAGAGAAACTCTTTAACACATAGAAGCTCCTGAAGGGAGGCTCCTGAAGACTCAGGAAGGAAACACCTCAGAAGCTTTCAAGACATCCCTGAAACTGATGATGATCTAGAAACTTATGTAAGCAGCAAACTGGCAAATAAGCCAACCCTGCCTAGAAGAGGCTTAGACCAGCTTATCTAACTGGGAAGGATAGAGGATGTGAGGTGCTGGGAAAGATACTGTCCAACCTGACCAGTTACCTGAAATGTATTCAGTGAACTCTGTGTTTTAAGGCAGCATGAGCTGGTGTACCTTTTCTGTGATGCAGCTGCCTTTGGTTCAGTCCTAATCTGTAAGTGATCTCTCACCCCTAAACTTGTCAATAACCCAGATATTGACTCAACTTATTAAACTGTGTGGAAACCTTACTTTAGGTTGACATTGGTTCTGAATCTGAATGAGTAGGCCATTTTTCACATGTCCCCAGTAAGTGTTATACAACCCGTTCTAAAAATGGTTATTGAGAACAGAACTCCCTGACGGACATAGCATATCTCAGTCTCCAGAACTCCTAAATGTACAACCATGGATCTAATAGCCTTGAGCCTTAAAAGAGAAGCTATAAATGACTGGACTCCTCTGAAACCCAAGTATATTGTTTTTAGTTGTTTATTGCCTATATTATGTTTGTATTAATAGTTTGTATATGATTATTAGATGCACATAGAAAAACATGAAGTATAATAAAAGAAAGAGATGATTTACAGTCTATTTTCAGGACAAATGCATTTCATCATGGAGCTTTAAATTAAAACCTTTTGATGGCCAATGTCCAATTTCATAGTATCATTCTTGGTAGTATGTCAGTTTAGTGACAGCGAAACTCTCATTCATTTTGTTAAGTATTTAACGCTTTATCCATGGGTATTTTTGTCACAGGTGTTATCGGTACATGTCTTTCTGTGCTATGATTACTTATAAAAAAAAAAAAAAAGAAAACCGAAGTCGAAGCTACATTCACCCATGCGGCTGAATACATTCCAAGATGGCAGGAGTCATGTGACTTCTTTGTGGAACAACATCGGAGAATTGCATAAGTGGCTGTGCCTGTGGCAAGCCTCTGATCCACTTGGCAAGGACCTGTGGACAGTTCTCTGTGTAATTCTGGGCCTGACCCTGAGCATGTGTGTGCTATGTGCTCTCCTTGCTCTCACTATGCTAGCCATATTGCTGGCCTGAACGGGTCACAGAATCATCAAGCTTAATATTACATAATTACATAACTCTTCTGGAAAAATGATATTAACTGTAAGAACTTTAAAGCAATGCTGTTAAATAGATGACATAAGGAATTAATGGGAACATTCAAGGAACAGGGACTGAAGGAGAATCACAGAAACTCACTCTTCCCTCCCTCATTTCTAACAACTGCATGAATACCCCGACTAGTTAAGGGAGATAGACAGAGGGACAAGGGACAAGCAGTGCTAGCTGTTATGAATACGTCTCCAGGTTATGTTGCCTATAGGATAAACAGAAAACCCTTTTATGCCTCCAGAAAGGTAAGAACAATACAAAACTCAGAATGGATTGATTCATCTTTGGCTGGTGAGTTGATCATGAGAACCCAGACCCTATCAAATGTAAATATTAGCAACAAGAGACAAAACTTTCTCTGACAAGGCATGATTCTGTAATCGCATATGCTGCCCACTGGGCACACTCTTCTACCTGTGGATGTGCCTAGTTAGAAAAGTTCCTTTGTAGCTTGTACAGCTGTTTATATTTCTGACTTTAGAGATATAGGTCAAAAAGGTAATGGCTACCTGAGGGAGAGTTCGGAGGTGAAAGGGGAAAGAGGCAAGGAAAAACTGGCAATTATAATAACCATTTTTAGAGACTTAGGAAGTAAAAGTTGCCTGTAAAAATGTTCATGCAAACTAATGAAACTGCATAAATAAATATTGCTCAAGTTATCTGGGTACACTTGCTTGAATCCAGCTGGTGGCACTGACTCCACCCATCCATCCCAGGTCATTGAACTTGTTGGAGGCAAGGCCTCCAGCACCAAGGCTTTAAAATATGTACACAACTTTTTAGCAAAAAGTGTCTAGAACATACTTATATGTTGGTGATTTAGGAGTTCACAATAGTAAAGCTTTATCATCTCTCACCATTATTCTGGTTTTATTGGTGTGATTTTTATAACACCAAAGCCAACAACAACTTAGAGGACATGGGCTTATTTGACATACAATTTTTATTACAGTACATCATTTCTGGGAAGTCATAGAGGCAGGACACTAAGAAAATCATTCTGCATCTATTGTCGGGAGCAAAGATATGTTGGCTGCTTGTCCCAAATTGTTTCACTCTTGTATATTTCAGAGAACATTCCATGAGTGATGACACACACAATGGTATGGGTTTTCCTATGTCAATTATCAGTCAAGAATGTCCCCAAAAGACCAATTTGATCTATATAATTGCTACTTTAGAATTTGTCTCCAGGTAAATCTAGGAATAACTGAAATGATTAGTTTTCTCTAGATTACTTTTCCACGACTGTTGTCTAGATAATAACAATATGTTCTAAATGAAAGAAAGGTGAAAAAGATAATACCATTCAAAGAAATTAGGAATTAATAATGTTGATTTGTTTTATTAGAAAAACACTTAAACAGGAAAATATGGAGGAGCCTAGTAATATATTATTGAAATACAATGCAGTTGAAAGTAAGAAAGAATATGTAAAAATTTCCACCATTGAGGGAGGCTGTAAACGTACAAACATAACCATGGTATTGAAAAGCATACTTCCTGATATAGACACTCACGTTTAAATGATCTTAGGGACTATTAATATATGACAATATGCATGGAAGTTTTAGAATTTCACTACCTAGATTTTGAATATCACACTATGCAAAACTTCAGAAGGTGTGTCAACACAGAGCATGGATGTTAACATCATATAGGTTCCTTCAGGTGAGATGACACAGAACAAGGATAAGTTTGTGGATTCTTTCCAGAGAAACAAGATTTTCACCCCATACACTCAATGCTAAATGTTGTTCTTGGACAGAATACAGAACAGACACACAGTAGCTTTGTTGGAGGGGAATTTTATTTCCTTTTGGTGATTGATTGACTTAATTTTAATTTGCTTATTTCACTTCTGCAGATCAATTCCTGCAAGGGGCAATTATGGCTTATGAAGTAAGAATTCAAAAGGAAAATGTAGAAATTATGTTCAGTAAGTTTTTCTATTTTTTTACACTTAATCTTGAAATTAGTCTGCACAGAATAGTGTTTTTTTTTGTTTTTTTTTTTTTTTTTTTTGCTAAAAGTTGTGTTATTCTCAGTCATTTTATTTTATAATTTTTTGAGTAAATCTAGTGAATCATAGTTAGGTCTGATAGCCACTTGTTCTTCTGTTTTAGAAAATTCCCTATTAAGTAGCTTTTTTTCAGAGGCACATGGCTTAGTCTCAATTGGTCCACCAGGGAGCATGCTGTTAATTTATCTTTGATAATAAAATGATATAAGATAAAATTTAATATTATGAAGTATAATAGTCATATCTAATAGATTTAACTACTTTGTTGAAATACTGAGCTATGATCTTAAAAGTTATATCTTGTAGTTGATATTCTGTTTTACCAGTATATAGTCAGTTAATCTAAAAATAATTCTTTGTAATTTTCTTTCACAACATTTAAATTGGTAAAACATAAAACTTTTGTTTCACAATCTGTCTTCTCTGATGAATTATTAAGTCATGCAATAAGTATTATTTCCCTTGCTCGACAACAAAAATAAATCTGAAATATCACCTGAAGCACAAATAATACATGCTAAATAAAATAATAAATGAGTGATAGGATATTCTGCTATCATGCAGCTTAAACATGTTTGTGAAGTACGAAGCTTTCCAGGGGAACAAATACTTTTTGGAAAAGCACTCCAGTGAATTTATGAAAAACATTATTCCAGGAATGAAAGCATTTATAAAGAAGTAATAAATAAATACATAAACACATACATAGATAAATAATAAATAAATAAAATGATAGTGTATATGGAAAAGCAATCTCTCAGTTGGCCACTCATTGCATTTACCTTAACGTAGCTCAAGAGTAGAAAAAGGCAATAGAAAAGCAAGTGGATCATGATGTCAGGTCCAAAGATATGCATATGCGGACTTAAGAGGTGCATTAAGGAAAAGACTAAAGTGGGTCAATAGATATATCTATCCACCTTTCACTCCATCATCCATCTATGCCTTTAACAGCCTTTAAATCACTGTTTTGGTTTCGTAAGTTGTGTGTATGGATATGAATAGTTATATGACAGTAGCTAGTAAAGAGGTGGGAGATACATGAAAACCATTTACTAGCATGGTGAAAAGAAATAGAAGATATTAGGGAAAATTGTGATAAAAGTGAGCTGTGATGCATTGACTTTGGTTTTATAAAAATAGTAACTACTTTTGGTTAAATATTATCTGACAATGCTCATAGAGTTTCTGAAGGGAAAACATAAAATTTTGATATTAAATCAAACATATCAACAAAGTAAACATTCAGGGACACTTGGCTCAGCCTGGGAGGAGGGGACTGGACCTGCCTGGACTGAGTCTACCAGGCTGATCTCAGTCCTCAGGGGAGGCTTTGCTCTGGAGAAGGTGGGAATGGGGGGTGGGCTGGGGGGAAGGGGAGGGGGGCGGGAAAGGGTACAACAAGGGTTTCCATGGCTGATATGTAGAACTGAATTGT
This sequence comes from Peromyscus maniculatus bairdii, assembly GCF_049852395.1. NCBI lineage: Eukaryota > Metazoa > Chordata > Mammalia > Rodentia > Cricetidae > Peromyscus > Peromyscus maniculatus. The sequence goes on along the minus strand of NC_134866.1, from coordinate 22,969,202 downwards.
ATTGTAAAATAAAAAAAAAAGTAGTTGGAGCAAGACTATCACCAATATAAAAATAAATGTAGTGAAAATCAAAAATGTTCCATTTGAATCAGGAAGAAGACAAGATTGTCCACTCTCTCCATATATATTCAATATAGTACTTGAAATTTTAGAGTACTATGACAACTGTAGGTTATCAAGGGGATATAAATTGAGAGAAAGAAGTCAAAGTATTATTATTTGCAAATGATATGATAGTATACATTAGTGACTATAAAACTTCATCAAGGCAACTCCAACAGCTGATAACCACTTTTAGCAAAGTGGCTGCATACACAATTAACTCAAGGAAAAAATGTCAGTAGCCCCTCTATATGCAAAAAACAAATGGAACTAGGATGAAATCAGGGAAAAATAAACCTTCATAATAGTCTCTAATAATATAAGATATATTAGAGTAAATCTAACCTAGCAAGTGAGACTTGTATGATAAAAGCTATGAGTCTTTTAAGAAAGAAACTGGAGAAGACATCAGAAAATGAAAGCTCCCCCGTACTCATGGATTGGTAAGATTAACATAGTAAAAGTGGCTGTCTTAGTGAGAGCAATCTACAGGTTCAATTCAATTCCCAACACAATTTTAACATATTTCTTTATAACCTTGAAAGAACAATTCTTAACTTGGTATGAACTCATAATACTGAAAATCACAGGTCAGTCATTATTTTTAAATTTTAGATTCAGGTATATTAGGCATAATTAAAATAAGAATGATGACAATGCTAATTATAAATTGGAGAAATTGAATCTATTACATCTTTTATAACCAGTTTGAGGCTTTCTGAATTGTATATCTGAAATATGCTTCATTTCAATCTATAGAATTGGAAATGTAGTCGTGGAAAATGAAGTACCTGATGTCCTCAATTTACCAACACAAATTAAACATAGGCCATATGCACAATGATTAAATTCCTTTACCTTTCATATTTTGATAAATACCTGACTAGAATAATTTATTTTAACAGTTTTATGCCTAAATGTTTTTGCATAGCTATTATTTCTCTTTTTCAGATTATTTAGAAGTTATTATTATTAGTAGTATACAATATTTTTAATTGTTATTTAGTTATATATACATTACATGTTCAGTTACATTTTAAGAAATCAAAGTTGACTATTCAGAGGGCCTGATCCAGTTGGGGGCACCTAAGCCTTTGGTTCATAGTTCATGTGTTTCCATTCGTTTGTCTATTTGTCCCTGTGCTTTATCCAACCTTGATCTCAACAATTCTTGCTCATATAAACCCTCCTCTTTCTCACTAATTGGACTCCCAGAGCTTCACCCAGGGTCTAGCCATGGATCTCTGCATCCAGATCCCTCAGTCATTGGATGGGGTTTCTAGCACGACAATTAGGGTGTTTGGCCATCCCATCACCAGAGTAGGTCAGTTCGGGCTGTCTCTCGACCATTGCCAGCAGTCTATTGTGGGGGTATCTTTGTGGATTTCTGTGGGCCTCTCTAGCACTTTGCTTCTTCCTTTCTCTTGTGGTCTACATTTACCATTGTCTCCTATTCCTTTGGTGCAAGGGACAGTCCGTTCTTTTGGGGTCTTTCCTGTTGGTGGAGGTAAGAGAAAACTAGGCCCACTTTGCCTTCTTCTTGGGTTCCCCGAAGGATACAGAGAAGAAGCCTATTTTGACCTGCGGAGACTAAAAATAGTCTCGTTTCTTTGAAGCAAGCCATCCTTACCCTCCATACAAGCCCATTTCCAATCTTTTCTATTCATTTTAACCTCTTAACAATACATTGTGTCTATAAAGACTTGGGCTTTGGGAATGTAAAGGTCATTTCTAGCTCCGTTGCAAGAGTGAGGGAACATCTAGGGGTGGAGGGGAGAAGTCTGAGGGAAAAATGTGGAATAGTATTTCAAAACACTGCTCTGGTTGATATACTGATAGGCAGTGCAGTGTGGTTACAAGAGGGTCGACTTGAGTGCAGGCCATAGCAACTGACTTGCAATTGTTCACCTACAAACTGAGTCATCTTGAGTATACTTCTGAGTCTGTGTCCAGTTCTCTATTTGTAAAATATGGACAATGACAAGAAGATTGAGGGGATTCCTACAACCATCATATATTGTTTTTTTACACTTAAAATGCAGAACTCTATCTGGCACAAATAAATTCAATGTTTCAATTAAAAAAAAAGAAATCAAAAGAAATAATAAATGAGTTTTGGTGTTAAATTTACTTGCTTTATTTGGGTTCAGATGCTCCTAAACTGAGATTGAAAATGATGATTTAGAAGAAGAAAACTTAAGCCATGTTCTTACAGCTATGATTTCTTTTTTTTAAGAATAACTCTTTTTTAATAATTAATTTAAATTTACATATCAGCCATGGATTCCCATGTCCTCTCTCCCCCCTGCCCTCCCCCACTGCCCTCTCCCTATCCACTTCCCCATTCCCTTCTCCTCCAGGGCAAGGACTCCCCTAGCAATTCAGCTCAGCCTGGTAGATTCAGTCGAGGCAGGTCCAGTTCCCTCCTCTCTTCTTATATGAAGAATGAAGCCTTAAAAACTGTAAATGTGTTGATATCAAAGAGTAGTTTATTACTTTACAAACTGAACTGAAATAATAGTATTTAGAGTAAAGGATTCAGCAATAAGTTATTACTCCTTTGCACTCTTTTTCTAATAGTCATAAATACAATTTAGAATTCTTTCTTAGCTGCTGGTGCCTAAAGCAATATGGAATCAATCAAATTTCTCTTGCCTTAGAAAAGATAATTACCCAAATATGAATATTCAATACAGACCAGAAATTATGATACATGCTTGTAACTTGTCTAAATTTCTTTTTTTCTGATTTTTTAAGTGAACAAAATTATTCTACTGCTTGGAAAAAGAAGGAAAATATCAAAATAAAGAACACATAACTCTTTAAAGTGTAGTAAGATTTTTCTTTCCAAAATCATAACATACTAACTGAAAGGGAAATAAAAACTGAATGTGGCAAGGAGTGAAATTTTGTACCTAGTAATTTGTATATTGATATCATTATTGGACAGGTAATAATGTTTAGTTTCTTGGGGCATTTAAGTTACAATTGTAGTGTGCCTATTGTAATTATGACAAAACTGGAATAAAAATTATTTATTTGAGTTAAATACATTTAAAACCATGATTAAAATAATTTAGTGATCTTATCTTTATGTAGTATTTTAAACTTTTATAAATAAAAGTCAATTATTGTTAAATAAGGAAAACACTTTGATTTTTTTCCATATAAAAATAGCTAGAAATTTAAGTTTACTTTACATTGGAAATAAAACTTACTACCTAAATTCAAACTTCAATGTAAAAATCAATGTTTTGGAATGCACAGAAAATCATTTCATACAGCTTCATGTAAGTTGACTTTGACTTTAATAGCTATGTTTTTTCTTTTCTTTATTTCTTTTTTTCCAGAGCTGAGGACCGAACCCAGGGCCTTGTGCTTGCTAGGCAAGTTCTCTACCACTGAGCTAAATCCCCAACTTTTAATATATGTAAAAAGGGGTTTGAAATTCTTACAGTGGTGAGGTGGAGATTGGGAGGACACTGAAATAAAGTAAATTTTTCTATTTTCCTTAAATTTAATAATAAAACTGACCTCTTTCATTTTTATTTTTATCTCAAATTGCATTATAAACTATTTTGAACTCCTTGTAAAGAGTCAAGAAATACATTGCTCATTGATGACAGGAAAGGCCTTAACACACTGACTAACCTTTCATCTAGAAGATAACGGAACTCTGCGTTCCTCTCTTCTCTATGTGTGCATTCAATATAAAACACTGATTAATACTGTGTTTAAATCATGCAGGTTATTTTAATGACTTTGGCTTTATAGAACTGAATTTTAGAGAATAATCATTGGTAGGAAGACTTTGAACTGCAACATCTAGACAGTTTCAATATTCTTGAGCTCAGGATCTTTGACAGATTATTTAATCATCTCATACTGGGCTGTACCTGTGAAATAGATGCAATTTCATCTGAACATTCCACAAAAAGGTAAAGTGGTGAAGCAATTCATATTATTTTTAATAGTACCTTACCTATAAAACCCAGAGAGAGAGAAAGAGAAAGAAAAAAGAGAAAGAGAGACAGTGACAGAGGGATGGAAATTATTTTCTTTTTTTTTTTTTTTTTTTTTTTTTTTTTTTTTTTTTGGTTTTTCGAGACAGGGTTTCTCTGTGTAGCTTTGCGCCTTTCCTGGAACTCACTTGGTAGCCCAGGCTGGCCTCGAACTCACAGAGATCCGCCTGGCTCTGCCTCCCGAGTGCTGGGATTAAAGGCGTGCGCCACCACCGCCCGGCCCGGAAATTATTTTCTTAATTAATTTTCTGTAAAAAATAAAGTATGAGCATTAGATCATATATAGAAGACTGTCTTTCAGTAGATGATCAGGTGTTCTGGTTCTTATAATCTTTTTGTCACCTCTTCTAAGAAGTTCCTTGAACCTCAGACGTTGGGGTTCTCTTGTAGAAGTACCAGTTAGGTTGTGAACTGTACTATCAGTTGTTATCTGCTTTGGTCAGTGTGGATTTCTGTAATTATCTTCTCTCCATCAGCTTCACAAAGAAGCTACTTGAAAAGGGGTGAGAGCTATGCTTATCTGTTCATATAGGGCTAGATTATTTTTAGTACAGTTATAAATTATACAAGTTTAGGAAAATGGCATTAGAATATTCTCTTCCAGGATCCATGACCTCACTGTCCATGAGCTGATATCTAGCTTTACAGTAACTACAGTAAGTACTAGGCCTGAATTATCTCCTTTTGACTGGGCCTTAAGTCCAAAAAGATAGGTAGTGTTTACTGCTGCGGCTCAGCTGGAGCATGAAATCTGGCGAGGAACGCCTACTCTAGACACCCAGTTTCAGTTCGTCAGGGGAGCAGCTCTCTTTATTCGTACCAACATGGGCTTATATACCCCTCTAACAGCAGGGGTCAAGGAATTGTTACTCTGTATCTGGAGGCAAGCCGGACACTGTTTTCCAAACAGGAAAAACCACAGGGGAACTGATCCCCAGCACCCTCTGGAACCCAACTGCACATTTTTCACACAAACAACTTAACTGGTACAGGACAAAAAAGGTCATTTAAAATTAAGGCAGCAAACTTACTGCTGCCGACAGTTTAAAACCAAGTTAAAAATGCCACTTCTGCATATTCGATGATATCTTATCAGCCTGTTATTGGTGTGGTGTTGGGCATACAGAAATATAGGACTATAGGCTGCTTTAGCTCTTGGATGCTTATGCGGCAACATCTGATACTATGAGAGTTAATCCTCAAGGAGAAGGCTGTCAGGTCAGTTCTAGTTCAATGTCTCCAAGTTCTGTGTTTGACATGTTTGGTGACCCCCGCCCCCAACTGTAAACTTGTCATTTCTTTGAGTCACCTGGGAAGAGGGATTCTAACATGAAGAACTGTGTAGTGGGTTTGGCCTGTGCCTGTGCAGATGATTCTGGGACACTGTCCTGAATGTGAAATGATGTAGATCCCTGTAGGTACATCTGGTTTATAAGACAATTGTTTGACCATGAGAACAGAGTCAGGTAGAAAGCTTTCAAGCAGCATTTACCCATCATTCCTGCTTCTAGATTCCTGACTTGTGTTCGTGCCCTGAGCTCCCTCTACACTGGCTAATGACCTGAAAGTGTAAGTTTAAATAAGCCTACTAGAAAGTGTCAGCCTTTAATTACTAAATTATTTCCTGTAGTTCAAACTAACATTACTGAGGATGTTCTTCATCTTACAGAACTACTTAATGTGACATCAATCTGTAATCACTAGCCAGAAACTAAGAAATCCAGTAACACCTTATTTACTTTTTCAACTTTTATGAAACTTTTTATTCATTTACTACCTATAGAATTTAGTATTTATTATTTGAAGGTTTGCTCTGGCTTAAATGTTTTGTGCATATGTATAGGTGTGTTATACAACTTCCTGAGATATAGTCTTCATAATCAAAAAAAAATGTTTAAATGTCCATGCAGATATTATGAGAAACTCTAATGTTATTCCACTTCCTAGACAACTCTAAATGTTTAATTCCTGAGAATTACTAAAATTGTTGTCTTTCTTGTTAGTGTTGATATTGCCTCTGCCTTTTATATCCACTACATTTCTACTGAAATTTCTGATACTATTTTTCTTGATACTTCTTCAAATTTAAAATTCTCTTAGAAGAACTCTTATGTCTTTACATTTTACCTGTAATTGATATTTATGATTTTCCTAGACTCACCCCTGACTTGTTCTTAATTGTCTCTTACCTAGTGCTCTAACTATAGCATGTATCACTACAGTGTCCTTGGTCTTGTGTCTATTAATTGAGTCCAACTTAGTTGGAATATTTACCCATCTAGCATGCTCTTGTCAGAGCATCCATGTTTGATGTGCCTTTCTATTAAAGAAGATGTACAGCCCTCTAAAACAAACCTCTATTCTCCTCAGCTCTAAAATCCTGAGTTACTGTGGTTGTTATCCCTGGGGATGAGCAGTGTTCATAATTCTCACTTGCTGATTTGGAAATACCTCCTTTCTTTAAAAAACAAAATGTGTCAGTTACCCATTTGACTATGTGATGTGCATCATTAGTCCTTTAATATGAAAATAAAATCATAATGATAGAAATAAATCTATTCATGGATTTACCATAATACTGTTAATTTTAGTATTACTTTCTCTCAAATGTGGATTAACATTAGTCTATAATATGAATTTTTTGTTCGAGTCTTCAAAATCATATATCTTATGCTGGATATTAAAAAGAATCAAAGTCATTAATTTGTTCATAGATTTATCAGCCTCTCTTGCAATTTTTTGCCACAATAATTTTTGGAATTATAGAATATCACACACTGTTCTACTCTCATAAAAAAAAAGTTCTTGAGGAAATACACTCTAATATAGGTTTAACTTTTCTTCTGGTTCCATACCATGTAATAGCTCACTAGGTAGAAAAGATGGACATATGTTTGATGATGTTTCTATTATAATACCAGTGATAGGACAGCTGGTGAGCTTTTATTGTATGTATTAAAACAAAGGTCAATATGAGGTTACATCTCTACTGTCAAAATGCAGAGGTAAGAACTACAAGAGAAGTTTGAAAGTGACCCTGCTCATTATGGTACAATATAATCCTTTGAATAAATGCTTGCTTCCTGCTTCCACAATCTTTGGTTTTGTAGGTGCAAATGTCATTGAGATTAAATAAAGTATGTATCTATTAGTTTCCATTTAAATTTTAAGTTAAGGTTATTCTCTGTTCTTAGAAAACAGGCAGGAAGTTGTCTAACTTAGAGAAGATAGTACTTCATTGTCAAGAGACGATTTTTATTGCCCTTATGTATTCATAGCAAGAAGGATCATGTCTGTTGCTGTGGGATGGCCTGTATGTCAAATCTGTTGCTTTGATTGGTCAATAAATAAAACACTGATTTGGCCAGTGCCCAGGCAGGAGGGAGTATAGGTGGGACAAGAAGGAGAAGAATTCTGGGAAGTGGAAGGCTGAGTCAGAGAAACTGCCAGCCACCACCATGACAAGCCACATGTGAAGACACCAGTAAGCCACAAGTCACGTGGCAAGGTATAGATTTATAAAAATGGGTTAATTTAAGATAAAAGAACAATTAGCAAGGAACCTGCCACAGCCATACAGTTTATAAGTAATATAAGCGTCTGAGTGATTATTTTATACATGGATTGTGGGACTGTGGGGCTTGGAGGAACCTGGAGAGAAGCCCTCCAGCAACAGTCTGTAGCTATGTTTATTGAGAAATATGGTCTGTAAGAGTCCTTAGTCTGTAAGTATTGAACTAATTACTGAAAGACAGTAAACTACAAGGACCTCAGAATTTCAGAGGGGAGATGATTTAAGGAACAATGGCAAAGAAGAAAGTTATTGTTAACTTATTCTTTGCCCCGAAAGAAGCTGAAGCTGGTCTTAAATGAGGCTCGTGCTTTCTCATTTATCTTCGGAGGATCACCCAAAAGTCACCGATGATGTAGCTGGTGAATTACATATTTCATGTTCAGTAGAGAGTAGGTTATTTAGATGTCACTACACAGGATTATATATAGCTGAGCAGATTCTGTGTGTGCCCCACGTTAGGAGATAGAGAGTATCTCCCACTAGCATGAAGATGGATGGTATCCTTTTTGGATTTTGTTGGATGATGTCCTTTTGAATTTTTGCTTTTTTATTGCACTTTCACCCCTGTCCTTCTTAGTTCACATTGAAACTAATATCATTAATGAGCTTCCATATTTCCTAGATTTCAGATGAATTTGTTCACTAGAATTATCAAGAGAAATGAAAATGATGACACTGTAAGTTGAAGCCATATAATTCTACAACTCTATATAAGTTATATTGCCATGCATAGAGAAAACTAATTTTATCATGTCTTCAGGTTTTTGTAAGTTTCTCCTCCCTAAATCAATCTGTAATTTTTGTTTACCTATATGCACAACTCCCTTAAGATTATACAAAATAATTGTAAAGTATAGAAAAACTGTAAAATATATTACAAGGGGATTTGAGATTAAATAGTATAAAATTGATAGTTCAGATGTTATGAAAAAAAGAATATACTAGAAAGAGAATGCATTTAACAAAAGCATAATTTGGAGAAGAGATTAACTGGCATGTGTTCTTCTGGAATAATGGAGCAGACACAACTATTATCCCAACCTGCTAAATCATTTAAGTCATCACTAAAAAAAAAAAGAAAAAAATTAATTTCTCTATACCTATACCAAACCGTTCCATTTTTACCCAAAAGTTTCATTTCTATACAAAACAATTTATGAGTTACTACAATTAATAAAACATATGTACATACAAAAAATTCATAAGTCATCACAATTAATAAAGTATATATGCATAAGTGAAAAAAAGAAAATTCATATGTAGTAGACTAAGATGACCCTTTCGTACTTCCTGTCATTACTGATCTCAACAGATACAACCAGACTTTCAAGATAATAAATGACTGAAGGGTTGATCATATTGAATAAAAAGATATTTTGTTGTGAGGACATTGCAATGATAAAAGCAAGATTTCAGATAAAATAAGAAAGAAAGAAAGAAAGAAAGAAAGAAAGAAAGAAAGAAAGGAAGGAAGGAAGGAAGGAAGGAAGGAAGGAAGGAAGGAAGGAAGGAAGGAAGGAAAGAAGGAAGGAAAAAGAAAGAAAGAAAGAAAAAAGAAAGAAAGAAAAAAGAAAGAAAGATAAAAGAAAGAAAGGAAAGGAGAGAGGATGAAAGGAAGAAAGAAAATATGATTACTACTTATAGCCATTGCTTTATAGTTTCAATATATGTACAACAAGGTAGATTTTATATTAATATTGAAGATGATATAACAACATAACTTTCTATTTTATGTTTGCATGTTATACTCAGGGATTTAACTTAAAATGTTAAAAATGTTACTCTCTGAGTAACATTTCTTCATAATAAATTTGAAGAGGCTATACAATCTAGATGTGTTTTTCATAGCATCTAAGATAAAGCAGTAAATGGAAGACAAATCTGCTATTAGTTTATATTGGTGTGTTACACAGAAAGAGTTATAGTCTAGATAATCTTTTTTCCCTTAGGAAAAGCAGGAGTCAAACTGTTATGCATTTTACAGAGTAAGTGGCCAATATATATGAAACACCTTAAATAAATAAAAATCCAACTCTTACTAATCCAACTTTTCTTCCTTTCAGATAATTATACAAATCAAGTCATACTTATATAAAATTTTCAATAAATTCTCTTATCCAGCATAATCATTTTCCAAAGCAAGTACACTTGGAGTTATACAAATTTAGGTATGCCTTGGGCATTTGACTAAATTCTTTGATCCAATTTCCTACATAGTCTAATAATATCTTGTGGCAATTAAGGAATATAAATTAAGAATGAGATCACACGTGTGAAATATTTAGTATTTTTGTCTAGAGCTCAGAAAACAGTTCATTAAATGCTAATTTTTTGTCTTCTTCATGGATTTAATGGATGAAACATTCAATTTTTCATCCATGGAAAAATCTCTGCTTCTCTCTAGGTTTTACTAGAATTATTTAACCAACAATGATGTAATTTCTTCAGATGATGTGGCTTATTGGATGCATATTAACATCTGTATCCTGTGGCAAGTATGCTGAATAGCAATGTATTGAAGCTTGATTTCTTGGTCTGCTGAACCAATAGGATGAAATCGGCAGTATTGGATTTACTAGATAAAAAAAAAAATGAACAAACTAAAAGCAACAACTTTTCTTTGACTCTGTATGAAGTGATGTCCAAGGTTACACTATGACCACAAAACACAGTTAGATAGATAGATAGATGATAGATAGATAGATAGATAGATAGATAGATAGATAGATAGATAGATAGATAGATAGATAGAATGACAACTTGTATATGCTTCGTAGGAACAGACTATTTCTTTGGTAGCAATTACCTCTGAGGTTGAAACCCTCCATCTCACAGGATCTTGGAGAGAAGCTCATTAAGATATAGGATGTTTACAGGGAGTGTTTCCAGAAACAAAGGATGCTGGAGTTGTGAAATACTCTTACATGGAGGCTCCTTAATATAGGGGAAAGTATAGCACAAAGTAGTTTCAAGAATTCCCTAAACTGATACATTCTCTATGTCTCCCTCTCCCAAAAACAATGTATTTAATCAGTCAAGACTGTGGAGATTCATTCTCAGATGAGCCATTCTTAAGATTCCAGAAGCCAAGCTCAAAAAGACTCTTCAACAATCCCAGCATCGTGGAAGATGCAGAGACAAGCCTAGACACGTGAACAAAGAAGAGATTAATAGAACAGCTAGAAGAAATAAAGGCCAGAGTAGAATATTGGAAGAGTCTTGTATCAAATGAGCCACAATGAAAGAACATACTCCAACCTGTTGAGCTCTTTGCATTTATTCAGTTTGTTCTTTTGATCTATCGTATATGCCAGCATGAGCTCCAGATGATATAGCTTTCTTTGTGCCATTTCTGATCCTATAAGTAAACCCTAACTTTGATCATTGTAATCAGTCTCAATACAAGTTATCGATTCACCAAAGTGGGGTTTTTGTGGTACCCATACAGTGGTCTTTCCCCATTTTCCTGTCTAGAGGAATAAACAGTTGATTATATCTCCCAAGTAATAGTGTTATACACAGTTTTCTGAAACATAAAACTGATACGGACACTTGAACAATAACTAATTGATGAAGGTAAGCAGAGATTATGCTACAAGTGAGGAAAATTCTTACAGACTTAAGATCACCTGACACTCCAGCACATATTTAAGGTGAATTTCCATAGGAGAAAAAAATAAATATATTCCTGGAACATTATAATTAAGAATGGCCTAGTACACATGGACAATGTATAAAAAAATCTTATCTCAGCTGGTAGATGACAAATTGTTAAACTCTAAATTCAAATAGTCTTGCTTGGATACTTAATATGAAAGAAGAGCAGAAAAACATGACAGTCACAGAAACATATCTTTTCTATCTTAGCCATATAGATTTGAATATAAATCTATATATTGGTATTTCTCACACCTCACTATAAATACCAATAGGCATTCAACTTATAGAGCTATAAGATACATACCACATTTAAGCTTTTGAGAAACTTATGGCAGTACAAACACAAGGACTACCGAGGAATTTTAACTCTCTGCCACAGAGAGTTACAAAACAAAAGCAAAACACAATTCAAAGTGTGAACACAGACTTTATCCATTCAGATTAACTTAAAACCTTAAACCAATGATGCTAAAAACAGTTGCTATGATCAAATCCGTCAAGTTTGGCTGCCATAGTTTCCTGTCCAGATGATAAAGAAAAGGGCAAATTAGGGTTTGTGTAGCTGTTTTATTCAGCTTATACTTCCAAGTTACCGTTCATCATTGTGAGGCATCAAAACAAGAACTAGAAGTAGAGTCATACTTATAGTGAAGAACACTGAGTGAATATAGAACATGATTCCTTGTGCTCAACATCCTCTCTATACTTATATACTCCAGGATCCTATACCTAAAAAGTCAGCCAACAAAGTAAGCTGAGTCTTCCCACATTAATGAATATATTCAATACAATTCCCCCACAGACATGCCGACAGTCTAACCTGATCCAGAAACCAATTCTTAGGACTGTCTTCCAAGGTAATACTAGATTGTGTCAAGTTGAGAAATAAAATTGTCTATCACATTAACATTTAAAAGAAATGTATAATATAAGGTCAACGGCAAAATAATTAGGAAAACCCCCAGAATTATTTCATATTATATATATATATATATATATATATATATATATATGTTATTATTTTAGTTAACCACAATATATTAAAAAACCAGTGAAAAGTATACAATGTGCACAAATAGAGGATATATTTGTATCATATAATTTAAAAAATAATGCAGAAAAATCTGTGCAAAAAATCTTTACAAACACAATTATGGCTGAAGAACAAAAAACTCATAGCACCAATTATAGGGGAACACAGAGTAAGATTAAATTTAATTTTATTGTTTATTCTCCACTTGTTCCCTCCCTGCCTCCCTCCTTCCCTCCCTGCCTCTCTCCTTCTCTGTCTCCCTTCCTTTCTTCCACCCTTCCTTCCTTATTTCCTTCCTCCTTTCTTCCTTTTTCTTCATTCCTTCTTTCCTTCCTTCCATCATTCATGCCTTTGTTCATTCTTTCCTTTGTTCCTTCATTCATTCTTTCCTTCCTTCGTTTACCACTTATTCTTCCTCCTCCTTTTCCCATGCTCCCTCTTCATCTGAATGTGTTATCAGGAATGTGGGTGAGCCTCCCACCCTCTCTCCCCCTCTCTCTCTCTGTCTCTTCCTCCCTCCATCCCTCCCTCTTTGCCTCTCTGTGTATGCCCTATGGAATGTGTACATGTGCATTTTAGAGTTCAACATTAGGTTTCCTCTATAACCTTTCATCTTGGAAGAAGAACTCTTGCTGGGCCTAGAACTCACCTCTTGGCTGGACTAGTTGTTCTATGATTCCCACAGAACCCTCCAATCTGTACTTGGGCCCCACAATGTTACAACAGGCACATACCACCAATTCTTGACTTTTTCCATGGGTGCTCATGGATATGCAATAACAACCACTGAATTCACTAATACATCTATACAATATCCAGTAACAAGATTTCTTATTGACAGGAATTAAAAAGTATCCAGTTATTTCATAAGGAAATTGGTATTTAAATAAATTTAAGATTTTCATTGTAAAATGTATCACCTGTACATCTTTCATTTTCCCTAGTAAATAAAAAATATATATGTGTACACACAAACACACACACACACACACACACACACATATATATATGTATCTTATAATATTTTACTAATAATGCCATCAAATTGGAGGGATAATATCGTTATAATTTATACATACATAATGTAAATATAGGTAATTTAAGTATGGTACGTGCATAAACCAAAATACATTTTAGTGTTGAAAAGAATTGAGATGTGACCTCATAAAAACTAATGTTTACTATGTAGATGTTTGTAAAGGATGCCAGTATGTTGAAACTACAAACTGTATATTTTATAACATATCACATCTTCAAAGGACAAATCTGGAGAAAAAGTAAGAATATGAGTGATTGTCAAGGTTTTGCTGGAGAGGAGGTGTTCATTATGTGGGCACATTTTTAAAATAGTTAAAAATACTTTGTAACAATGTAATTGTGAATAATGACACTATGGATTTGTCAAATTTCACAGAACTCTATAGCATGAATAGAAACTTTCATAAAGATTAGTAATAATAAAAATGTTTCTGAAAGTGACTTATTACATTACTTGTACTGTTGATGTCTCAGATTTTCTGATGAAAAATTCAGGAAAGTGAGGGTTTAATTTGGCTGGCAGTTTATGGGTACATGACATCATTACAAGCAAGTTATTGTTGCAGATATTTTAAGGGGGCTGGTCATATTTTATCCATCACTGAAAGCAACAAGAAATGAAGGCTGGTGTTCAACTTCCTTTTATCTTTCTTACATATTTCAGAGCACAAGTCTTTAGAATGGCCCCTTAAACAATAGCAGTGGATTATGCCCACCTCAGTTAGACCATGTATTTCACAAACAAAGAACAAAAAGTGTTTCACGCTGCTTTTGAGCCCTATCTCTAACCCTTAAAAAACACCAAAAAGCAAAGAAAAGCCAAATCAGTTACTAGGGAAAAAGTAAGAAGCAAAAGTTAGTAAAAAAATTTTCCCAGAGTTCATAGCCAAAACTATGAGTAGCTAAATTAATAAAAATAAACACTGAATTGCAAGACACAGAATTAAATAATCATGTACTAGTTTACAATGTTATAAATGAATGATTAATCATGTAAGAGGGACATATGGGAGGATGGAAGTGTATGCAGAGATACAGAGGAGAATAAATTCTTAACCGGAAGAATTGCATTAATGTCCACAGATAAGTTACATTAACATCTATTCTCTATATCTGTAACAAGTTACTTTCCTACAAGGAGGACAAGACTAAAGATAATAGTGAATTTGAAGTGGAAAAAGATAAGTGCACTGACTAACGCAGATGGTGAAGATCAAGAAAAGCACTGAAGATTTCACTCAAGTTGGAAGCTCTTCATATTCTTTGATCTAATATCACTTAATGTGTATACCTCTATCCTGAATATCCATGGATAATACAAGTACATCAGGAAAAAAATAGCAGAAAAAGAATACTCTACACATAAATGACTATCTCAGGTCATGAAAAATCAGACAATAATGATAAAGTCATATCTAAAAATTCTATATGAAGACCGAGGATTAAGCTAAGTGACACAGCAGATATGTAGCATGTCCAAGGCATCCTGCTCTCTCACAAGTACTGAAAAGCAATGTCACAGAAAAGAAAAACAAAACATTTAACAAAAAATATCTATATAATGTGATACTCTGAGTAGGATAATGGAAAAGACATGCAATTATTAAATACTAGAAAACAAATAACAGAACAGCAACAAAATCAAAAAAAGTAGAACTACCTTTTGGTTTAGCTACAGTATTCCTACTGATCTATTTTCCTGCTCCTGACTATTGCTACAGTGCTCACAATTGCCAAGATACAGAGCCAGAATGGATTATCAAAATATAAATGGACAGGGAAAATATGGTACACAAACTAAATGGAGCTTCCTGTCTTCCTAAGGTATAATAATTGAATTGGGTCATTTGCAATAAAATTGATGAAACTGGATATTATTTTATGTGAAATAATCCAATTGGAGAGGCAAATACATATCTCTCTATATTATATTTTATATAATATAAAATTTCTCATATATATAATGAGAATTTGGTTTCTAGTAGCATAATTAATTGAAAATATGTAGGACATGAAAGTCAACGAAAGGCTATGGATGAACAGTTTTTCACAACTGTGACAGGTCGGTGTTTGACAAAGTGGAAAGGAACAGAGGGGAAACAGGACAGGAAGTGGTGAGGGGCATATGCACAAAGTACACTGATATGTATGGCAATGATGTAATAGAACAGGTTATTTTGTATGCTAACAACAAATGAGGAGAATATGCCCCAAATGTGTTTTTCAAATCAAAATACTATGTATAATTTGGGATCACGGGTTCATAAATTAAGGGTGTGGAGAGGACTTTGTATCCTTTTAAACCCCTAAATAGAAAAGGGCAAATATCTGAATCACCATATGAGCATTGTACATGTGTAATTTTTCTGATATGTATATATATATATGCTACTATAATATATAAAATATGTATTTTATATATAAATGAAAAAGAAAAAATGTTAATTGGTGCTATATGAGTAAAAAGGAAAATAATTTATATTTAATTTGAATTAAATGAGTATTATAATAGATTTATATTAGTTTTACCATCTTTTTAATAATCAAATAGAAGAATAAAATAAGATATGCCATTGAAAAATAATTTTAAAAGACATCTGAATCATAAATAATGAATAATTAAATGCAAAACTGGTAATTTTTCATTCAGTTTTTTTGATGATTAGGAAATAATTTTTGTCCTAATTATTTTTCTATTGCTGTGATAATATACCATGACCCAAGCAACAGATCAAAGGAAAGCATATAGCTTGGGGCTCAGGATTCTGGATGGTTAGAGTCCACAGTAATCATATTAGGTAGCATGACAAAAGGATGCCGGCATGCTGCTGGGGCAGCAGCTGAAAGATTACATCTTGATCCAAAGCAAGAGCCTGAGTAAGCTACCTGGGAATGGTATAGACTTTGGAAACCTCAAAGACCACCCCCAGTGACACAGTTCCTTTCACAAGGCCACACCTCCTAATCCTTCCCAAACACTTCCAGCAACTGAAACTGAGTATTCAACCAAATACGCCTATTGGGACTATTCACACTCAAACAATCACAATCAGTAACTTTATTATTTATTTAAATATATTTCACAGTAGTTTAGGTTAGATCTGAGGCCTCTTAAATGTTAGGTAAGTAATCTATCACTGAGGAAGAACAAGAGAGAGAGGGGAGAGACAGACAGAAATACAGAGAAACATAGAAAAAGAGACAAAGACAGAGACAGAGGATGATTAAATAAGATTGTAGGGTTATACCTGAATCTTATTGTCCAGGTCTCCTGAATAACTTCTAAGACAGACATGCATTACCATACTTACAGTTATGGTTTAGAATCTGATTTCAGATTGAGTTAACATGGAAAACATTTATTCAGTAATTAAAAGGATTATGATTTTTGGCAACATGACAGATTTTTGAGAATATCAAATTGCGATAAATAAATAAAATCACATGTTATTAATCGAAGAAAAGTCATAGAAATTTTCATTAAAATATGTTAATCTAGGGTTAAATTTAATTCCTTTACATGAGTTTTCTTGTTTGACATGTGGGAAGAAAGTATGGCTTGCTTACAGGGATTTTTTTTTTTTTTTGCTTTTATTTACTTAATCTCATAAGACACTTTAACATTAAGATCCTTAAAGGCAAAGAAACTATTCATGGAATAGTCAAAACTAAATATTTAAAATATTACCTAATATTTGGTTCCTTTGCTTGTTCTGAGAGAAAATAACTAGTGATTTTTTTTTCTGTAATTTCTTTTATGGTCTCTAATACAGACAGTATACATGAATACATTCTGTTAAATTTCAAGGAAAAGAGAAGAATGACCTTACACAATCAAGAAAATGAATAATTTAAAAAATTTATAAGGTAAAATATGACAGTAATTTTCTCAAGCAGTCAGGCACATTGCCCTTTTATATTACCAGGCCCAATGAATTATGAATGCTGGCTGAATAAAAAGCCAGAGGGTGACAATGCAGCCACATTTTGTCATCGGCACTTACAGAATCGTCTCTCTCCTACTCGCATTACCATGCGAAGCAGTTGGTAAAGATGTGGAGAAGCACAAGAGGAATACTTGGAGTCGCGGGAGATGAGGTACCAATTGTGTCACAATAACACATCTAAGGCATGCAGATGATTTGGTGTTTTGAATGATGCAAAGATCAGCAAATCCACCTTATCAAAAACTACCTGAACATACGTGAGCAAAAAAATCAAAACAAGAAAAGCAGTTTTCAAGTGCATCCATCTTAGCTCTAGGAACGATGAGTGGGAAGAACAGGTGTTCCAAGGGATTCGAAAGTGCTTTAGTTGCTAAGGAAACCACTTTCATCCATTCACAAAGGCTGATAACCTGGACTTGTGCTGCCAAATTGCTATCAACAAAGGTTGGAACTGATATAAACACGCATACGCAAATGAAAAGGACAAGGGTCCTTTTACAAATAGCTCCTTGATAAAATTGCACTAGGAGGTGACTGAGAAATAGCATATTAAGCAAGTATAGTTTTATGATTTTTAAGTAAAACAGAATCATCTGAGAATATGACTGCTATCAAAGTGTAAAAATAGAAAAAAGTTATTTAAACTAATTTGTCTATAATTCCCATTGACACAGCATTAATGCAATTAATGATATATATGTGTAGTAAATACATAATAATTTATGATTATGAATACTAGGTAGCTTACTTTACAGCCATATACATGAAATAGCTTTTTCCTGAATGAGGTTTTGAAGTTATTCATAGGACAAAAAAGCATTTTTGAATTTTGTAAATGGAATTTCAGAAAGCAAAATATGATTAATACAAAACATGATTTACTCATGACTTTTATATCTCATTCATTTTTATGCCTGCAGTTGTTTTAATTAAAGCACTAGAATAAAGCATCAAGTATCCCTTGAGTGACACAATATTTGTTTTTTGTTTTTGTTTTTGTTTTTTCCTCTTTGAAGGATAAACTGTAATAAAGGAAGTAAATAGAAAGTCCTGGAAGAAAAAACTTTCCCTTGCTTTAATGGTGCAAAACTAGACATTTTGTGGGGTTTTTTTTTTGTGTGTGTGTAAATTAAATAGTGATTAGCAATAAATAGTGAATGACTCACAAACAGCTCTGTAATTATTTTGTTTCATCAACTTACAATTTTTTTTTAGAGACTCGATATCTTAGAGGGAAAAAAAAAGCATTTAAAAATTCTCTTTTAAAATCCTTAAGAATGCACCTGGCTATGGTGGCATGCCCCTTTAATCCCTGCACTCTGGAGGCAGAGAAAGGCAGATCTCTGGAGTTTGAGGCCAGGTTGGTCTGCAGAGTGAATTCCAGGACAGCCAGGGCAATACAGACAAACCATGTCTCAAATATATATATAATCAAAATAAATAAAATATATATAATAACTAGGAATTGTATTGAAACTTAATCATAACAAAGAATAATTAAATTGCTTTTACATCTTGGTAACAACTAAATGCTATCTAATTCACTGGATATTTCTATTTCAATTAGAAGAAGATATATCACGTTTTGTTTCATAGTCATTTGTATTGGCATTACATAGTTCTGGAAAAGTTTAACAGATTTGGCACATCTGTAGATAATAGCAGAGCTTGATATTTATAAACTATCACATTTTCTATAAATACATGGTTTCAGTTTCCATGGAAATTTATTAATCACTTGTTCTGCTTTTGTTTATCTTCTTCTAGAGGGATTAAATAGTGGTATTTAGAAAGCCACATTTAGCCGGGCGGTGGTGGCGCACGCCTTTAATCCCAGCACTCGGGAGGCAGAGGCAGGCGGATCTCTGTGAGTTCGAGGCCAGCCTGGGCTACCAAGTGAGTCCCAGGAAAGGCGCAAAGCTACACAGAGAAACCCTGTCTCGAAAAATAAAATAAAAAAAAAAGAAAGCCACATTTAAAGTTTTTAACAATTAACTATTTGACTCATTTATAAAGTTGCTAGAACCTTTAATAATTATAAAGTGTATTAATATGTTTCAAGACTGTAGATTGCAGTGAGAGTTGTAGATGTAATGATTCAAAATACATTTTAAATATTGTGACTATCTTCCAATTTTCTGTATACACACAGAAAAAAGAAGATAGTCATTTTATATATGTATTTACCTAATTAAAGTTAAGTAATAGAAACAGTTATGTGATTGCCTGCTATGTAGTATAAACTTAATATTATGTCAATTCATTATAATTAAAAGTTTTACTCTACTTAAAAGATTTTGTTTTAATAAATTTGGAGTAGAAATACTATGTTTAATACCATTATTCTTCAAACCTGAACTCATATATAGTTTCCAGTATGTATGGTAGACTGGATATTAATAGAGTATCTTCAAGTAGCCAGTTTTATATATAACATATAAGTATCACACATAGTACATGTATACATATTACATTTATATGGAGAAAACACACAAAGATGAAAAATAAATAAATATATGAGAAAAGGCTCAAAATCACATCCATAGAAGATATTCATATCAAGCCTATGCTGAAGTTTCATCTCATTTTATGCAGAATGACTATCACCAAAATTCAAACCACCAAAGCTAAAGAGAATGCAGTAAAACAAGAATCTTTATGTATTATAGTGGGATACTGCACTGATATCTCCACAATGGTTATCAGCATAAATGAATCTAACTACTATATAACCCAGTTATACCGCTTCTGGAAATAACATAAAGTATCTAAGTCAGCATATCACTATCATCTTCAATCGTGTTCATAGTGTCAATATTCACAATTGTCAACATACAGAATCAGCTTTGATATTTAACAATGGGTAGATGAATAAAGAAAACTTTGTGTGTATATAAAACAGAATTTTAGGCAGCTGTGAATAAAGATGAAAAATTATTATTTTATATTAAATAAATGGTATTAGATATCATCATTTTAGATAAAATAAACAGTATTTGAAAAAGAATTAAAACAATTTCTCTCATGCTATGAATCCAAATTTAAAATATAAAATGATGTAACATAAAATTTAAAATGCAAGTATTTAGAAGGAGAATATGATTAATCAGATGGATGGTAGGAACTAGTAGATTGAATTATTACAGAATAATATCTGTATCCTCTTGAAACACAACAGTTGGTACAATTTTAAGGAAGGAGGAGAAAGAAGAGCAGGAGGAAGAGGAAAAGCAGGAGGAAGAGCAGGAGGAAGAGGAAGACGACAACATATTCCATATTGCACAAAATGCTGCTTTTTCCTTTCAAATTTATCTATATTTATTCATATAAAGTCCTTCAGGTTGGTACCATGACTCTTTAGTATACTTTATTAGTTTACTTATATACATGTTTATACATATTTAGAATTGCGCTATTTATATTCATCCACATTTATCTTCTGGAATTCTCATTCCTTTCATTCTGAGTCTGTGCTTTTCCCACCTAGTCTCCCAGTGGTTCTCCATCAGAGAAGAATGAAGTCCTTGGGAACTAGTGGTCATGGCACCCTGTTGGTGATGGAAAACTGAAGAACTCAATTTTGTGAGGCTTTCAAAAGCTGTTGTGTGTTCTTGTTTGCAAAGGATTGATCATACCAAATGGTGGCAATGGAACATTTTCTCTGTCCTTCATCTTCGAAATTCTTTCCTTCCTCTCATCTACAATGTTTTCTGGGCTTTGAGGTTTGGGCTAAGTAGAGGGATGATAAAGAAGTTTCATTTAATTATCAAAGCTCACTAGTAACTTGTTTTCAACATTTTAATCATAAAAGAATCAGCATTATCCATCATCCTGTCCAGACTGCGAGTCACAGTATACAAGCTTCAATGTTCAGAAGGAATTTTGACAAAATGGTCCTTTAGAAGAAATGCAGTCTGTAGATGTAACCAATCGTATTATTAAAATAAGAAACACAGAGCCAAGGTAAAAGAGAAAAGCCGAGAGGTCAGAGCTCAGAGATAAAAATCTTACCTCCTGCAGTGCTCCTAGCTTCCCCGAGAGAGGGAGGTACTTCCTGTGTCCCTGTTTAAATATTGTTTCTGTTCTGCCTTCTCATTGGTTGTAAACCCAACCACATGACTGCCTCATCACTGCCTGTAAGTACCGCCCTCCAGGTCTTAAAGGCGTATGTCTCCAATACTGGCTGTATCCCTGAACACACAGAAATCTACCTAGCTCTTCTAACCACCACGCTCTTACTATGGCTCTAATAGCTCTGACCCCAGGGCAACTTTATTTATTAACATAAAATTAAAATAACATTTCAGTACAAATAAAATATCACCACATTTCCCCTTTTCTATTTAAATAAAAAGAAAAAAGGCAAAAGGTTATAACTAACAAAAGAAAAACTATATACAAAAGTACAATAACTATATACAATATATACAAGTAACAAATACCTAAACGATGTCTAGTCCATTTGTATTTGACAAATCAGAGAAAATAATTCCCTTATCTATCCTATTTTAGTAAGTCCAAAATGTATCTAATTCACTTTCTATCCTAATTAATCTTCAACTATAACTAACTAATCTTCAACTCCCTCAGAGACCCAAGAAGGAAATAATATTAGCTAACAAAAATAAAAACAAGAAGTGCACAAAAGCAGCTTCCAAAAATTTTGTGAGTTGACAGAAACAGCCAGCTGCCTGGACAGTCACCTGAGGTTTCTCCACAGTGTTGGGGCATCATCTTCAGCCTATAGGCTTAGCATATCTGACAGACTCATTTGTGAAGTAGGATGTACACAAGGTCAACAGTTCAACCTCACATTTGGTGAGAGCAGTCCATGTACCAGAAACACCTGAATTCCACTAGTGTCATGTCATGATTCAGGATTTTAAATTCTGGAAATTGTTGATGGTTTTTGAATTCAGCTGTCCATTCTTCTTGGCTGTGTATATATGGCTTCATCTCAGCATCCTCTTCTTCTCCACATCCCTCTATTAAATGCCAGTCTACTATTGAGAGGCGTGAGCTTTCAGTTGCTGTTCCATTGCACAACAGAAGCCATCGGCCCACTGCCTGTTCAGCTGCCTTCAAAGAAAAGGGCACTGTACCTTTTCCAGATTGTGAAGGCCACTTCAGGGATGGTGCCATATTGTCCTGGCCTCAGAAGATGCCGTCTGATAAAGCCATAACCACACTTGTTTTGGCAGGAATTGGTAGTCCTTTGTTTCGTGTTCTGTCTGTCCATTTTTTCTGTTGATATGAGGATACTTTGTTGTCCAGTGGCTAACTTTTGCCACAATGAAAATTAACTCCATATGCAGTTTCTTCAATGCCCATATTTTCTCTGAAGTAGATTGGTACTGCCAGGAGCCGACATGTCTCAAAAAAGAAAAATTTCTAAGTTATTAAAACATTTTAAATGCCATATTCTGTAGATCTCTGAAGGGTTTGAAGATGACCTGTCTAAAATACATCTGCTCAATTTTTAAAACATATCTAATATGACTACAATTTCTATTGTAATGTCTAACTACTAACTTTCATTTCCTTATATCCTAATAGTTGGTAATAATGTAAAGTATTTAAAATTAGTAACTGTCTTTTTATTTTCTTTTCTTTCTTTCTTTTTCTCTCTTTTTTTTTTTTTTTTTTTTAAAAACAAGAACCTTAAATCTAATCTCCTTTGCTTAGCCTTTTTCCTAACCCTTGACAACTTGTAACCTACCCCCCTAAATAATGAAAATTATCCCAGACCCAAAACCCATTAAAAGAACCAAAAAACCACCCGCCCCACACCACTTCTTTGGCAATGTGGGTGTCATATTCTTAAAATTGCTTCCTGCTGGGTATGGGTGAAGTTATCTTTATCCTGAAAGAAAAATTTAGGTTAATTGTCAAATTCTAGGAAAGGTAACTATATCCTTCATTATTATCCAGTCTGTGTATAAAGCCAAAGTTCAGGGTTTATCTCAAGTCCTTATTCAAGTAGTCTTTGAGACTGGGTCATCTCAGCTAGTCATCTCAAAATTGCTCTGAGCACCTTGTAGTTCAAAGCTGATCTATAGATGATGTTTGTCAGTTCAGTGATATTATTATTGTCCACGTGGAATTGTTGTTGTTGTTGTTGTTGTGGGGCCCCATCTTCTTTCCGGAGACTTCAGTTGATGTTAGGCCTGGCCGTGATTTCCTGCAGAAAACTGATAAGAGACTCGAACACAAAGACATATATATGCAGCTAACTGAAGCCTTTTTTCTAGAATTAGTTAGTACTCTATATGACCATTCATATCTTAACAAAGTTTAAAATGTATATATATATTAATCTTGTAAATTTTGATGTGGTGATATTTTATTTGTACTGAAATGTTATTTTAATTTTATGTTAATAAATAAAGTTGCCCTGGGGTCAGAGCTATTAGAGCCATAGTAAGAGCGTGGTGGTTAGAAGAGCTAGGTAGATTTCTGTGTGTTCAGGGATACAGCCAGTATTGGAGACATACGCCTTTAAGACCTGGAGGGCGGTACTTACAGGCAGTGATGAGGCAGTCATGTGGTTGGGTTTACAACCAATGAGAAGGCAGAACAGAAACAATATTTAAACAGGGACACAGGAAGTACCTCCCTCTCTCGGGGAAGCTAGGAGCACTGCAGGAGGTAAGATTTTTATCTCTGAGCTCTGACCTCTCGGCTTTTCTCTTTTACCTTGGCTCTGTGTTTCTTATTTTAATAATACGATTGGTTACATCTACAGCAGTCTGTTAATCACTTGAGTCCACAAACACCCCCAGGATAAAGGTTTTGAGTATATATGAGAATACAAGCATTCTTCCCAAGGAACAAGCTTCATGACACCACTGAATGGTTGGTTATTTCCAATTAATTGTGCCAAGTGCACCAGTAAAAATATCTTGCTTGGTTGGTTGGTATTATAGCACAAAAGGAGAGACCACTGATGAATTTACTTTCTCAGCTGCCATCAAAGCACCTTTAGGCACTATGAACACTAATGAACAGGAGGTAGTTTTCAACTCAGTTATGTTGTGATTCACATGAGTCCCATAACTAAAACATTTATTATCTTCAGCAATTTGGTTTTTCTGTCTATGCTTGGTAAGGATCCAAGAACAGCAGCAATACCCTGCTCTCTTTTGTGGGCCTTTGATCTACAAGTTGAAGAACATACCCTGGATCTGGAAATGCTATTCAGTTTTAAAAGCCTAATACTTTGTTGACCAGAGTATCCATGAAGAGCACCTGTAGACAGAACTTTCTTGCTCCTGCCTGGTTCCACCCGGGCTGCAGCTGTTTTTATAAAATAGTCACTCAGAGGCTGATTGGTCTATGGCTCAGGCTTATTGCTAGCTAGCTATTACATCTCAAATTAACCTATTTCCATTCATCTATCAATCACCACGTTTCGTGTCTTTGCCTCTGTTCAATTATGTCTTTTTTTTTTTTGGTGGCTCCCAGCATCTCCCTAACTCTGGCTTTCTTTTCCCTGTATCTGTCTTGGATTTCCTGCCTGGCTATATCCTGTTTTGCCATAGGCCAAAACATCTTATTTATTAACCAATAGTAGCAACACATATTCACAGCATACAGAAAGCCCACCCCACAACAAGCACCTCTGTTCTAAGCTCTATCTTTATTTTTTCTATTTTTCAAGTTAAGATTTTGAATTATATATTTGCTTATAAAATAGTACACTTTGTATTTATTTGTTTTCTTTTCTTCCTCTTAATTCGTGTGCCATTTCGGATGCTAGGAGATAGCCTGGGTACCTTTGCATTATATCTGCATGAGCATAATATAGAAATACCTGGAAAAATCCTACCCACCCATTATAATTTTCCATTTTTTTTTTAGTTTTGAGGATTAAATTTGTATTGTATTAAGTGTCTTATTTTCTAAATGTATGTAAACACATCATTTCCTCTATGAAGTTTTCATTGACACTTAAACAGCCATATTTCCTATTTTATGATATTTGCATTCAATATGCAGTGAGTTACATACATTGAGAATATAATGAATAAATGGTGAAATATGTAAAGATGCTTTTCCTTTTTATTTCTAGAGTTTTGTCATATAAGGAACAGTCCTAGTAAGGCTCTCTTTGAACCAATCAAAAGGAAGCTCTGTAACGAACATTAAAGAAAATGTGGTCATAACATAGCCACCCTTCTATTTCCCTGTCTACCAAATGCACAATAGTTGTCACAGAGATATCTATAGTAAAGAAATTCACAAATGTTTCAGCTTATTTAACATCTTAGGACATGGAAATCTTTTTCTCATTTAAAATTTCATTTTATCTATATATTTTTTTGCCTCCATGCATATCGGTCTTCTTAATGCATCTCTATTGCCAATGTAGGCCAGAACAGGACACTGGATCCCTTGAAACTGAAGTTACAGAATGTTATGTCTGCTCTGTGGGTGTTGAAATTGAAGCTCAGTCCATCCGTTCCGTAGTCTTAACCATTGATTCATCTCTCTGGGCCCAATATAAGGAATCGTTCTATTTACTTATATTTTTATGCACAGTGACATACATATTTTCGTTCATAGTTGTCTGCAAATGACAAGCAACAACTATAGTGGTTTAAACAGATGACAAGATAAACATTACCACTTAGAAACATAAAGATATATTAGACTTTCAAACATTCTGGAAACTGAGATGAGGCATGAAAAGCCAGGTGGATTTTTGTTTGTTTGTTTTGGGTTTTTTGAGACAGGATTTCTCTGTGTAACCTCTATAACCTGTCCTGGATCTTGTTCTGTAGACCAAGCTGTCCTTGGGCTCTTAGAGCTTCATCTGCCTCTGCCTCCCAAGTGCTGGGATTAAAGGCATATTCGACCATTTCCTGGCTGTTTTTTTATATATATATTGTAATTTAATTACATTTCCCCTTTCCATTTTCTCTGTCCAAATCCTCTATGTATCCCTCCTTGATTTTCTTCCAATTCATGACTTCTTTTTTCCATTGTTGCTTCATGCACATATGTATTTGTATATACACATATATTCCTAAATATAGCCTGTTAAGTACATACAATTCTACTTGTGTGTATGTGTTCAGGGCTTTCTGTTTGGCATTGGACTACCAGTTGGAGACCTCTTCTTTGAGGAGGACCACTTCTCCAAGTTTCAGCTTTGCTCATTTGTCTATCCTTCTTTGTGCAGGGTTGATGTCTTATGGGATGTCCCTGATACAGTTTGCCATGTTAGTTGGTGTCATCCTTGCTCAACTTATATTTGCCCACTCTTGTTGGTGAGACTTTACAGTAATAGCTTGTGATGTTACTAAAAGATATATTCTCATAGCAAATTCCCAGATCCTCTGGCTCTTACAGACTTTCTGCCCACTCTTCAGCAATGTCCCTGGGCCTTAGGTGTGAGTGTGTTTTATAGCAGTATCCATTGAGACTGGGCTCCACAGTCCTGTGTTTTAACTGATTGTAGTTTTCTTAATAGTCTCCATCTATTACAGAAAGAAATTTCCTTGATGAGGAGTGAGGACTACTCTTATTTTTGGGTAAAAAGACAAATGTTTACAGATTGTTGTTAGGAATTATGCTGGTTAATAATCACTTGATTAAATTATTATATTATAAAATTCTCTTGCAACTAGTGTCTCAATTACTGCTAACAACTCTGTCTTCTGTCTTTCTAACTAGCTCCATATTGGTTAAATGTTTAAAAGTAAAAGTCCCAAAGGTACACAGAGAAACCCTGTCTCAAAACAACAACAACAAAAGTAAAAGTATGAGAAGATTAGTGTATTCTGGATATGCATTATTAAAACATCATAGGACTTTTGAATCCATTCATGTCTCTTTCTAGGAAGAATATTTTTCTACAAATGCTTTTGTGTCAAGTTCACACATATCAGAAACATTCTTTTTAATCTATTTCCATGAGCTCTGGCTCATATCTGCTCCTTTGTACGATGCTAATTATTTTGTTTGAGTCTCAGGTTATAGTGACTTATTTTGCTAAAAGTATCACTAATTAATGTTTTTGCATATGACTCAGTAATAGTAAATTATCTGGTTACTGCAGCGGCATGCCTGTTGGGTAGCAGAACAGGGAACAAGCCTTTTCTTTCAGTGCACAGTTTAAAGGGAGGGAAGGCCTGGATTCCGCTATTCTAGACTCAGTGGGGAGTTTTGTGGCAGATAATATTCTATGA
This sequence comes from Peromyscus maniculatus bairdii, assembly GCF_049852395.1. NCBI lineage: Eukaryota > Metazoa > Chordata > Mammalia > Rodentia > Cricetidae > Peromyscus > Peromyscus maniculatus. Next base: position 22,941,633 of record NC_134866.1, on the reverse strand, counting down.
GCATGTGGGCAGTCGAGAGAGAATAGAGTCAGAACCTGGGTCAAGCTATAACCTACGGGCTGCTTTCATTTGTTTACTTCCGCTACTAGCCGAGTCTCACTTCTTAAAGGATCAACAGTATCTTAAACTAAGTTAGTGCCCGAGACCAAATGTTCAATGGCATAAGTCTGTGGGAGACATTTCATAGGCAGTTTATAGCTACTAATTTTTAAAACGTGCCCAGAACACGAATATTTAACTTTATGTACCACAATATTGATTCTGTTTCCTTTGATAACCATTCATGATTTTGACTCTCAAAAATTAATTTTCTGAGCCAAGAACAATGAAAAAAATATTTGACATTGACTTTAGCCAAGATCAACTGACTCTACTACAGTATAGTTTCTTATTTTTGATATGATGAAAGCATCTGGTCAGATTTTAAGCCAGCACTGAGAGCACTGAAAAAAATCAGAAAGCAATTGTTAAAGGAATTGGAAATAGTCCATTCATAAGCCAGTGTCCTGCCTTTTTCCAATATTCATTTTTTTTCTCACTTACTTTATAAAAAACAGATTGGGGGAGCAGTCACCAACAAGGCTATCCTGTACAGAAAGGAACTTCAAAGGAGGCTACCTTACTCAGTTTAGGAAAGAATTTGGAACTTTTCCTCCAAAACTTATATGGTTTGAGAAAAATTCCACTTCTTCATTTTAAAATTAAATAATGCTTATAATTCTTGCAAACATGGTCAGGTTAGTCAAGGATAATTTATGTTTTTAATTCATAAAATGAAACAGATAAACAATTAAACTTTTGAAATTTTAATTAAATCTATTGTGATGTTCTTGTCTTTTTACAAGGGTCAAAACTGTTGACATATTTAAATGACTCCAGCATCAAGAATGTAATATGTCCAGGTAAGAGAACAATTCAAAGAGTTGGCTTAGATGTCTACAAAGCATATCTCTATCAGAAAGTGGTTTTATTAGCTGAAAGCAACCTATTTTGAATAAAGGGGTCTGAAGCCCAGCACTTCCAGTGTCTGGTTATTGTTTGTTTTGGCCTTCAAAAGCTGTTGAATTCTTGTGTTCTCAAGACTTATTCATATGAGAGTTCCTCTTATGGTACAGTTTAACTTGAAACAAAATATGGTAGTAGATACTAAGAAACATAGTTCTTTTATTTACTTGGAACTGAGTATTATTAATGAAACTACAATATGATAACTTTTAAACAAAGAAATAAAATAAATTATCTGGCAAACTCACATACCAAAGATGATTTCATGTTAGTTAGATTCTAACATGGATTAGCTGCTGATTTCCTCCAAATTAATTTAACTTAGTTTCCTTCGCTTATTATCCACCTTACTTTATGTGATAGATCTAAAATAAGCAATATCCTCGAACCAGAAGCTTAGGAGTGTGCCACATACATGGAAAAAAGGGAAGAGGTATTTTTTTTCATTATTTTGTCAGATTTTAAGGCAATATTTATTGATATACCTACATTTTAATTGCATTGGATTCTAATGAGGATACATTTTCTATTCTACAAACAAGAAAAGCCTGTTTGCATGTATGCACTCCGGGGTTTAGTGGGACTGTAACTACATTCAAATCACACATTAAGCAGAGCCTCACAGATTTATTTGGCCTCTATAGAATTTCAAATTTCTTTCAACCAAGTGGCATTAGTGTGTTGCTGAAATACATTTTAGTGGACAAAAATAGGCTCCAAAATATTTATAATTAGAGATATAATAAAAACAATGGGTGTTGTGGAACCATAATTCTCATGCTCCATAAGAGGAGGCATCAAGTGTCCCACATTCAAGGGTGCCCTTAGTTACATTGCTAATATAATACCAGTGTGGGATCCTAAAGAATATATTAAAAATAAGAAGAAGAAGATGTGAAAAATGTGGCTGAGGCTTGCATAAAGCAAGCTTATTGTGCCCATGTGGTTGTAATTATAACCAGAAATACATTTAAATTGTTTTAGCAAAAAAAAAAAAAATTCTGCTGTATTTAAAGTATTCTTTATTCCAGTGTAACATAATTAGGTAAACTATTTTTAGATACTACCATTTAGCAAACACTGTGACAGATACTTGGTGTATAAGATTATTTATATGTATATATATGTACGCATCTATATTATATATTTTTTCATATACATTTTTCAGATGTTTAAATATGGAGAAAATATAATTATGTGAGATTATGAGACAATGAAAGTATAATTATATAAGTTTTCAGAGAGTGATCAAATAATGATACCCCTATAACATATTTCTTTGTTTTTAGTAGCTGAAATATTCATTTACATAAGGGTTCGAATATTTGTTTTTTTCATTGTTAACCATGTCCACATGTGGCTGTCATTATTATTAATATTTTATTCTGTGATGAGATATATAAATATTAGAAGTATTTTCTTTCCATTTCCAAAACTCAAAATTTACAAATCTGTGAAGCAGGTGTTACAGAATGCATACATCTAAGCACACTTCACACAGATATGTTACCAGACACAAACATGAAATACAGGTTAGATATGTGGTTCTTAAACATTTTAATGCTGCAACTCTTTAATACAGTTCCTTATTTTGTGGTGATCTCCAATCATTAAACTATTTTTGTTGCTATCTCATAACTGTACTTTTGCTGCTCTTATGAATTATAATGTAATATCTGTATTTTCTGATACTCTTAGGTGACCCCTGGGGGAAGGTCTTTTAACCCCAAAAGGAGTCTTTCCCCACAGATTGTGAATCACTGTGGTAGAGTAACATAGTAGTTTTGTGATACCATAGATTTGTCAGAAGTCGTGATTGTAGTGATGGTCAAGTATGCTCATTTAAAAATAATATAGATACTAAATAAAAAATATCACATCTAAATTAGTAGAAGTATCATTGTTGCATATGAAGGGAAATCAACTATTTTCATTATTTGAACAGAAAAGAATTACAAAGATATTAAAATATCAAAATTTGTAACTAATGTGGCCAAAGCAGAGTGGTAATGGCATCCAAAGAGGTTCTTGTATACATTTTAAGAAAATTTTTATGTTTCACTAAAATATAATAGTAATAATTGATCTTTTCAATAAATATTTGGTATTAGTTAAATATTTCTTGTTTAAAGTTCATATATTTACCAAAGAAATATTTGATATGCTATTAAACTGCTATATATTTATACAAATTTAAATATGCCTGTTTTTTTTCCACTCAAGTGTTTTTCATCTACCAAATATTTAAGTTTACTTTATATCAAAATATATACAATTAGTAATGTAGAATAGTCAAATATTGAAAACAAATGTTTGTTTACAAAAATAAGATAAACAAAGTGTGTTATGCTTATATTCTTAAGCATTATGTGAAATTAATTTTTAAAAATGCTTTAGAACATGAGAATTTTAAGTAGACTATGCAGTATAGGACATTCAAGAGCAAGAATGAAATTTTCAAGTAAAACTAATAAGTTGAAAATATTTTAAAGCAGACAACAGATTTTAATTTTGATTTTCTTTTTAAGACAGGGTTTCTATATGTAACAGCTTTGGTTGTCCTGGAACTCACTCTGTAGGCTAGGCTGGCCTTGAACTCACAGAGATCCACCTGCTTCTGCCTCCCAAGTGCTGGGATTAAAGGCTTGTGCCACCAATACTTGGCTCTAGCTTTTAAAATTTTAAGGGAAGTTCTCATGTAACTCAACCTGGCTTCAGTTTCATAGTATACCCAAGGATAGATAGTCTTGAACACCTGATATTCCTGTCTCCACATCCCACTGTACTTTTTAAAAGTAGCTTGTGAAGCATATTCTTGTGCTAATTTTATGTCAGCTTGACACAAGCTGTAGTCATCTGAGAAGAGGGAACCTCAATTAGGAAAATGCCTCCATACATCAGGCTGTAGAGAAAAGCATCTAGGGCATTATCTTAATTAGTGATTGAAGACAAGGAAGGCACAGCTTATGTGGGTGGTGGTACTCCTGAGCTGGTGGTTCTGAGTTCTATAAGAAAGCAGGCTGAGCAAACCCGGAAGCTGCACCACACCAGGCCTCTGCAACAGCGGCTGACTCCAGGCTCCTGCTCTGACATCTCTCAATGACAGACTACCATGTCAAGTGTAATCAAATAATCCTTTCCTCTCTGACTTGTTTTTTTTTTCATGGTGTTTATCATAGTAATAATAACTCTAACTAAGACAATCCTTAAATATTTAAATTATAATAAATTATTAATAAATTTATTTGATAAAAACACTTAAAATACTAGATTTTTTTGTTTCAAATATTACAATTCTTATGAAAACATCAGAATAAAAGACCTGAAACTTATGTTTGAATTATGTTTTTTACAAGCTATCCACATTGAAGTCTTTACAGATTGGATCAGTATCTTACTGACAAACATGTTCTAAAACTAAAGTTAACATATTTTTCACACTTGCCTCCAATGATACCACAAGAATGATATATTGTAGCTGAAGTTTTGCTGGTTCTGACTGGCCCAGGGTCAGGACAAATCTTTCCCACTCGTGTCCCCTAAGTAAGCACACAGAGACTTACATTACTTATATACTGTATGGGTGTGGCATGCTGCTTGCTTCCTGTTCCTATGTCTTTAATTAACCCATTTCTATAAATCTATAACTTGCCACATGGCTCGTGTCTTACTGGTATCTTGCATCATGATTCTCCTCGTGGTGGCTGGCAGCGTCTCCCTGCCTCAGCCTCTACCTCCCAGAATTCTCCTCCTCCTTGTCTTGCCTACACTATCCTTCCTACCTGGCTACTGGCCAATCAGCGTGTTATTTATCAATCAATCATAGCAACATATATTTATAGCATACAGGACATCCCACAGCAGTACATATCCAAGGAAAAATCTAAGTTTCTAATATTTTAAAACAAAGCATAATTAATGCTTTAATTAAAAGATTTCTATGTAAAATAATGTGTATATTATCTAATCGCTAAACCTCTAAAATGTTTACTTCATTAATTATCACAACTTTAAAATTTCATGCATAAATTATAAGGTAATTTTATTACTTTCTCATGGTCTCAATGGCATTCTTTTGTTCTAAATGAAAATAATCAATACAGTGATATAAAAATCTTGGAATTATTTATCAGTTTATGGTGCTGTCCTTATTCTTACATTCCCCAGAAATAATGGAAAAATATTAGTATGATTATAAATATTGTATGAACATTCAGTGAATAATGAAAAAAAATCTTTTTAAGTTGTCCATTGTCCTTAAATGTTATTTTTTTTATTACACAAAGTAAGATGAAAAACAATTAGGGGTATAAGCTGAGGAGGAGGAATCTAAATGAAGGAAGAAGGTGAAGGAGGGAGTGAAGATGGGTGAAATCAACTAGAACTCATTATATAAATGTATAAAACTGTCAAACAATACAAAAGTAAGTCATAATTTAAAGCCTAATGGGATTATGACACAAAGCTGGATTGTCAAGCCTACTATCAACTCAAGTGAAAAATAGCAATAATTAATGTGAAAAGTCAATACTTGCACTTTCATTGCATTGATCCAGTTCATAAATAACAATATTTTTCCGTAATCTCAGAAACAGTATTAAGGCTTTTTAAAAATGAAATTGCATTCTAACTATATTCAGAATCTGAAAATTTATTTTAGAAGCAATGTCATGGCACTTTCTTCAATTATGGAAATTTTCTATAATAATTGATTTCCCCTCAGAGTATTGTCACCAACCACAAATGGAATTTGAACATTTGACTTTTGATTAATATCACTAAGCATTTGTCCAATCTCAAGTTAATGATGGACATTATTTTCAAAGTGAACAATTATCCACCACAAGGTGAATAGCATCAATGATGAACAATTAAAAAGATTTTTTCTTTGTTTTCTCCCTGAACTTAAGATCCTGAGGGAAAAAAGGAGTGGATAAATTGTTTGCAGATATTTTTCATGAAGCTTTATACGAAAATCATGCAAATATTCTATTTTATGATTTTTCCATTCCTTTCAAGAATGAAAAGAATCAATATGCTTTGTGTTAACAATTGTCTAACTGAACAGAAATCTGGACTATCCCTGTCTTACACTTATACTTCTATTTTTTCCCCATGGTTTCCTGAATATAAATTTCAGAGTAAAGAAACAATATCTAGATATTATGTTTGATCCTTAGAAATCTTTTAATCTAATTTACATGTTCTGGTTGGTCATTTTTTCCTGGTTGAGACACTCTAGATTCATCTGTAGAGAAAGAACCTCAACAGAAAAAAAAAATGCCCCCATCAGATTATCAGAAGCCACATCTGTGCAGTATTTTCTTGATTTTTGATCGATGTGGGAGAACCTAGACCACTGGGGTGTAGGGTCACCCTGGGCAGGAGGTCTTGTGTTATACAAGAAAAGAGGAGAAGCAAGTCATAAAAAGGCAAGTCAATGAGCAGTGTCCCTCCCCGGTCTCTGCTTTACTTCCTGCCTATATGTTTCTTTCTTGAGCTCCTGCCCTGACTGCCCTTTTGCTTCCTGATGGACTGACTGTAAGCAGTAAGGAGTAAGTAGAAATGAACCACTTTTCTTCAGATTGCTCTTGATTATTGTCTTTATCACAGCAATAGAAAGCAAATATAGCAACAAGATAAAATATATTCTTCCTATCAGGAACTTTAGTCACATGGGCAAGTACTTTGACTACCAGAGAGATTGTCTACTGTGCTTTTTTTTAATTTGTCTTTTTTTTTGTATTTATGATATGTGTGTGCCTGTGCCTGCAAGAGTTTGTGTGTACCACATATGTTCAAGTGTCTGCTGTGGGACGGTCTGTATGTCAAATTGCTCTGATTGGTCAATAAATAAAACACTGATTGGCCAGTGGCCAGGCAGGAAGTAGGTGGGACAAGGAGAGAGGAGAATTCTGGGAAGCAGAAGGCTGAGGCAGAGAGACACTGCAGCCGCCGCCATGACAAGCAGCATGTGAAGACGCCGGTAAGCCACCAGCCACGTGGCAAGGTATAGATTTATGGAAATGGATTAATTTAAGATAAAAGAACAGTTAGCAAGAAGCCTGCCACGGCCATACAGTTTGTAAGCAATATAAGTCTCTGTGTTTACTTGGTTGGGTCTGAGCGGCTGTGGGACTGGCGGGTGACAAAGATTTGTCCTGACTGTGGGCAAAGCAGAAAAACTCCAGCTACAAGTGTCAAAGATGCCAGTGGGTACAGAATAAGTGAATTCCTCTGGGACAGGAATCACATAATATTGTGAATCAACTAATGTGATTGCAGGGAATGTAACCTGGGTCTTCTCGCAGTGTGTAACTCTGCCTTCTTACACACTGAGCCAGTTCTCTAGAAACGATGCCTACTACTCTAATCATATACATGTATTCTTTATATTTTCACAATATTCCCCCCCTCCATGCATACAAGTATTTACCTCAAACCAGTTGGCTACAGATAACAAAATCCTTTGAGTACCTCCCAAGAACACCTGTCCTTTGGAATTCACTATGATGCTGTCCAGATGAATTTCAAGATACACAGTGGTCTTCAAAATTAGTTTGATTGATAAACTTATGATGTCCTAGAATTTCAGGGTTTGGTATGTGATAGTGTTTAATATTCACACTGTTCTCTGAGGAAAGAAACAGAAAAATACCTGTAAATACCCAAACATCTAATTATCTCCCAATTACTTGAACTTCCAGTTGAATAAAATGAGAACAATTAATAATTTTTGAAAATGTTTCATGGTCTGTACAGTGCCAAACTAATCAGTTTGGATAGTTAATTTTTTTTTTCTGAGACAGGGTTTCTCTGTGTAGGTTTTTGCCTTTCCTGGAACTCTCTTTGGAGACCAGGCTGGCCTTGAATTCACAGAGATCCTCCTGCCTCTGCCTCCCAAGTGCTGGGATTAAAGGCATGCGCCACCACCACCCGGCTTATTTTTATGTAAGTACATAACATGCTCACAAATTACTTTAGCATGTTTCTTAATCTAATGCATCACAAATGTTGACATTTTCCTGATTGAGTAAACTCTATTCGAAATCTACAGGAAGCAGACAGACAAAACTTTTAGCTTAAACTCTCTATGCCCATGGCCAAGCTAAGTCCTCTTTTAGTTTTTCATTTCCTTGTGATATAAGAATTAAATTGTATCACTTGATTTCAGAAAAAAACATTACATTAGATTAAGCTAAGTGTGTGTTCAGGTACATACCTTATTATGACTTTCTCTGGGTCATTTTAAAAGCCAATTCTGTATGTAATGATTATGATTGGAAGAGATGGAAAATCATGCAGTAATAGCAATATTAGTATATAGAAGGAAAGATGAGAAGAATATTAAAAGATACATGGCATATGTACTGGGTAAAATATCCCAAATAATACATATAAACTCAGCTTAAAGGAAGTAGTATAGTGGTTTATTGATGATATCATTGCTCATTTTAGTGAAAACATAATGGGTTCTTTCAAAAACCACTAATGTATATTTCATATTCACAAACTGTAAATTCTGTGCACAGGGTTATATACCATACAGAATATTCTGAGTCAAAGACAAAGAAACCATGTATGGACAAACAATCTTCAAAGACAGATTGAATTTACCCTTTTCTGATGATTTCTATTAAAGTAATCATTAGTTTGGAAATTATGCTTTTCTAGATTTCAATATGAACTATGACATTTTCCCAAACAGATCTTTATTATTTATAATCGCAGGAAAATTCTATCATCAAGGTGCCTGCCAAAATAAATACCGATAATAACTAGACTTTAAAACATAATATATCTCTGGATGAGGTTCAAGAGTGAAGTATCTGCTAGCATCTTTGAGCATCTGGAGTCAATCTCCAGTAGCTCAAAATTCAGACAATCACTTCATTACAAAACACGGGAAATTTAGCACAATTTATTAAGTGGAAACATACATTTCACATTCAGATAGCATACACATCAGGGAACATTAAATTTGAAAAAATAAGGATAAGAGGTCAGATACCATACAAGAGAATATAATCTTCAGATACCCCTATATAACTTTTGTTATATAAAATTTTTAGATTATATTTCTAAATGCTCATGACATTAGAAGAACTCAAGTACATATGAACACAATATAATAAACATAGAAATAATGGGGATAATTTATTCTGTTGCTGGAGAGCTTCTCTCCAGGTCCCACCAAGCCCCGCAGTCCCACAACCCACGTATAAAATAATCACTCAGACGCTTATATTACTTATAAACTGTATGGTCATGGCAGGCTTCTTGCTAACTGTTCTTATATCTTAAATTAACCCATTTCTATAAATCTATACCTTGCCACATGGCTCATGGCTTACAGGCATCTTTACATGCTGCTTGTCCTGGTGGTGGCTGGCAGTGTCTCCCCCTCCTTCTTCCTGTTTCCCCAATTCTCCTCTCTCCTTGTCCCGCCTATACTTCCTGCCTGGTCACTGGCCAATCAGTGTTTTATTTATATAGAGAGATATGCACAGTACTTCCCCTTTTCTTTCTTTCTTTTTTTTTTTTTTTTTTTTTTTTTTTTTTTGGTTTTTCGAGACAGGGTTTCTCTGCGTAGTTTTGCGCCTTTCCTGGAGCTCACTTGGTAGCCCAGGCTGGCCTCGAACTCACAGCTATCCGCCTGGCTCTGCCTCCCGAGTGCTGGGATTAAAGGCGTGCGCCACCACCGCCCGGCTCTTTCTTTTTTTTTTTAAAGGAAGGTTTTAAATTTAACATAGTAAAATTACATATAACAAAACAATTATCGAGCAAGAATTACAGTTACAATATTAAACAAGATGTCCTATCTATCTTATATTGGTGAGTCTAAGGTTTTACATCTAACTTTACTCTAAGACTTGCTGCAAACCTACAGTTAGTCTAACTGAGATTTAACTATCTGAGCTTTCTCACAGTACCCAACAGAGATAACATCACCCCCTAAACAGCAGGAAGCAATTCTAAGAAAACAACACCCCTTCTCCCTTAGGTTTCATAGTTCTCAGGGTTATGGATGATGGTTATAGGGTATGTGGTGGAAGAAAATATTAGACTCAGTTTTCTAAAAAAAGGAGGTGAGCACGGTGACAGATATGGATCTATTTGCAGCCTTCTACACGCTGATATCCAGTTATGCCAGCACCATTTGTTGAAGATGCTTTCTTTTTTCCATTGTACACTTTTGGCTTCTTTGTCAAAAATTATATGTCCATAGGTGTGTGGGTTAATGTCAGGGTCTTCAATTTGATTCCATTGGTCCACATGTCGGTTTTTATGCCAATACCAGGCTGTTTTTATTACTGTAGCTCTATAGTAGAGCTTGAAGTCGGGGATTGTGATGCCTCCAGAAGTTGTTTTATTGTACAGGTTTCTTTTAGCTATGCTAGATGTGGAACAAGGATGACTAGACTGCTACTCACATCACCAGTGAGGCTACCTGGAAAATGGGACCCCAAAAAAGACACGGAGAAATGGACAAGATCTACATGAATAGCCTGGTCATGAGTGGGAACAATGAAGGGCGACAGTCGAGGGAAAGAGTGGGAGATCCTAGCTGGATCAAGAAAAGAGAGGGAGAACAAGGAATAGGAGACCATGGTAAATGAAGACCACATGGGAAGGTGAGAAGGGGAGGAAGCAGAGAGCTAGGGAGGCCCACGGAGATCCACAAAGATACCCCCTCAAAAGACTGCTGGCAATGGTCGCGAGACGGCAGGAACTGACCTACTCTGGTGATGGAATGGCCAGACACCCAAATAGTGATGCCATAAACCCCATCCAAGGACTGAGGAATCTGAAGGCAGACATCCACGGCTGGGCCCCTGGTGGAGCACTGGGAGTCTAATTAGTGAGTATGAAGAGGATTTATATGAGCGAGAATTGTTGAAGCCAAGGTTGGATAAAGCACCGGGATAAATAACCAAATGAATGGAAGCACAGGATCTATGAACCAAAGGCTGAGGGGCCCCCAACTGGATCAGGCCACCTGAACGGGTGAGACAGTCAGTTGGCTTGATCTGTTTGGGAGGCAGCTGTGCATTGGTGCCAGGTCCTGGGCTTGTTGCATGAGTTGGCTATTTGAATCCTGGGACTTATGCAGGGACACTTGGCTCGGTCTGGGAGGGGGGAATGGACCTGCCTGGACTGAGTCTACCAGGTCAACCCCGGTCCTCGGGGGAGACCTTGATCTGGAGGAGGTGGGAATGGGGGGTGGGCTGGGGGGAGGGGTGGGCGAGAGGGGGAGAACAGGGGATTCTGTGGCTATTATGTTGAACTGAATGGTGTTGTAAAATAATAATAATAATAATAATAATAAAAAAACCAAAAAAAAAAACTATAAAGATAAATTTTAAAAATGGAATGAATCATAAAATCATCAGAATGGTAGTATTAAATAACTTATGATGTAAAGAGAAAAAAAAAAAAAAAAAAAGGAGGTGAGGAGATGAAATGGAATGGATAGGTATAAGACATTATGGTAGATTATTGAATATACTAGTAAAACAGTTTAGTAAAATAGCAGCCTTAGATAATTTGCACTGTTATATATTCTTATATGTTGATACAAATCTAAACTATTTTTATATTCTTGTTTAAGATTTGTATATTGATACAAATACAGAACTATATTTGTTATAATGTACATATATTTCTACTCTTACTTGAAATATTTGTATATTGATACAAATGTAAATCTATATCTGTCATACTTTATGTATGTTCTACTTGTGTTTAGGATATTCAGTATATTGATATATATTTAAGATTATTGTCATATTGCATATAACACTATATTTTCCTACATCTGTTATAAATATCTTGTGTATTGTCACAATATTTAAGTCATCGTTCTTTACCATACATTTACTTATAGACTGTTTACCTTGTTTACATGAAGCCTTAGTCCTTAGGTTATTTCAGTAAATAAGACTTAATAGATTTATAGTCACCTATGCTTGTCATCTCTATAATTATATTAGTTAGGTTATCCAGATTTACAGATACATAGGTCAGATGGACAGGTAATCTTCAAACACTTCATAGACCTAGAGAATATGGCATTTAAATAACTTAGAATTCTATTGATGCAAGAGACACAATTGCTACTGGCTGCACCAATTTGATCCTGAGAGAATGTTGGGCTTCTAGACATTTCCATTTGGAAGTTTGTCTTCTTGGCACAAAATGGCCTACTGGGCAGAGAACTGCCCTTGCCTCGACTGCTGACAGTATGAATGCAATGCTGTCCTTTCTGGACAAGTGGGACACAAGGAAAGCGACCACTGTATTCTACCAAGACAGGGTAAGATGGTCTTTCAGAATTCCTGCTTCTGAAAATGGTCTGTCAGATACTCTAGGCCTGTAGCCAATTTGAATGTACCAACAATGCTGAGAAACATTAGGTGACTGTCCAGGCTGCCAGCTGTCTCAGTCTACTCTTGCAAGATTCCCGAAAGTTGCTTGCATCTATCTACCATTTCTCAGGTACCATTATATTCCTTCTCGGGTCTTTGATGGGATTGAAGACTAGCAGTTATAGTTACAACTTAGTATATATACTAATATATATATATATATTAGATAGAACATATTGAGTATTAGATTCAGGTTCTTTGGGATAGGATACCTTTTGGAATGATCTTTGTAACATGCCATTTACCTATGCTGTATACTTCTCTGGATTTTAGTATGTGTTTCTTGCTTGATATTGTTCTCATTGGTTGTAGTTCCATCTTATCTAGCTCATTATCCCTCATTATTCCTGGACAATATTTGATAACCATTCCTTTGTATATAGTCTTGTATTAGGTTAGAACCTTCCTATATAGACAAAAAGGGGGAGATGTAGTGGGTAGCCATTCCAGCATTGACATGGAAGTTCCAACCCCCATTGAGGCTTCCGCAACTGTCACACCTACAAGGCAGGGCCAAGGGAGCCTCCTGGAGACCCAAGATCTGGAAGGGCCAACACTCTCTCTGTTCCTGGACCCTGAATGGTGGAGGTAGACCAAGCAGAGCTCCAGAGAACACCGCTGGACTACGATACACTTCCCCCAGACCCCGCAACCTATCTATTTCATTTGTAAGTTACCCACTAAATAAATTTTCCTTTTAACTATGTGGTGTGACCTTAATAATTTCACCATTATTATTCCTAGACCCAATTTCCAAATGTTCTTATAATTCCTTTTAAAATATTTTTTCCATAACCTCTGATGAATGATACTATGTCAAAATTGAGTTATAGTGTTAAAAATATAAAATCAAGGTCCAGAATTTAAATCAATCCCAAGAGTAAATATTATCTTCCACAAGTAATCTACATTTGACCACTATATTGGAAAAGAAAACATGTGTTATATAATTAAATAAGACACATAAATGTAAACTGATATAAATATAAATATAAATATAAATATAAATATAAACCTAGATGTCATTTCATGTCAACATTGGTTTTGACAAAGAAAATGAAGCGTATTTTGTTGTGCCTATCAAGTGAGCCTCAGTCCATAAATCATACCCATTACAGAAAAATAAATAACCAACACACCCTCACTAACACACAGAGGCTTGCTTTTCTGATGTTAGACATTGCCATACCACACACATAATAACCTCTCCCTCCAAGTACATATAATGAGGCGTGATTAAAGTAAAATATGATGTTATATAAAATTCTAGTAATATAATGTCTGCACTTGGTTCTGTATGATGATGTAAGCTATTACAATATTCAGATTCTATTAGAGAAATGTCTCTAGATCATGCCACATTCAACTTCATGTAGAGGTCATCAGTGAAATGTGGAAACAAAATGGAGAAGTTATGGAATGAATATGCCAAAGACTGGAACTGATTAGCCATATGAAAAAAATTTGAGTATATTTCAATTAACATATTCTGATTACAGAAAATCCAAATTCAGCTTAATTGACACCAATAGCACATTCTTCAAGCCCATAAATTAACTCCCTGGGAAACATAACTGCAGGAATGTTTAACAGAAGCTTCTATAATGAGTATGTTAGCTGTCTCACAAATGTTCTGGAGAGTGCATTTAGGTGTCGTTGGAATATTTCGGCACCACTGGAGGTGAACAAATTACCCAGCTACATTTCCTAAGAAGTTTCACAAAAGAAGCTATTTTAAGTTTTTACGCACTTTGAGGCGAGATTTAGGAACAGTGTATGAGATTAATGACTTAGACAGATAATGACAACAGAATTTATAATGCAAGAGATACTAATGCTTATTCTACTATATTTGTCTATCAGAGAAAACTCCTGATCACCATAGAAACTCATAAAGACATTATGAAGTTATTTTATGCTTGGAGATTTCCTGTATAATAACAGGTGCTAATAGTCAAGTCCAAATCTAAATGTATGTGTTATTTTTGCTGCAATAAAATATTTAATTTTCATGAAATATACAGACTCTAAATTCTCTATTAACATAGAAGTCAGAAATGAAAAAGTAATGCAAAATATTAAGAGAAGGGAAAGCAAGTTTGCTTAGCACGGAAAGGCACTTTTTACCAAGTCTGATGATGTGATCTGATGATCACTCTCCAAGGTGGACATGGTGGACAAAATGAATTGACGCTATAGTCTGTCCCATGATCTCATGTGCACTGTGGCATTGATTCTGCCAACACTCATAATCCAGAGGCATACATACAAAATGCATAAATACATGTATTGATTTTTTAAATTATTAAATAGATGAATAAACACAGATAAATTTATTTCTCTGCAGAATTGGTTTTTGTCTTATTATCTCCTCTAATCTTCAGTGTGTCAGAGATTTTGTCTATAAGCTCAGATTAACTCCACTGATGAAATAGCCTCCCAGTCTTCTCAGTTCATCATTAGAAGCCTTCTCCCTTTGGATTCGTGAGATTGGGTTGACTTAAGCATAAGGAAAACAGAGGAGCTGGTTGCATTCAAGCAACACAGAGCCCTTGATTATGTTGAGAAACAGCAAACCTTAAGAGTATTTCATCTGGCAATTTAATTTATACAGTTCCTCTTAGGGAAAGCAGAGAGAGAATTCAGTGTTAATTTGTGAGAGGACCCAGGGAATCAGGTGGAATTGGAAGAGTGAAAGTGTTCTGAGAGGAATTAGAGATCCCAGACCATTCCAGTAGACTTTGAACTCTAAAGGCCATTTATATTACATGGGGATTAACTATTGACAATGGAACATCCTTGCTCTTCAAAAGCTTCCTTTTTATCTGATAATATTAAGTTCCCCATACGATTTCTATACTAATTAGGGTGCTCTTATTTTATAGAGCTCATTGATCAGGATCCTAAAGTATGTTTGTTGGTAGCAAGATGAATTAAAAGTTATTTAAAATATCAATAATTTTTCTAAAATGTAAGAAAATATTTTTCTCAAAATAAGTATTTTCCCATTGTTGGATCAGAGTACATCTGCTATATTGTGCTGTTCACAGAATAAATAATCCTTTCTCCCTGAATACCTGGATTATTTCTCTTATAATTTTTCTATTTACTTATTCATTTATTTACAGGCACCTTGTAAAAATAATCAACTAAGAGAATGCTGAATATTAACTGAAGAGTATATTAGCAATTCAACTATTTCTTAGAGATCTAATTCAGATTTGATATAATCTGAGAAATCCATGTGAGAAATGAAATAAAAACATAACCGTTTATGTCTAGACACATAATATTTTCAATAAGGTTAATTTAAAGATTCTTCTACATGTCTGAATTTTACATGTCTCTAATAATGTTTTAGTTAGCACATATATGTCAGAAACATATAACAAACAGTTTTAACCTGAACCCTATTGAAAGACCATATATATATTTTTTCCTTTTTTGGAAAATACACATTTTGCTCACATAATATATCAGAATTATGACTACTCATCATCACCATCTCTTCCATCTGAATCCACAATCTAAAATTTCCCTGCTAGTTTTAAGCTTTAGTCATTGTAATTCTGTCAGAGAGTAGGGAGCATCAGGGTAAAAGATTTCCCACTCTGGACATAGAACATTTTGAGCAGAAATCCATCTGAATTTGTATTTGCTCTAAAAATTGTTTATTCAATCATTTTCAGAATTTATAAATGCATATCAGAAAAAAGAAAGGAATGGCTTTGGATTCCAGACTGGATTCTCATTTTGCACTAGAAAGACTGATCAGAAGGTTAACTTTTGTAGCTTTTATTCTATGACATAGAGATAGTTGTTTAAGTTACATAAAACTTTCCATTAAACTACTAAATAAAGACTAATATGCCTTTAGGAAGAATAGCTGACTCTATGATATATTTCTATATATCTTACATATTCTATATTTGATATATATTATATTGCTATTTAGAGCAGTTCTTTGAATAAATAGCTGAAGCTTAAGTTTGCCTGGATTGTTTAAAATTTTCAATAAACACAATCATTTGGATGACATGATTAGAAACATAATTTCTTGGTCCTTCATGTGTTTAGAATCTGACCAAATGCCTGCTTTCAGTAGATACAGTTATATTAATTAATAACACAAAAGACAAATTTTATCCAACAATCTATTCTCTCCATTTTGAAAAAATTAAATGAAATGTGTTAATATTATCTCATTAAAACAGTATGGATTCCAATAACTCATCATGTAATTATCAGCTATATTTTTAAAGTTTATGCACAATGTAGATAATCAAATTATTAAAATACTAACCACCAAATATAACTACTACATTGATATAAAAGTTTTTTAAATTATTTAATGTAAAATAGAAAATATGTGAAAGCATTTATGTTAATTCATGTTGATATGCTACCAAAATATATAAAAATCAATGATTATAGCTTCCAAATAGTTGATATGCGTAAAAGCATAATTTTCAAATAATGCCTATATAAATGTCACTTTGTTGATTATATAAATTCAGAGATTTACAGATTTTAGAGATTTTCAGGAAGAACAATATTTACACCAAATTCTGAAGGTTTCTTTTTATTTTTCTTTACATAAATTAAGCTTGTCATACTAATTACATATACGAAGCTTCATGTCAAAGAGATATGACATTTTTAAAAGTTTATTTAGAAAACATCTCTCGGGACAACTATGCAAACAGCTTGTCAACTTTCTGACTTTCTTTAGCATATAGGGTGTCAGGCAGATTACCGCACCCAGGCATCCAGCAAAGTAGGCAGGTCTCATTAAGGGACAACCTTTACCCACTCAAAAATTCTTCTCACATTAGCAATGAGGACTCTGGCGTCACCCCACATCGTTATTTTCCTTACTCATAAGTTTAAGGCATGAGATAGGCCATTTTATTGTAATTTTAAAACAATTATTCACTTTGTAAGCCGATTTTATATATTCATTAGGGCTTCATTTCAAATGGTTGCCTTAGCAGTTTTGGTTTAACACTCTCAATTCCAACATCCACTTGCAGTTCCTAAATCAATTACATTGATCCAATTTTAATATTTATTTGCCAACAAATATAAGGTATCATTGGTAATTTTACCAAACCATTACTTGCTATGTCAAAACAATTGGATACAGGGTGATCATGTCAGGCTGCACTACACACGTAAACCAATAGGTGATAAAAGATTGATTAGATTTGATAATTTGAAGTGATATTTTGGAGTTTGACAATATATAGTAAGTAAACACACTTTTAAGCATTTTCAGATACAACACTATGTTTAAAATTACTATTTGTAAATAATACATGAATTTGTTTAATAATGCATGATTTTAAAGTGTTTTAAGGCCTGCTGCATTAGTCGATACAGTGACTATCATTGTTTCTCTTGCTACCTGCTTTTCTAGAAGACTGCGATGCACAGATCACATAGTTAGCTATGTAAGAGCTTGAAGAAAGTCCCCTCTACAGGGTTCCTTTTACCCTACTTTTCCTATACTTTCTTACTCTTCTCCTGTTTTCTGTGGTTACTTCAGGCTAAAGATTCTGAACAGAGTCGTCAACAAATAAGAAGGATCAGGATTTTTCTTTCTCGTTCTGGGTTATCTCCCAAAATATGATCTTTTCTAGTTCTACCCATTTGTCTGAAAACTTCATGACTCTATTTTTCTTAAGAGCTGATTAGTATCCCAGATTGTATGTATGGCATATTTTCATTATCCATTCCTCAGGTGAAGGACCTTTTGGTTGTTTCACTTTCTTAGTTGTTGTGAAGAAAGCAGTAATGAACATATCAGAACAAATATCTGCGGAGTAGGATGCCCATTCCTTTGGACATACGTAAAAGTGTTACACAGCTGGGCCATATGGTAGAAATTTGTTTAGCATTTTGAAGATTTTGTTTTGTTTTGTTTTTCAAGACCGGGTTTCTCTGTGTAGTTTTGGTGCCTGTCCTGGATCTTGCTCTGTAGCCCAGGCTGGCCTTGAACTCACAAAGATCCACCTGGCTCTGCCTCCCGGGTGCTGGGATTAAAGGTGTGTGCCCCCACCGCCCGGCCATATGTTTTGAAGATTCTTCCCACTGATTTCCAGAGTGGTTGAAAACGTTTGCCATCACAACAACAGTGGATGATAGTTCTCCTTCCTCCCATATTCTTCAGCATTTGTTGTTAGTTGTTTTGTTGGTATTCACCATTTTTACTGGTGTAAGAAAATTCTCTAGTTGTTCGGATTTTCATTCCATTAATTGCTAGGGGTGACTGAAATTTTAAAGATATTTACTAGCCTTTTATTTTTCTTTTTAGAATTCTTTGTTCAGATCCTCATCCTATTGTTTAAACTAAAATTACATATAATGCACATATTATTGTGTATACATATATCATTTAAATCAAAATTTTCCACTCTGTAGATAATGCTCTTCACAAGAACAATAGATTATCCTAATAAAACTCCAACGCAAAGCATTAGAGGACTCCCATTTGAGTGACTGTTCAGGTTGAGCATATGATTCCCAAAACTTTATAGACTATTACTGTTGTCTCCAGTTATTTCTCATGTGTGGATGGTACATCCTTACTGATGATACCATGCACTTTAGATACAGGGCCCCAAAGTTTCTGAGCTTGAATTGACCATTAACATCTCCTCTCTGAGGAAGGTGGCCAAAAATAGCCCTACTCAGCTAATAGGCCTTTCAAACATAAAGTTGACCAGCATGGTGCACTAACAATATGAGTACAACACAGGTACAAATACCTTGGCAGTAACTAATAGCTCTCTAGTTGGACTAGTGCTGTTCAACAAGAGGAAAGTCATTCCTGACACTGGAAACCTGAGCCTAGCCAATCCATGAATCTTGGAGAAGAACCTACAACTGCCACTTTATTAAACTAGCAAAGGCTCTAACTGCATTCTATATAGTGATTTTTATACCCATAAATAAGTATAGTTCTTATGCATCATCAAAGAACATTCTCTTTGGAACAGAGACCATTAATGAATATTGAAACTGATCAACATGTAGAGCACAAGAGATCATGTGATGGCACCTCATCCCAACTCAACTGACAGACCTACAACGTAATTTCTACACTTAAGGAACAACAAATGGCAGAGGAACAGGAAATTTGCTGTGAGATTGTGACTCCTAGTTATGACAGAGAGGATATACCCATTCAGTCTCATCAACATGGATACCTAAACAAAACCTGCACAAAGGAGGACACCAATAGACAGATGTACTAAAATGAAGAACCGTGTACATTAAACTGTGGGCAACTGGGAAAGGCTGGAAGGAGAAGAACTTCATTCAAATGGAAGAGCAAGAAGACAGATGATACCAAGTCATATCAAGAAATACCAAGTTATCAACTCTGTCATCACCTATCTGTAGGCAAGAGAGGATGGACTGTGCAGATTATACATATGCACATATGCGTGTGTGTATATATATATATATATATATATATATATATATATATATATATATATATTACACAAAGACACACAAACACATACACACATGTACATACATGTAATAGCAATTTATAAAGAAAGGTCATGGATTTGAAAGAGCAGGGTGGTGCGTGGGGAAAGTTTGTAGGGAAGAATGGGAAAGGAAGAACTGTGTAATTATATAATAACTTCAAAAAATAAAATAATAAAAATATATTGTGCATACATAATGTGTATGACAGGACATTTTGACATAGTGAGATGTTTACAAAACCTAATGTGCATGGTTGCTTCTTTTTGATCTATAATATTTTGTTTTGTAATTGATTTCATTATGGCATTTTCCACAAATACTTTTTGGAAATCTAGCAACCTATCATCTTCCTGCATTCTATTCTTCATGCCCATGTACCGTGAACATCCATCTGTAAAATGTATATTTTCATCAACAAATTTAGAAATGGTGAAAGAAGGTGTAAGAGTAGTTGTGGTTATGTGAGAACAGTAACTCATAGAAAATTAATATGTACAAACACGTTAAAATATAAGCATCTCTATCCAGAACCTGGAAAAAAAATAATGAACATTTCTCGAAGAAAACCATGATAGAAACAGCCATTCTTAGTTAAAAGTGGTACAGTCCATTCAGAATTTTTTTGTCAGAAAGAAAGGACACTGCACAGGGAAGTCTGTGTACCTGTGCCTTTGCCTGAAATGCTGACTCAGCTGTCATGTCCCAGAGAAGCACTGGCAAGACCTGTGTCAAAAAGTTTTGACCTTTGCTTTTTTTCCAGGGGTTCCAATTTCATACCCTACAGTTAAGTCTTTGATACATTTAACATGGTCTCTTGGGTACACTGTAAGAGAAAAGAGGTCACTTTCATTTTCTTGATGTGAACATCCAGTTTCCTCAATACACGATTGTTGATACAGGTATTCCCACATGTTTCTTTTTGTGTTCCCCAATAAGGATTAGTTCAGCATATATGTCTGGATTTATTTTTTCATGTGCTTTTCTTCCGGTGCCAATGTACACTAGGTCTATTAAGAAAATATATCAGTGGCAACATGGCTTTTTATCACAACACTAATCCCATATAGAAGAGTGTAATGATTATTTTTTTTTTTTTTGGCCTACCAGTGAGCTTCCAAATAATGATATGGAGACTTCTTATTAATTATGAAAGCTATAGCTTAGGCTTGTTCCTACCTAGCTCTTATAATTTAAATTAACCTATTTATATTAATCTATGTTTTATCACATGGCATTATCTCTCTTCCATCTTGTACCTCCTGATTCCTCTCTTTGTTTCCTGGTGTCTCTTTCTCACACCTAGATTCATCTCATACTTCCTCTTTCTCAGTCTGGAAATCCCACCTATACCTCCTGCCTAGCTATTTGCCATTCAGCACTTTATTAAACCAATTACAGCAGTATATCTTCGCACAGTATAAAAACGTCCCAAAATAGAAGAGCTTTATGATGGTTTGCATATGAAATGTTTCTACAGGCTCATGTGTTGAAAGCTTACTCTTTAACTTGAGGTTGGTAGGGTTTTAGGGAACAAGATCTAGCTAAAGGATATATGTCACTTAGGGCCTGTTTGGAAGTATAGACCTTGACTTGGACTCTTTTCCATCTCCATGCTTCCCAATTGTGTTTAATTGAGCAATTGGGTTCTGGCATGCCATTCTGCCATGATGTTCTGAAGGAAAGAGAGGCAGGTATGGGAATAAAGGAAAGAAAGAATGGGCAAATGAATGAATGAACCTAATGTGTTGCCCTAGTGACAAAATGCCTGACAAATTGATTTAAATGAGCTAAGATTTATTTTGGCTCGTGGTTTTATAGGATTTCATGTTTACTCACTTGACCCAATTTGCTTTGTCCTTATGGGGGCAGAGCATCACGGTAGGGAAGAAATGGTGTAGTCAAAGTACTCATAGTATAGTGGCTAGGAAGAAAAAGGGGAATAATAGACTTTTGCAAACATCAACATTGCAATATTTGCCTGAATTGCTAATGATACACAGTAACTCATTTAATAAATTCGTCCCATTTTCTTCATCCATTTAACTGCCCATGGATTCTTGGGCACACATACATAAACACATTAAGTGAAATAAAAATCTTGAAGAGATATGACACCTCCCATGTTCATTGCATACATTATTTGTAATAGCTAAGAAATGGGAACAACTGTCAATCAAAATAATTATTGTATGATAAGTACAGTATGATAAGAATGCATTAATTATAAATTACAACAGTCTAATTCATTGAATAGATAATAAATTAGCAACTAAATGTTTTGGTAAGAAAGAAAACGGGTAATTTTTAATGGGCATGCCATTTCATTTATGTTAAATGATTATAGAGGACTTCTTTAAATACAGTAGTTGTAATTAGCAATATGGTCCACCTGATATCTGATTGCTCATGCCAAAAATTATTAACAGATAGATTTCATATTGTTTTATAACTCCTTCCCCCAAAATATGCAAAATGCATATCACAACTGAAAATAACAAGAACAGAAACAAGAGACAAAAGCATGTTCTCTTTTATATTGATTACAGTAATGATATGAGAAGGGTTTATATACATTCTCACTCATTAAATTATACACACAAATTTCTAAAGTCCTATTTTATTTAGACCATAGATCAAAAAAGCTTTATAAAATGTATATTTCATATACAATATTCTAGAAGGATTCACACTACATTGATAAAAATTAAAGCAAGATTTTTGGACTGAATGTGTGAAAACATTTACTTACTGTTTAAAAAGTTTTCTATTGCTTATTTCATGCACGATAACTGAACTCATTTACTGAATATTTCAAATTGACAAACCTGTATAAAGGCTTTGTTGTTGTTGTTGTTGTTTTTCTGAGACAGGTTTTCTCTGTGTAGCTTTTTGCCTTTCCTGGAACTCACTCTGTAGACCAGGCTGGCCTCGAACTCACAGAGATCTGCCTGGCTCTGCCTTCCAAGTGCTGGGATTAAAGATGTCCACCACCACCACCCGGCTATCCTATATAAAGTTTTAAAAAATTGGGAAAGGCGTCATATATGAATGAATAAATGAAGTCTATAAGAAAAGTTCACAAAACCCAAAACAATTTTACTATCTTATATTGTTGATATGTTTAATATTTAAATTCTACGTTATGGTTTCTGCTTGAGAATATAACATTTTCATATGAAATATGTTTTTAAAATATTTTATACAAGTAGTATATGGTGGTAATATTTGTTTTTAAGCCCTTAAATATTTACACTCATGTATAATCCATACTAAAAGTGTCATTAGTTGTTAAATTTTAAATTATATCATTTCATTGTTTCATATTAAATATATAATACACACTTCCATAACTTATCACAAATTCTCACATGTGTGTATACTATGCAATTTATAATTGTATTGAAGCAACCACAGTTTCTTATTGCAGTTTTGCCCACATATCTGTTATTTAATTTTCAGCGATAATATTTACCTCTTGAAATTGTACTTCTGTTTCAATGTGTATTTTCATAATAGTCTTTCCAAAGTCTAATAATAAAGTCAAATATTTTGGGTGATGTAATTAACATTTTATGGTAATTTCAGTTGTACTTGACAAGAAGAAAAAGTTTTATGTATCTTAAATTATCTTTAAAAGTAAAAATTACTCATTCCCAACTAAATGTGATCAATTGTTTTAATAAGAATCTGTGACCCCAGCTTTTTGTATGGTTAAAATATTACTACATAATTTAAAATATTCTATTGTAAAAAGCAGAAAGGATATGGTAAGGAAATGCGTCAGTGCTTCCAGAGTACTGGAGCTCATTCCTAGCACCCATACCAGAACACACATGATCACCTGCTCTTCCAATTGTCAACTTGATGAGATCAACAAGCTCCTGGGGACTGCAACCTTGTGTATGCCTGTGGCAAATTAACATGATCAGGTAAATTGAGGCAGGGATACTCACCCACTTGGATGATGTCATTGTCTGGACTGGGATTCCTCAGTATATAAAGAAGAGAAAATGAGCTTCATCCAAGCATTCATGACTCACTGCTTCTCGACTGTGGATACAATGTCAAGAGCTGCCTCAAGTGCCTGCGGCCGTTTTCCCACTGTGTTGGTCTACATCCTAGAAATGTGGACCACAACAAACCGTCTTCCTCCATTTACTTTCATCAGGAAGTTTTGTTTTAGCAGCAGGAAAGTAAATAATATACTTCCCTAATGGTTCCATCATTTATAATCTATACAATTAAGTATGGTTTTAGACTTTTCTTAGAGCTCAGCAAATATAAAGTGAATATGATCCAATCAATTTTATATACATTGATCAGAAGTCTATCAAAAAACTATAGCAAAAAATGTGAAAATAGAAACACACTATTTATATATGAAGTTTAAAGAGGTGATGTTTACAATTTAAATCCAGATTCTTCAACCTATTTAATTTATTAGCATTATATATACATATATATATATGTGTGTGTGTGTGTATGTATAATGCATATGTTTCTGTGAAACTATTCCTTTCTTTTCAAATTGAATTAAATTTGGAACTACATTTTATTTAGTAGATTCTAATGTCCTCTTGGTTTTTTTTCTTATTTTCTCTCTCTCAGAGAAATTACAAAATTATTTTCTTACTAGTGATTTTCAGTATTTTTGCAAATATATTAGCTTTCATTATTCAACTATATTTTACCCTCCATAGTCAATTTTAAATCTGATGAAACACTACTCTTAATTGGCATGATAACCCCATAATATATATTTTTGAAAGCAATATTAGTCCTGTAATATTTGAAATGATAACATTTTAAAGACAAAATTAATTCATAATCCAAATATAATATTACTCAGAAAATGATGATTATTTTTATGAGGCAATTTTATTGACCCACAGGTTCTCAGGAATTTGATCCATGTTTTCAAGATTTCTTTTGACTATTTCTAGAATGACAGTTTATAAATAGAAAATACATAAAACTTATCAACTAAGAAAAGTTATGCTGATAGAAATCTTTGGAATTGCTACTCAATTTTTCCCATTGCCTCCAAATACAAACTAAAACACTGTAACTTTAGTGGTTGGTTTCAAGCCTTATCATCAGATAAATCATTTATATGAGTGTGTATGTATGTATGTATGTATGTGTGTATGTATGTAACTGGACCATTCATTCCCTAGTTTTCTAAGACTTTAAACTTAGAGCAAAACAAAATTGCTTGTCTTCTGAATTTTCAGCTTGACGGCACACCTATCAGATCATTGCCTTCTTTGGGCTTGTTAGTGTTCATAATTTGATAAACCAATTTCTCTAATTTCCACCTCTTCCTTCTCCTCCTCCTCTTCCACCTAATCCACCTTTTCTTCTTCTTTATTATCATGTTCTTTTGCTCCCTCCCTCCCTCCCTCACATCCCACTTCTCTCTCTGGAGACAAGGCATATCTACATGGACCTACTGGTATAAATCTAACAGAGTCAGCCAATTCTTGTTTTGTTGGATTTTTGAGACAGAATGTCTCTGTTTTCTGTCTGTTCTGGAACGCATTCTGTAGAGCAGGCTGGCTTTGAAATCACAGAGATATGCCTGTCTCTGCCTCTCAGGTTCTGAGATTAATGGCACATGCCAACACTGCCCGGTAGCCTATTTCTTTCTTTCTTTTTCTTTTTTCCTTTTTTTTTGTCTTTTTTTCTTTTTATTGGGGGTGGTGATTCGAGACAGGGTTTCTCTGTGTAGCTTTGGAGCCTGTCCTGGAACTCACTCTGTAGCCCAGGAGGGCCTCAGACTCACAGAGCTCTGCCTACCTCTGTCTCCCAAGTGTTGGGATTAAAGGCGTGTACCACCACCACCAGGCTAGCCTAATTCTTATAATAGATCTTTCCCTTCTTGTGTTCTTATCCTTTTATCAATCCATTTGGTTATATCAGTTCTCTGTATGAATATTTTTTCCTGTCTGACATAGACCATCAATTGCATGGTCTGCTTCTCTGGAGACTGTTGATTAATACACTGTTCTCATATGTGATTCGTATAACTACTAGAAACAGTGTGAATGACTGACCAGATTTTACAGAGGTACATATCTATAGACCCAGATGGTAAGATTAATTGAACTATATCACGAGTGTAAAAAATAATAAAATTCTATTAGTTCTAAAATATTCAAATGGGGCTGAAGATCTGAGAGATTTCAAATCAGTAGAGAAAATCAATCCTCTCACTAATTAGCTTCAATAAAGAATGAAACCTATATGTAGACAGGAAATGCCCAAAGGAAATAAAGCATTTTGAAAGTATCATTGATTAAAATATGCCACTTAATTTTTCATGTTAGTATGACACTTCATTAAAATTAAAATTTCACAAGAATTAGTGTGAGGAATGTAGCTGTTTTGCTTATTTTTATCCAGCCATTTGGCAGGTAATCAACAGTGTTTGCCAAATGCTGGATACTGTATGTAAGACAATATGTTAATCAAAGACCTGAACTTCAGTAGACTTACAGTTTGATTAGAAAAGTTGTGTTAAATAACCTAAATTTAAATAAGGTAAAATATTTCATTAGGTTTAATACCAAGACATCATGGGTCATGAAACTTAAAAGTTACCTTCTGTCTGTCTTCTAAAACAGCACGGAAAAAAAAAAAAAAACTTATGGATCTTGAGCATGTCAGATGCAAGGTTAAATACATGGAATCTAATATGAAAAATTGAGCATTGGTTTTGCAGACAATGTTGTCAGAGTGCAAGACAGGTCAAAAGCAGTAAAATAGGAACATACAATGACCTGAAACAACATTCTCTATGTGGAGAAAGTATTTCCTCAATATGACTGTACATCTAACAGAGAAGATTTAGATGCCTGGCACAAGGATGTGTGTAAATATCATGAAGATGGTACATTAGGTATAGAAAAAAGTGTATCATTTTCCCTTCTATAACATACCTATTCTCATACACTATAATTAATTTGGCAATTTAGTGAACACAATTTTATTCAGCCGATAGATTGTAGTATTTTGCTTTTATCATAGATGATGGTTTCTCTGATCCTATCATAATGGATGCCATTCCTCCTAATGAGCAGAAGTTTAGGGGGAAATATTATCAACTTGGTAAAAATATTTAGAAGTTTTCTAAAAAAAAAAAAAAAGAGCTTCTAAGGAAAATTTGGTACTCTAAATAAAAAGAAAAAATATATATTTTTGACTCATTCAAATTTCAACAACATATACTTCTAGATATTTTCTTCTTTAGAAAGTTCCTGAAGTTCCCTGATTCCCTTGCAGAAATCTTGTAATACGTTGATATTTGTCAATACGCTTTGTTTTCCAACCTGCTCACAGAGAATATAGTTCATTAAATGAAATCCTCCTACTATCTATTTTGCCACTACATAATAGTACCTTTATTTTCTTTCTTTGACACTAGCATTTTTAGATAAGAAACTCATTTTCTACCAGGTATGATGGTGTTTATTTGTAATTTTAGCTCTTGTGAAATTGAGGTACAAAGATCAAAAGTTAGAAGTCGTTTTTGGCTTACATAATGAATGAACACTAGTCTAACCAACTATCCAAACAAATAAATGCCCTGACTTTTCTAAGTCTACATCACTGATTTAGGTGTTTTGTGAAAACAAGTAGTTTCCTGGCAGTAGTATGATGGGCTCACGACAATAGATAACATTTTGCTCTGGAAACAAACAGGCAAAAACAAGCTCATTAAAACAGAAAAATGAACTCATTGAATTTGCATGTCCTATCATACGCCTTTCTCTGAGGACCAGCAAATGTGTGGGGAGTAGAATACTTAAAACCATTTACCCTTATCACATTTGATATTCAACAGAGGCACAGGTAAGATTTAAGGAAAGATCGACCTTACTCGGGAAGCCATTACCCTCACTTCTAGTCACATTTCATTAGTCAGAAGAAAGTTCCAGGTAACCTCCTGAAACTTTAATAGACTAGGAAGCTCAGAGCTGGATGGAGAGTGCTTATCACTCAGGAAATGTTACATGTTAAATACATTATAGATTAGAGGAGTTTTATGTATTTTTGCTATTTGGTAAACTGAAACATTTTATATATTTATATCTAAAATTTTTACAAATGATGATTATATTTCATGTGTTCTTTTGGTAATGCTAGATGAATATTTCATTACCTCTTAATTGTAAATATCTGTCTTTCTTCACATATTTATTTATTTCATTGTCACTTTTATGGTTTAACAATATTGTATAGAATACAAGCAAAAATAAATGCAGTGAAAGTTTCTGTTTCTCTTTCAAAGTTTTATAATAAGACTTACAGCAAAACCTCTGAAGGCATTGTGTTTTGAGTGCATGTATCATACAGGGACATATGACTCAACTCTCCATCTGGCTGAATCTATAATATTAGCTCATTAATTCCCAATTTCTGTCTAAATAAACTTCAAAAACATAGGAGACAGGAATTACTAAGCACCAAGGAGTAATGTTCCATTCAAAATTGTTTATTTTCAGGGTTAGTATCTTTCTTTACTGGACTGTCTTTTTTGTGTTGTATGTAGCCTTCTTTGTCATGATGTCTTTTATTATTACAGAAATTCAACAATTGATGTATAATTCATAGAATGTATTTTTCAAGTGTAATATAACTTCCTACAGCTTATATTCACACTTTAATATGGTTATTTAATATTATCATTAGGAGAAGCTGTAAGCATAAACTATTTTTAAAAGTATAATTTGTTAAGAATTTTCAAAATTGTGCTTCACTTACATCTAAACTTTATTCAATCAGAAAACAAATATTGTCTTCAAAATTTACTGTAAAAACTGAGAATATTTTTATATTATATATCAAGGACACTGATATGTTTAGAATGTTATTTTATTTGCATGTGAATAACTAGTTGTTCTGTTTTTTTCTTTTTTGTCTCCAAGAAATGACTCTTTCTAAATGATGATATTTTTTAAAGATATATGTAGACTATCACCTCTGTATTTCTAATGACTGTGCCTAGATTTTTTTAAAACATAACATTCATTAATTAAAATGAATTAATGAAACTTTGTAGTATTTTGGATCATCTAACATGATCAGCAGAACACTTTAGTATTTTTTCACTATTGTTATGGCTACACTAAATTTGTCAGTTTCAGTAATTTTTTTTGAAGAGATAGGCAGGATTAGTCTTCCAAACAGTGTCCATTTTGCTTACTGATTAAGCTTTTGGGATCTTTAGATTTTTTTTTAGGGGTGGTGGCAGTTTTTTGTTTTTGTTTGGGGTGGGTTTGTTGTTGTTTTGTGTTTTTCTGTGTGTGTGTGTGTGTGTGTGTGTGTGTGTGTGTGTGTGTGTGTGTACACATTGCAATAGAGTACAACCATATAAGCTTCTTAGAGAAGTTTATTATTCATGCAGGGTATATGGCATTAAAATTCTCTATTATTTTCTATTATTTTTCCCTTGTCCTCATTTAATGATGATTAATACTTGCTTTATTTTTCTGAATTCTTACTCTTATTTATCACCACATGTCACTTCAACTATGAACAGTGTCATGCTTTTGTTTGGAAATGCTTAACTGGGTTTGAGAAACTGCATGTCCAGATTGTTCAGTGTTATTCAGGCTTGTTATTGTTCTTGTTAGAGTGGCAATGATTCTTCAAGCTCTCTTTCTGCATCTAATGTTACTCCACAAGTCATGCTCATAGATCTCTGAGTATATTTTAAAAATGTATTGAGATCATACTTATTTGCCACTGGTTAATGCAGTTCTGTATGTTTGCTCCGTTTAATCTTGATCAGCCAACCAAGTTCATAACAAGATATGTTGACAACCCCTGATCTCTGAAAGTGCTTCGTGGCATCTTGTTACCTCTCTTGAAAGAGGAAAATCAAGTTCACAGCCATCTTTCAC
This sequence comes from Peromyscus maniculatus bairdii, assembly GCF_049852395.1. Classification (NCBI taxonomy): domain Eukaryota; kingdom Metazoa; phylum Chordata; class Mammalia; order Rodentia; family Cricetidae; genus Peromyscus; species Peromyscus maniculatus. The sequence continues at coordinate 22,911,788 of NC_134866.1, read as the reverse complement.
ACTTTTTTTCCTGTTGATGTGATTTTCCCCCAAATCTAGGCAGAATAGAATGAGCATGCCCTAAAGCCTCCCCTTTGCAAAATCATTCTCATCCTCATCACCTGAGTGTTATTTTTCTTTAGTTGTTCATTCATATTCCTTTGTGAATTCAGAGATAGAGATCAGTGTCAGATGCCAACAAAGGTCACCTTGACTAGACAGCACTTGCCCATTTGAAAATAATGGTATAATTTCCCTGAATTTAACAAAAATAAAATTGACCAATTTTGTATGTTCCTAAACAGAATTCAACATATACTTTTTGATTTTAGTATTTATAGACTATGAATAGTTGACATCATTGGTGCATATAGAGTTGGCAATTTAATGTAACTAACTGTGTCTTAGATTTGGAAAACTGAGTAAAATTTTGTTAATATGAAAGTAATCTTAATATTTCTACCATATGCCTAATTAGTGATACTAAAGAATTAATTCAGCCCATTTTCTTTCCTATTAGATTTTATTGTCAAAATTAAGCTGCTCTTTCAAATCTATAAAGGTCCATCTGTCTTTAGTCTCTCAACAGGCACATCTTTTTCTCAAGGTCATTTTATGAATTGACAATTAACCTAAATATAAGTACTTTGCAGTAAAGGTCTTTTTGACATATCTAATTAAAACAAAAACATTCATTTATATATCTCAAGAGATGTGTCTTAAAATTATGTAATTACCATTTCAAGTTTTATGCCGTTGCCATAGTTTTTCTCAAAGTAATTTGGTTACTAGAAGCAGAATTTTACTATTTCTTTTAACTTTAAAATAATTTTTGTTGAAGTGAGATTTCACTATGTATCCTTGGCTTGCTTTTACATATTGTGTTGTAGATCAGGCTGGCCTTCTGCTCACAGAGATCTACCTATCTCTGCCTTCTGAGTGCTGGGGTTTAAGTTATGTGCCAAAAAGCCTGACCACATGCCATATCTGAAGATGGCATTATACTATTTTTATTAATATATTTTTCAAGCTCTAGTAAACACATGTGGTATTTCACAAGGATGTATAGATCCTAGAAGTAAATATAATTTTATAAACAATAAATTTCACAGTAAGTTATTGTTTATAAGAAAGCAAGATCTGTTTATAGAAAAATCAAGATCTGGTATCTTAGGAATGAAAAGGGTTCAGTAAATATAGCAAACACAACAACATAGAAAAAGCATTCAAATTACCCTCAAATGTACGTCTGTCCTAATTTAAGACCTAAAATGAATTAATGACTTCAGGGACTTTATAATGACTTGAAACTACAGTTTTCCATTGAGAAAAAAATTGATGTTCAAATATACATTTCATTCTTTCAGTGTACCATATTTTTGATCCTCATATATAGTTTAATTTACATATGCTTTAGATTCTTATAATTATAATACTTAGTATATAGCATTTTTTTCAATAAACTACTTCATTAAACATGAAGAACTATATTTATGTTGTTATATGCATTTGTAACTGTAAACATTGCTGAAGAATATTGAGGAAGAATACATTTCATTGGATACTTTATAGCTTAGTTTCCTGTTTACCTGTTTATTAGCAATTGGGCTGTTTCCAACTCAAGATTAATGTGGTTATACATGACTACATATATAAATATGTATATGTATGTTTTATGTAAATGCCCACATAGATTTATTTTTCATATGACTTCTATATTTTTAACTTCATCAATAAATGTTAAATGTATTTCCCAAGATGTTTTATCATATTATCATGACGGATATTGAAAAGTTCTATGTTCACTTTCTTTTTTACTGTAGTTTGTATATTATATTGTACATAATTAGACTGTATATAATATGTTGTAAAATATACTTTATATGTATTTCAAGGATGTTCACGCTGTTGTGTATGTTTAAGTTCCTTATACTTGAATTATGTGTTTTGCTTGAAATTCCACTTAAGTTTTTGTTTGTTTATTTGAAAGTTTTGTTTACCACATATAATTCCTCTCCAGGATATTGAACTGTAGCTTCATTTGACCATAGAAAATGCTTCTTACACTTATAATTCCAGTAGGGAATCACTTCTGTTCTATTCCCAGCTCTTAACATTTGTCAAAGTCAATTTGAATCTTTCTCTTAAAATTGTGACAGACTGAAAATCAGAGCCCTTTGTAGGAAAAGAGGCTTCATCAAGGAGTTGTTTGATGTTCTTATCCTCCACACCTAGCTGTACGACTTTATGACAACTCTGAGGAGCAGTCCTCATTCCAGTGCCCTGCCTAGCTCCCATGATCACTAAAGGCTTCTGTTATTCTTGTCCCATTGTTGGACATTTCACAAGGAAAAGTCTGCTTTCCCTTCAGTTTTAGAAATGTTGGTTACAAGATTTTTCTAGAATAAAGTTTCTGTATACATGTGACTGACTAGTGCATCCTCCATGGAAACATGCTTATAGGAATTTGTAACAGGGATGATATAAGAAGTTCTATTTTAAACCAAGTTAGGGAATCAAATTACTCCCTAGTTAGCTGGGAAACAAGACTATGTGTTATGGTAGTGACAGTATACGGGTGTTTTCCAACAGTTAAAGATAAATTCTAAAACATTTTTGTGATATCAAGTTTAAATATGATATTGAAGGATAAGTACTAAAGGTGCTCACATATTGTATAGCCCAGAAACATAGCTACAAAATTAAATACTTAAATATAAACAAAGTTGTGAAGAAAATGCCTTTCTATATACAATAATTTTTTTTTTGAAAATTATGTGAAGACCAAGGTAAGCTTTGATAGAAAATTTTTAGCATGGACTATTGTATTTCTAAAGCAAGATCTACCAAAAGAAAATGACAGTTTTGATGAAATGTTTCCAAGGAATGGATATGGAATATATTTACAGATGTAAAATCTTCAACTATTATGAAGTAATTTGTTTTTACTAAACACAGTTTTGCAAATAAGAATAGGATCATCCACCAATATTTCCTTACCTAAATCAAAAACATGTTCCCCTTTTCACATCTTAGGTCTTTTGTTTTTGAAATTCTAATTTTCAGAGGAGGAATGCTTCCAAGAATGACACATCAAATTTAATTTTGCATCCACCAACAGACCAATACCAGCTGTTTGACTGCTTGTAGCAAGAACAAAATAAGATCTGGGGAAGTCACCATCTGGACTATGGTAAATGACCCTGATCAATAGGGATTAGGTCTGGCTGCTACTGCTCTGTGGGAGTAGAAAGTACAATAGATGCCTGCTGATTCACTGATCTGGAATTAGCTTACCTGATTGTTATGGAAAATGAACAAATGTAAAAGCCATGGCCGAAGAAGAGCACACAGACCTTCTTTCAAAACACTCCAACAGATATAATAAATGAATATTCTGGACCTATATCTGTACTTTACAAGTCTTTATACATGAAGCTCTATTACAACATATTTCAATGGTAAGTTGTTATAATATTGCGAATAGAATGTATTTCTTGGTATCAGGTAATTTATAATGAATATAAGTATATATTCTCATCAGCCTAAAGGCTTTGAAAGATCAAATTCAAGGAACCAGTAAAACTATTCTTACTTCATCATTACCTGAGAAAGAAAAAAGACAAAGAAGGGAAAGTGGGACAGTCTTTTCCTTTTACAGTCATATTGATCTCTACTGTGAGGAAGAAAAGAGAATGGACATGTCGCCTGGCAGAACTACCAACTATCATCAAAGGTACAACAACAATAAGATTACAAATATGGTAATATATAACTAGATTATTAATTGCATGTTGGAACATAAAATAAGACAATGAAAGCATAAAACTTAAAGTTACTTGGTGTGTGATATAACAAAAAACTTCACCATTACTAATTATAATAGAGTATTTATAAGACAGTTAACACCTACTATCCTTTGGATTTCTAGCCAAGCAAAAGTTAGCTATGTTATCAATTAAACTGGAATGATAATAATAATAATAATAATAATAATAATAGTAATAATAATAATTCTGGTCATTAGTAATTGTGCTGGTTAGAAAGAAAATGGCCCTCAAAGGGAGTAGCATTATCGGGAGGTGTTGCCTTGTTGGAGGACATGTGCCACTGTGGGCAGTGGGAAGGATGGCTTTCAGGTCTCTTTTTCTCAAGCTTCCCTCAGTGTGATAGTCAGTCAACTTCCTGCTGCCTGCAAGATGTAGGACTAACAGCTACGCCTATAGCACCATGTCTCTCTGCCTATCACTATGCTACCTGTCATGATGATAACAGACTGAACCTCTGAAACTGTAAGCAAGCCCCCTCAATTAATTGTTTTTCTTTATAAGTGTTGTCATGTTCATGGTGTCTCTTCAGAGCAATAAAAACTTAAAACAGTAACCAACCAAGCATTAGTTCTACTTTTTTAAATGATATTTAAAGGTAAAATATCTGATAAAATGTAAGTCTTTTAGCCGGGCGTCGGTGGCGCACGCCTTTAATCCCAGCACTCGGGAGGCAGAGGCAGGCGGATCTCTGTGAGTTTGAGGCCAGCCTGGGCTACCAAGTGAGTTCCAGGAAAGGCGCAAAGCTACACAGAGAAAACCTGTCTCGAAAAACCAAAAAAAAAAAAAAAAAAAAAAAAAAATGTAAGTCTTTTATCACAAATCATTTTAAAAGCTAATTTTCATTTCCTTTTAATTGTCCTGCAAAATCAAAATGACATTTATCAAATTGTCAACAAATTAATTTGTTAATTTGCAGTTAGTCTTTGGAAACCATTATCCTCTGAAGATGATATCAAAGAGGAGAACATAGAAAAAATTTGTAATGATTTATTTACAATCCATGCATGGTTCTCCTTGCATGTATGCCTGCCCACTAGAAGAGGGACAAGATCTCATTACAGAGATTTTGAGCCATCCTGTGGTGCTGGGAATTGAACCCACGAACTCTCTGGAAGAGCAGCCAGTAGTCTTAACCACTGAGCCATCTCTCCAGCCCCTAGAAAATGTTTTCTAAGTGTACACTTCTGAGTCCATCTACTATGTTTATCTATCAATTTCAAGTAGTTCCTCAGGGCAGACAGAAACCAGTTGCTTTAATGGCATCTTATCTTATAATGGAAGATTCTTAAGCAAGTAGTCTCCATGTCTGCTCCCTCAACCTCATAAGAAGTCCTGCATAACTCACCTTCCATGAAGGCTAATTTTTCACCTGTTATTTCATATCTGGAGTAGAAGCCGAAAGAGAAACTGTTGAAATTTATTACCAGGATTGTTTGTATCACTTTAATCCCTACATATGTAGCAAGTCCTGTTCAGCTATAGCACTCGTGTGATGATGACTTTGTTCTCATTGGAAACACATGTTATTTAATAAAATCCTAATTGGCTAGAATTAACCAGGCAGACCAAGTGAATACATAGGTTCTTTGGGACCTCCTACAATATAAAATATAATTAAGCAAGAAATTTTAAAGCATTCTTCCACATTTTAAAATATCTGCTTCAGCATATGCCTTTAGATATTGATGTTGGCTATTCTTTACTGCTGAATTTATAGAATTCAACTTCAGGTATGTTTTCCATTATAATATTATTAACATAAATTCACTTTTCATTACATTTCTCTTCCTATAAAAGATATGTATTTTCTTTTCTCAAGTTCATGTTTTGGATATTTAAATGAGCCCTCTAACCTTATAAATTACAAATCTGCACCTTTTCCCTATTGTGTAACCTGCTATTCCCACTCTTCTGTATAATAGCAAATGGACGAAACAAAAGCTCAAACAGATATACTTAGTCATGTTGAGCAGAAGTGGGCACAAAAGGAGAAACTGAGTCATTTTTTATATATACAAAAACATAGAACATTGGTCATGTATTCAGAAGAACTGGCATTTCAGTTCCACCATGTCACTGTTTATATTTGCTATATTTGTACAAGTGCATCAAATACACAATTTTGTTTTTCTTTTTCTAATTTATTCATTTTTAACATCATCTCTATTGAGAATTCATATATGAATCAAAGGAAATAAAATTATACTTGCCACCCATTCTCACTAATCAGTTTCTCTCATAGATAACTCAATATGTCTACCTCTCAACTTCATCCCCCTGCCTCTTTCTTTCTTTCCTTCTTTTATCTAACTCACAAAATCTAGTTAGTGATGCCCATGTGTACCTGACTCTAGGTTTAACCACTGTAGAATAGGAATCATGGGGTGGCCACATCGTCAAAGAAGAGCAATTCTCAGGTACCTACATGGTGTTATTTATGTCAACTTAGTGCACTAAAATAACAAAATAATTTACCTACAATTTATAAACATTACCTAATACTCTGGCTCCAGATCTTTCAGTATGAAAATAGCATTGTATTCTGCCATAACATTTATTAATTCACATAACTGAACATTATGAGAAACTGAATATTCAGTCCTCTTTAGAAACAGTAAATATATTATAGAAATATACAAATGTATGATCTTTTAGAATTAATAATATTAACACTCTCAACAGTTTTCTGCATGAAAATTAATATTAACATTGGAATTCAGAGAAACACTAAGAAATTTCTTTTATATAAATTACATTAAGATATAGCATTATTAATTTTAAGAGAATAAAAACTCCAGAATATATTTTTTAAAGCCAACATTTTTGGTATTCAGGGTCAGATTATAAATTCTAGACAGTAACCCTTATGCTTCTTAATTTGAATAGAGTAGAGGTTTCTTTATTTTTAAACTTTTGTTTTTAATTGTGTGGAGGTATATTGATTATAGATTTATGTACTTATATGTAGATATAGAGCATTATATTTGTTTCTGAGTATATGCATATAAGTGCAGGTACCTTTGGAAGTCAGAGGAGTCAAATACCTTCATCCCCTTAGAGCTAGAGTCACAGGCAGTATGTGTCACTGGGCACAAGTATTGCTAATAGAACTCTAGTTCAGTGAAAGAGCCATATACACTCTTAACAGATAACATCTTTCTAGCCCCTAGATGTAGTGGGGATCTTCATTCATCATGGGTTTTTGTATTTCTGACCATTCTGAAGAACATTAGAACATGGATGAGATGTTAAATATAAAGATAAGCATATACATACAATAGAAACATCAACATATCTAAAAAATACTTAAGGAATCATATTATTTTATATTTAATGAAAATTATGTATATTACAGATAGAAATTATATATATATATGTATATATATATATGTATACATATATATATAATGAAAGCAAGTAATATTGATTGACAATGCACCATGAAATTCCAGCACTAAGCATGAAAAATCTCCTTTTTAGTTTTTGAGTTGTTGATCAGAGTACAAAAGTCTCATAAATCCATATCAACTATTGCTATTGTTTGTTTCCCTGCAGTTTAAGGTAAATCTCATTGCTGAGGACACCATGTACTTTGGACAGAGGATGTGGAGTATTAAAGTTGAGTCTGACCTGAAAGCCTCATCCCTGTTGATTATGTTTCATAGGCCCAGGAGATGTTATGGAAGCTACATGTGGAGCAAAACAAGCAATTGTCCTATCCTGCTCTAACACTTACAAAGAAAACAATGATCAGTATGGCAAGATATTCTTAAATATTCAATAATTTTACTCTGTTGTATGACATAACTGTTCCTGTGAGACCCTTCATACATCTACTATTCCCAGATAGGGATTTCAAAACAAAACAATACTAAAGTATGGATACCTCTAAAATTCACCTTGGTGAAACAATGAGTTTTATTATGGTTACTCACAGGAAAATCAATGAGGGATTGCTTATAAGAGCAGAAATTACTCAAAGACAAATGCCTTTCTACAGCCCACTCCAGCATGAGCTTAATTAAGTAGTGCTCACAAAACTAGAAACCAGGAGCACAGTGCACAGCTCACAGGCACCTCAGCAAATTGATAGTGAACTTTCTAAGTGACAAAGTTGGTATAAAACTGTTAAAGGTAGCTCAACAGGTTTTTGTTTCTGGGATCCAGTCAGCTAGCCTGATCACAGAATCTTCTTAGAAGCTTCTATTGGCTGAGAGTTTTTATATTTTTTTGAAGCCTGTCTTATTTGAATGGGACTCTCAGTTTATTTATTGCTTAGACTAGCAGGGAGGGGCCTAGTGCATCTGATCAGTTTCAGGGACTTCCTGAGATATTCTGAATTCTTTACCTTCTGTTTAAGGAACTTCTCTGAAGGACTGAATGTTTCAATTTCAGAGGAAACTGTTATACCACGTATCATTTGTCTTAGCTAAGGTTGCTGCTATGACAAAACTCCATGACCAAAATCACCTGGGACAAGAATTCATTGATTTCATCTTACACTTCAATGTAATAGTCCATCACTGACACAAGTCATGACAGGAACATGGAGGTAGGAACTGAATCAGAAGCCATGGAGGAAGACTGCATATTGGCTTACTTCTCGTGGCTTGCTCCCCATCTTTCTTGTATAACTCAGTACCACCTGTTCAGGGTTGGCATCACCCACAGTGGGCTCAGTCCACTAGTCATTAATAAAAACATATGACTGACAGACTAGCCTATATCTTATGCAGTCATTTTGTCAATTGAGGATCCCTGTTCTCAAATGATTCTAGCTTATGTCAACTTGAAACACACACCTTCAGGATAACTAACACCTGTCTACTTGGACTTCAGGACAGATAAACCTGAGAAAATCATACCTAACACTGGAAATCCAGACAACTACCTAAGACTAGTGAGGTTATGGATCTTAGAGGAGAACTTACTACCACCATATTACTAAACTGGAAAAAATTCTATCTGCATTCAGAACACTTATGTATATACCCACTTTTAAGTGCAGCTCTTATACCTCATCAAAGAAGCTTCATTTGCAGTAGATGGCGACCATTACAGAAAACAACAGCCTGGCAAAATGTAGAGAACAGCTAATCAGAGGATGTCAAGACATAATGGATTCATCTACAATATAACTCTCTCAGCTAAGTTTCATGGAATATCATGAAAAGGGGGGCAGAGGGAGTGTAGAAATGAGAGAACAAGGAAGTCCACTATGAGATTGTGTCTCCTAGAAATGCCAGGGAAGCTGCACTCAAGGCAAGACAACAGTATGGCTGCCTAAACAAGACATGGACAGTGTCAGCATCAATAGGTATGCTATTGAAAGCAATAGTATTGGCTCAAGACCCACAAGAACAGGTTCTGTGCATAAGGAGATGTATTTGATCCAGTGGGACAGAGGGCAGTGAATAAGAGACAAACATGGGAAATAAAGGACACGAGAGAATGGGAAGGGAACAAGGGAAAGGGGGCAGGGAAATTTGTCCCAGAGGGACAAAGGAGTTTAATTTTAATTGGACATGCTAATTAAGTGAACCAAAGGGGGCTTCTGATTGTGGGACTTCCATACTTTGATAGCTGGACCTTGGTAGTCAACCTCAGAAGGAGGACATGGACAAATAAGGGAATAGACCTTGGTGACTAGCTTTCAGAATGTAATCTAAAGGTTTTCAGCAAGGTGGGGGGGGGAATGGGAGAGGAGCAAGGCCTACAAGAGTTGTTTTTACCAGGCCCAGGCTGTCTAGTGTCCCTTCAGTGATAATAACATGAAAGGCCGAAAGCTCCTTGGGACTAGTCCTTAGAAAAAGAAATAGTAGTAATTAAACACTGCTGAGAGAGGGAGAATTAATTTTCCCCAGGGATTAATTTGCTAATTGGTTGTCCACTACCAAGTGGATATTCCTGTAATCACATGCTATAGCAATACTAACAAAGTCATGTATTTCACATATCTATCTAGACCTGTCTAGGACACACACACACACACACACACACACACAGAGAGAGAGAGAGAGAGAGAGAGAGAGAGAGAGAGAGAGAGAGAGAAAATAATTAAAAGAAAAAGAGATGGTACATTTGACAAAGTAAGAGCCTAGGATCATGGGAATGGTTGGAGGGAGCTGGTATAATTATGTTTTAATTTAATAAATGAAAACAAAATGTAGTATGAATGAAATAGATTACCAGAGCTTCACATCAGAGGAAAATATTATACCAGGTATGATTACATAATAATTATTTATCAATATAAAATTGATTGTTAATTTTAGAATGTACAGATAGAATAAAAGAATCATAATTTGACTACATCATAAAAATTTATGTCCATATATTACCTAAAGTCATATACACAAAGAATGATGTAATACTTACCACTCTTTACACAATTTAAACTTAACCTAAAATGACTTTTCATATCTGAAAAGAAATTGATTATTTTTTTTTTCTGTCTGAATATTTTTCTTTCAGTCTTCTGTGTGTACTGGGTGTGTGCCTGGTTACCATGGAGGTCATAAGAGGACATCAGAGCTATTGAAACTGAAGTTAAGGGTGGATCTATGAATCATGATGTGAGTACAGGTCTTCTGCAAGGGTAACAATTATTTTTAAATGCTGAGTCATTGTTCAGGCCCTATATTTTACTTTTAAATAAATGCATAATGAGAACATTTTATTTCTGAGAAAACATAGTTGAAGGCATATTGCTTATTAATATACTAAGTTTTTCCTTATTTAAATAATGAGTTAGAGGTATTATTAATCATGCAGAGCCTGTTTCTTTTTAAAAAAATAATAAAGTTTAAAGTTTAAATTGCTCTTTTAAAGAAAGTCCTGATCCTGATAAATTGTCCCATGAAATAAAAGAATGAATGGTAAGGAATCTCTGGTTTTGAGAAGGCTAGACAGCAAGATTGAGAGGTTTGGTTTGAAAACACATATTTAATTGTTGTGTATAGCTTAAGTTCCGTTATATAACACGAGGGTGTGTTTGGAAGATTTGGTATGCGACACAGGAATATTAGAACACATATTAGGCTGAAGATATATACACTGCACTATATTTATATATTGTTTTCAAATGTTTGTGAATTTTTAATATCTTTATATTATTATATTGTAATAGGCTAACACTAGCAGATTAACTTATACATTACTGAGACCGCTCATCTCTAATACCAAGAAAGTAGCAAAGAAGTGCTCAACCACCAAAACTTTGTGACTCTCATTTTCTAAGTAAAAGAATGTAAAAATCACAGAACTAAAATACTTAAATGAATAGAATTTATAAAATATATTGTTCTTATGTCCAAGAAAGTTAATAGAGGCTTGTAAACCCAAGAACGTGGGTATGCATCTCTTCATACTAATACACCTAAAAAACTTGTTAATGACATATAAATAAATCATTCAAATTTAGGATGATGTTAAACATTAAGTATACACTAAATTTTAATATTTTTATTACTATTTTATAAGTAGAAACATACAAGACAAAGGGTATATTATTTTGTACACATTTACCTTCTTTCTGTAAAAATGACATGATACTATTCTGATAAAAATTTGAATTATTATTTATATTCATCTGCGCAACCTGAAAATTTCTTGTTAAGAAAATTCAAAGCATTCTTGAAATTTTAAAACAAATTGAGGAAATTGAAGGACTGTTTGGATTAATGAATCATTAATTTCTGCTCTCTAGGAGCATAATTAGATGTGAATTAAGAGATTAATCAATTCAATAACTATAAAATGAGAGCATATGAATAGAAACAATGAAGGTACTACTGTTGATGCTTTGTCCTCATGGTATTTACAATTTATTTAGGAACTAGAATAATCAATCTATCACACATATAAATATTTGACAGTAGTTTGACTAAGGAATCAGGTACACAGTGATAGATAATAAACAGTGGCCACACAGTACTCTACTGTTCTAAAGAGAATAAATAAGATGTAATATGTCTGCCTTTGTTGCTATTTATAGTGGAAATAGCCTATTCTTCATAATTTCACTTGTTCTGATTTATATACTCTTACATTCTGCTTGACTGTGCTGCAAAAGCCTTAGATAGTGTCTTATAACCTTAAAACAGACAGTCTTGTTGATATCTGAAACCATTCTTGTATAAGAAGCCCTTCCATGTTATAAAAATAACAGCCATTATAACAAAATTACCATCTGAACATTAAAGAATAAAAAATTGTGTGATGATGTTTAAACTCTAAAAGCCTTCTTCCAGTGACAGTCTTCCTCCAAGAAGGCCACACCTTCATTATCTCTCACTTGTTTTCCTGATGCATTAAGCTACCATCTTAAATGCCTTCATGTTCCAACTCTTTAATAAACTCTCCAACAAGTCTCAGTCAATGACTTTTCAAGAATGTGTGCCTACACAGTCATTTAAGTCTCCTGAAAATGCACAATGACTTCCATTTATGGATGTCTCCTGAATAGATTAGGTTTTCTTAAGATGACAGCTGATAAGGCCTTCCCATTCAAAGCCTGTCTGTTGCTCTGAAATAATTTATCAACATTTTTATTCTTAGATACTATCAGCAGCCATAGCAAACTTTTCAATTTTCTTTTTATGCTCTGCCAAGTCCTTTGTCTTGGCACATACTTTTATCCTCATGTACTAGTCTCAATAAAAGAGGCACTACATGCAATTCTAAATCAATTTATCACCCAACTCACTCACTTATTATACTTTCAGTAAATTTTGTTGCCTAAATAGCTAAAAATCTCTTTTGTTTACTTTCCTTTGCTTTATTCAACTTTCCTACTGAATCATTTTTCCTAGAAGGATAACATATGCATTTCAGTGATCTTGTATTTCAGGAAATGAATTATTTGGTTTTATTTTTTCATTCCACTATTTCCATTTTATATGTGTGAATTAAATTTTTTTAGCTAGATGTGTTTTGAATTGAAAATATCATATGTCAAATGCAGTGACAGTATGTGAAAAGGTGTGATCTCTTGTTTAGGTTCAGTGACATGATGTCATGTGGATAATTTCCTGTATCTTCAGATTTTCTAAAACCAGACCAAAAAAATAGTAGTTCTTTTCCAATAACTATTTTAAAATGTTGGCCTCTTTTTTTAAAGCTATCATTCTACTTATGGTGGTATCTCTCTACCTTTCATGCACATTATCCTGGATTCCTGGATGTGCTTCCACATTTAATCCCAATTATGTAAAATATTTTGTATGTTAGTTTTTTCTTTACCTCATGGTAATCTGAAGGTGAGAGGATTGGACATTCCCCTACTCCACAAGCACATTTACATACACAAAATACAACTAGACACACAACACACACACACACACACACGCACAGACACAACCACCTCACAAGACAGACACACACACAAAGACACACATACATGTCTGTACATACACATACATGCATAGACACATATGTTCACATACATACCATACACAGATGCATCCTCACACACAGAGATACAGACAAGCATGTATACACACAGCAACATATGAAGAGATACAAACAAAAACATAGATATATATACAAACACACATACATTCACATGCACACTACTGATTCCCAACATTAAATCCAGGGCTCATGAGATAGCTAACAGAAGAAAAGATTGTATCTTCTACATATTATTCTTAAATAATGATACATAAGTGTATTTCAAATAATATGTTTTGAGTGCAAAGTAAAAATAAATAAAGTATAGTCAATGTGTTGACAAATAATGAAAAAAGGACATGAATTAGAAAGAGAGCAGGAAGAGATATATGAGAAAGAAGAAAGTGAGAAATGTTTTAATTATATTATGACTTCAAAGAAATAAAAAACAAAACAGTAGCCTAGGTCTGTGGCATATAACTGGTCACTTCCAGTATTTTAGGAGATAGCTGAACAATTAAGAAGTCTGGATCACGTATTTCAAGTAATCACAAAAATATGTGTCTAAACTATTGCCCTGATCCACAGAGAACTTCTCAAAGTATGTGAAAAAAAATTTTATATCTATGAAATCAAAGACCACTCCTATCTTATCTAACTGATGAAATGTCAAGTCATTTCACAGTTAGGAAAAGAAAAATATCATTGAGTGAAATCATCAGGGACTTAGCATGGACATTAAATCCTGTAATTACTTTCCTGACTGAATGAAAAGCAGATATACCTTTGTGTTATTGCAGCTATTTCCTGGATCCTTTTGAAGTTATACTAGACTTCGGATAATATTTTATTAGAAAGGTAATATAGTTTCAAGAGCAATAACTACTATTGATCATAATACTTTCTCTAGAGACTGATAGAGAAACATAATAACAAAAGCAATCTAATACCTTCTGCTATATTCTTCCATTAGACCTTCTTTAATGACAATAAAAGTGTGATACGGAACAATTTGGGATGTATGATCTTCATCTTATGTTATATAATGAAGCCATCTTCTTTGAAAGTAATAAAAACAACAACACATTTTTTTCTGTAGAATTCAGAATATATAACATAAATAATGGATCTTTTGAAGCTATTTTTACTGGGGATTTTTTTAATGAGTACAATATTTATATACTAGCCTTCCTCCCCTCTCCTTCCTTTCAAAAGTTGTCTTTTGTCCCTTCTATTTGCTCCCAAATTCATGACATTTTCATTTTATTGTTACATCTACATGTATTTATATTCTCTCTCTCTCTCTCTCGCTCGCTCTCGCTCTCTCTCTCTCTCTCTCTCTCTCTCTCTCTCACACACACACACACACACACACTTTGAATGCATTTAGTGTTGCACTTATATAAGCATATGTGGTTGGACAACCTATCAGAGTTCTCATACTTGAGGGAAACTGATTCTCCCTCGTTTAGCAGCAAATAATTGCCTGCAGCTCTTCACCTGGTGGTGGGTCCTCATTACATTTCCCCTACCTGCACTAGCTTGTCAAAAGGTATTGTCATTTTTCCAGTCATACTTAGGGAAGTATACTGGTCCAATTTACTGGGTACAACTTCCCTGTCATATATAGAAAATACTATTCCTTAGCAGAAATCTTGTCCTCTCTCAGGATGTTCTCTGATAGTTTGGTGTACAGTTATAGATCTATGAGTTAGGATTATGCACTTCAGAGTCAACTATTTTCTGCATTTTGACTAGTGTGGCTTACTGTAACAGTTTCTGTCTTTTGTAAAAGGAAACATCTTTGATGAGGGATGAGAGCTACATTGAACTTCATTTATAGGGATACATATTTAGAATGCAATAAAGAATTATATTGGTTTAAGGGAAGAGGAGTAATATGTTGTTCCTAACGGCCCATAACCTCAACAGCCATGGGTAATTGGCTAGGTTTACAGTACCAGGTATGAAATCTCTCCTACTGAGTGAGTCTTAAATCCAATGTGATGGTTATTGGTTATCAGAAAAATATAATTGCCACCCTTGTACTTTTGAGGATATCTTGCTGTAGCAGCAAGAGTTCTATGGCTATCTTGATTATGCAGAAAATAGGCTCCACCTACGGGGAATTATAAAACTGACAGTATATTTAATTTGAACTTAAGGAACTTATTGCAATATTACTATAGTAGTTGTGTTCTTAAAATACATAGTCACCAATCCTGTGATACAACTTTAAACAAAAAAATAAAGGAAAAGAACTGTTTACTAACTTAAGGGGATAAGGCTGAAGCAATACGATTCAGTGACAACTTCTCAAGTGTTTATGACTGCTTTACCTTTGCAATAATTTCCTTCAGCAGATGTAACAGCTGGAACAGAGCATGCTGCTCTCCTTGCTTTTTTTTGCAGAACCACCCTTTCACCTCAGAATTCTGTTTTACATAATCTACCACAGAGTTAAAGTACAGAGTCAAGAAAAAAAAAACAAACATGTTTGATAATATTAAATACTTCACTCCACATTATACAAGGATTCTGATTCATGGTGTTAATATTTAGATGTGGATCTGATTATGAGTCACAAAGACATGAGTACAATGTGTTTTAAAAATCCATCTACATAATCCTTTCATTCTATTAATACATGGCCTTTTCAAAAACCTTGTACTTCTGTTGTTTTAACCAATTCTGCTTTCTCTCCCTTTCACAGCATTTGTGTTAATTTCCACTTTTCGTAGGAAAAATAGAAGATATAAATGGATATATTGTGTTGACTAGTTAACACCTTCTCCAAACCTCATTTCCTTCTCAGTGCCGTCCCTAATTCCAAGTAAGTAATGTCCACCTTCTGTGTATTACTGACTTCAAAAGTATCTGAGTTTCAGCTTTCTTTTACCTTGTTTTCCTAAATTGAATCTCTATTAAGTTTTAGTACTAAATATGTCTTCTTCTTTTTCCTTGGAAAAACTTAACTTATGAGTTTTCGTTTTGTTTTGTATTGTATTTTTTGGTGTTTTGAGACAGGGATTCTCTGTATATAGTTTTTGTTGCGTGTCCTGGATCATGCTCTGTAGACCAGGCTGACCTTGAACTCACAGAGATCCACCTGGCTCTGCTCCCAAGTGCTGGGATTAGAGGCACATGCCACTGTCATCTGGCTAACTTATGAGTTTTAAAAATAGATTCTGTGAAAAATAAATGAGTACAAAAATCTTGGTAGTGTTGAAAAATAATTTAAAATTTTCTTTTCAGAGTTTATGGTATAAAATAGAGTTAAAAATAAAATTACTTGTTGTAAAGCAATCTGATATGAATTATATTGAAAACAATCATGTTTATTTTCGTATAGAGCATTGAACTCAGGTAATGAGCACAATAGGAAACTACCTGCTTTTGATTCCTTACATTCCCATACACACACTAGTGTTTTTATGGGCATTGTAAAGAATGGCACAGATATTGAGTGTGCCATTTTTCACATAAATAAAATAATTATTAAGTAATTTGTTGCATTATTGTTTAAGGAACTCACTATACTGAAGATGATGTATGCTTGGAATGGAAGTTAATCTCTTAGACACATGCTTCAGATATTTTTTGTCTAAGATGACTAGTCAAACTGCCTTGTTTTTACCCATGACAATTACAGATATTTCAGTAAATGCAAGTGATTTTCAAGCCTTTATGGTTGTTATGGCATTAAGGAAACACTAATGTTGACATATAGCCCCAAACATATAAAAACCTTTACTATTGCAAATGTAGATGAATGTAATCATATCATTTTCAGAAAATTCTGTGAAAGAATTAGTTATTGTATCCTTCACTCTGCAAACATAACCTGGATATTCTTTAAACCGCCTTGAAATAATAGATTCATAATTATCATTTTCATAATTTCCTCCTCAATTCATAGAATATGTAGATTCACTGTCTTATCTGCAACCATCCTCAATTGTTCTACTTTGAATGGAATTAGTTTAGTCTGTATGGTGTCTTTCCATTGATATGTACATCTAGAAATTTAATGTTTAGATTCATTTTTCCTATAAACATTTAATATGGGAAGCTTTTTATAAACCCCATAATGTATGTATGTTTGTCCATATACATATATATGCACATATATGTAAGTGTGTGTGCACAAATATACCTGTGTATGTTTGAAGATATGTTCTGATGTACATACACATATACCTCAAACAATGCAAATATACATACCAACAGCTCCTTATTAAGGACTAAAATACTATAATCATTCTACATATCATAAGTTTTCAGTTAAGTTTGCAACACTCAAAATACCATGTGATAAATTCAACTTAGCATATTTTCACCAAACTTACTTATCTTACAAAGTAAAATTCATTAAATTTCTGAAGACAGAGACCTCCATTTAGGTATGAACTCTCGATTCTACTATTTATTTATTATCTGGCACCTGTAGTCACTTACCATCTTTTATATAGTATGATTGCTACATTTCAGTTGTTCTAATACACCGATTACATGGTTTCCTGCCCCTCATAAGGCTTTGCTGCATCTGTAAATTTGTAATTACACAATTATTAGACACTGGAAAGTGATTTATAATAGGTAGGGTGAAAGATATATATCATATCATAAAGATTTTTATCATATATATGCATGTGTGTGTAAATAAATAAATATATAAATATATATACATGTCATATGTATTATAGATATATGGATAAAGAGGTGATAGATGGATAGATAGATAGATAGATAGATAGATAGATAACCAATGAAGTCAAATTCTCTCTTGCTTACATTCCTGTTTTTTTCATACAGTACCCTAACCTACTCATCTTCTGGATTGACTGTGGTTAATTTAGTGCAAAATTGTTGAAAATCACATTTCTGTTAAATATAAAAATTTAATTACTCAAAATTTCTGTCACTGTGCTTTATGACTTGAAGACAAAAACTAAGATAATTAGGTATTAATATAGTATAAATAATATAAAATATATTCTTTTGAAATTGGAGGCCAGGCAGGGGTGGTACACTCCTTTAATCCCAGCACTCAGGAAGAAGAGCCAGGCGGATCTCTGTTAGTTCGAGACTAGCCTGGTCTATAGAGCAAGATCCAGGACAGGCACCCAAACTACATAGAGAAACCCTGTCTTGAAAACACGGAAAAAAAAAAGAAAAAGAAAAATAAATTGGGAGAGTAGCCAAGAGACAAAAGGTTTAATGTCTTAAGCAGTTGCACAAAATTTGTGAGTATAAACCAATTTCACAGAGCTATCCTTAGGCACATATGAGAATCTTCAAGTTTGTGTGATATACACAGGGAGCAATATTTTGTGGAGGTTCCTTATTGTTTTAAATGTAAATATTTTATTGAGAATTACTATTTCATATATAGGTGTTCAAATTCTGGATCTCTGACCTTGGACCCTGTTTCTTTCAGTTTTTCTGAAAAATGCCTTGCTATATTGCCTTCATCCAGGCTCTCTCTAAACTGGCATTCTGCAATTATTGAAAAGTTTCTTTTCTCTATTTCCCCTACCTTATATGGCAGGTAAGTTCATAGATTTCCAAGTGGTTACTGGATGACATGCATGATTATTAACTAATATGTTGAACTGAACTATATTATGTTCAGTCTACAATTTTGAATTGTATTTTTGCATTATTTTGTAGTGCAAATTCTGGTGATTTTTAGATACATGTACACTTGTATTTAAATATAAATAGACAGGCATATAGATGACAAGTGGGTAGTATTTTTAAAAATCATTTTTAAATAGATCCAAACAAATAATAAAGATCATCTAAGGACATAAATAATTTAAATATTAAATTTAGAGAAGATAATGCTTACATATTTTTTCCATTTTATTTTAAAAACATGTAGGTGGGTCCTCAATTTAGAATTAGTATAACATTGCACAACCAACTTTTCATTATATAGGTCCATGGGTCTCACATAAAACAAAACCATAGTAAAATATGCTATTTTGATATTCCTTAAAACATTCAATTGTGATAGTTTCACTTTTAGTACAATCATTTGATAAACATCTTAATGCTCTGTTTACAGATGTTTCTCTCTCCAATACAGGTAGACATATTAATAAGATGATTTTGCTATATGCCTACCACCCCTAAGTTCCATAAATTAAAATTAGGAAGTAATAAAATCTTCAATTAGAGAAATAAGATAGTGAGTTAGGTCGTTCAATAATTGGTACTCAAAGAAATTTACCCTAGGTTATGCAAATGGTACAAATGTGGTCAAGGGATCCTTAGACATGGATGAAAAGCATGTGAGAGACCAATATTAAAACAAACAGAACTATCCTTTTCATTGGCTTTGTTGGTAAAATAATCAAATCATAAGAAGCAAAATACAACTGCTTTTAGCTGTCAAGAAAATGAGTCAATGAATTATCTCCTCAACTATCTAGAAGAAATGCAACCCTTTAACTCTGTAAATTTAATCTAGACAGTTTAATTTTAGACTTGTGACATCTATGACCTTAAGAATGATCAATTTCTGTAGTTCTAAATTGTTACACTGCAATTTAATATAAAAACATAATTCATTCAGTGTGTATACAATTCTATACAATATACATCAATAAGTACATAAAATCATTAAGGATTCAAGACTTATAAGGTAGAGATCAATAAAGATTGGTGAAAATTATTGTGGAATATACTCAGCATTATTACAACTAAAAAGATTGACTAAGTATTTAGAGAATTAAAATGGACTATTTTGGACCCATATTGTCAGGTAAGACTGGTTTTTCCAAGATTTGACAATCTACTTAATTATATTCTGTAGCTAGTGTTTTCCTGCTTGGCCCACAGTCAGGACAAATCTCTCTCACCTGCCAGTCCCACAGCCACTTAGACCAACACACAGAGACTTATATTGCTTACAAACTGTATGGCCATGGCAGGCTTCTTGCTAACTGTTCTTAAATTAACCCATTTCTATTAATCTATAAGTTGCCACATGGCTCGTGGCTTACCGGTGTCTTAACATCTTCTCATGGTGGCCTCTGGCAGGATCTCTCTGCCTCAGCCTTCCACTTCTCAGAATTCTCTTCTCTGCTTGTCCTGCCGCTGCCTGGCTACTGGCCAATCAGCATTTTATTTATACAGAGCGATATCCACAGCAATATTCCATTGTTTTTTTTAACATATATTTCAATATAAAACAATACTTGGCTGCTTTTAAAAAAGAAATACTACATTTTTTGCAGTCAGATTAGTAAATTATTATTGATGTATTTGACATTAACATAATTTTTTTTAAAAAAGCCTCAGGATGTAAGAGATAACATTAGTGGGAGTGATCAACAGGGACCCTTCACAGAATGCTACTGTTCAGCTCTGACAAGACAATTCTATTCCTCATGAAGGTCCAGATTTAAATGTTATATTTTAGAGAGAGCTGATTGGAAGACTGTAAAATATCGCTCTTCTCCTGTTCATGTCATTCATTAATACTCAAGATTTCCCCCTAGCATCAACTACTATCTGAATTTGCATTATGCATGTGTCTGTTTTCTGTTTGTCCTACACTTATGTGACTCGTCTGTTATTTTTATCTCTGTGAGGGCCTTGATTAGTGGTAGTTGATATGAATTCATTGAATAAATGAAAAGATGATACTGCAATTAAGATGGACCCATAGACTGATGCACTCATGGTAAGTGAAAACATCCTAATTGTAAAATGCATAATATATCTAACCTAGTGATTAACATAGCTCAGTAATACACTGCACAAGGAAGCATCAGCTGATTACACTGATGAACTTGAAACTGACTGTACTAAAGCCCATCATTAGGAAAGGCAGTAAAAACAATCTGTGTATCCAGAATTCATTAGAACATCTTATTATTAAACTTATATTAATATTACTGTACCATTAAAAATTATTGAATAACCAAAATCATAAAATGTCCATTTTGCAAATAATGAGTTCTTGGGCACACAAATATGTATAAATGAATTGGTAATTATTTTTGAAACAGTTGATATTCATAGGTATAAGTCATCTTTAAACAGTGTCAGAAAACTATCTTACTATAAGGCTATCAAGGTATTACACATGCTCATATCGGAATATATTAATGTTAATATTATTTAATTTACCAGTAAATGTTCAAAGTTTGTTAAGATATATTCAGCCCTTTAGACTTTGAAAATAACAATAAAAGTAGCCAAAGAAGTGGAAATAATTTACTATAATATACAAAGATATGGTTTATGAACTTTATCTTAAAAATTATTAATAACCACAGTATAGAATGCTAAAATACTATATGTCCTTAAAATTATATATACTAAGAATCATACATAAATGAACTTCCATCATGTCATCATTTGATCATTTGTGGTTTAATACATCCTAACCTTTTCTTTGTTTAAAATTATCAAAACATTTAATCATGGTGTCTTTAATATGTAAATATTATTGCTATATAAATAAAATATGGATTTGAACTAGGTTGGGGAAATCATCTTTAGACATACCGTCAAGGGTTAGAACATTAAAAATAAAAATGTAAACAGTTCTTATGAGTATTGTGACTTATTCTGACATATCCATCAAAAAAGTTTTTCTTGCAGAATAAGATATATGAGGATTGAGACTAGAACTTTTCAAATTTTCTAAGATATATGTTTTATCTGTTTCATAGAACAAAAGCAATATTACCTGTACTTACAACTTTGCAAATATGTTCTACAGCACAAGATGATTCTAGTGGGATCATGAAGCTCAAGCCATAAGCCTAAACAGTGAATAGAAGAATTGGATAGATTTATCTTTAGTAGGCAAGATTGAAGAAAATGTAATGAGTAACAAGCAAGGATCATATCTAGCTCCATTTTTATTCTTTTATATAAAAGAACTTCTTTGATATTGAAATCTACAGAGTAGTTCTTGTGAGAATTTCTATCATATATTTATTTTAGTTTCCATAATATATTCACAAATAAGAAAATGCTGCTAAAGAAAACAAAACAATAACAAATCTAGGCATTAGAGTATGTCAAATGTGTAGGGTATTTTCTTATGAGACAAAATGGTAAATAAGAAAATAGATTTCTATTTCACACATCATATAATAGTCTTTTTTTTTTGCCTTATATTTTCTCAGGGTGAGAAGTCCCTTGTAACTTAAGGGCCAACAAAGCTACCACAGTCAGTACCTTCTGAGTTCATGTCTCAGGAACTGTTAAGAATGAAATAAATAGACCAAAGAAGATGAATTTTACAGAGAAGAAGTTCATTACAAATTCATAATAGGGACTTCACACTCACACTCAGAGAGAGAGAGAGAGAGAGAGAGAGAGAGAGAGAGAGAGAGAGAGAGAGAGAGAGAGAGAGAAGAGAGAGGAGAGATTCTATATAGTAGGAAGTGTCCCAGTATTTGTGTGTCATCTTAATACTAGTTTGTTTAGGGCATTTTAATGAACTCGTGGCAGAAACTGGGTTTCTGAGGTACAGGAGACAGATAGCATGTTCAGTTCTCTTGGGCCATTCAGATATTAATGTGCCTCTTCTTTGTTTCAGTCACTAAGTAACATGTCCTTTAGGCTGAGGTTCTCATTTGGGAATAACAAAGAAAATAACCAGGGCTGTGTCACAGCTGACATTTTCTGTCCCCTGTTTTATTTAGTTAGCATTCTGTAACACAAATCTTAAAAAAGGTCTTATTAATAAAAAACCCAGGGGAAAGCTGGAAGATCAGAGGGACAGAATGAGCCACAGCCAAATTCACCTCTCTAACTCCTCAGCTGATCCTGTTTTCTCAGACTGAAAGCCTCTGAGTCCTCACCCAGAACAGGTCCCAAATGAACTGCTTAAAAACCTTCTAGGAAATCCTCAGTCCAAGAGCTTCTGAGTCCTCACCCAAAAGGATCTTTGATGAACTGCTTAAAAGTCCCTAGTTCCTGATCCTCATGCCTTATATATCTTTCTGCTTCCTGCCATCACTTCCTGGGATTAAAAGCATGTGTGTTTCCCAAGCAAAGACATGAGATTTCAAGTGCTGGGATTAGAGGTGTGTGCCACCATGCCTGGCTCTGTTCCCAGTGTGACCTTGAACCCACAGAGATTCAGATGGATCTTTGCCTGCTGAGTGATAGGATTAAAGGTGTGAGTGCCACCATGGTGTATCCTCTATGTCTAATCTAGAAGCTATTCTGTCTCTGATCCCCAGGAAAACTTTATTAGGATGAACAATATATCAACCATAAGCATCCTATTATTTTTTAAATTCATACAATATTACGTAGATAATTCAATTCTATCATACAATAAGAAAAATCAACAGACAGAATTATGAAGTAAGGAAGTGTTCCTGGAAAGTCAGAACTCGGGTACTATTCAAAGACACTGTAATAGGAATATAAAACTGTGAATGGACTAAGACCTTGTAGGAGTTTGTTTTGCTCTAAGGGTGTAGATATATCATAAAAGCATCAAGATGAGAAGACAGCTATGAGATCCTGTCTTCTGGAAACAACATGATCATCACATTTATGAGCAAAGGACAGGTGTGGATATCTGCATAAGACTCTAAAACACAAAAAGACATTAAAGTTGGGTGAAGATAACTTGAGGGAAGCCAAGGATCAATTAGATTAGAAGGGGAATGAAAAAAAAAACAAGTAATAAATATCATCATCATGGATGTATACATTAATGAAGCTGGAAAAGCAGGGGTTTATTTGTTTGTTTGTTTGTTTGTTTGTTGTTTTTGTTTTTGTTTTTGTTTTTGAGACAGGGTTTCTCTGTGTAGCTTTGCGCCTTTGATTTCTTGCCTTTTTTTCTGAAAGTAGTGTTTGATTTCATGGATAGCTGAATTTTATATTTCAAATCTAAAATTTAAAATATCTTCTCCAGTTGGCATGAACAAACAGAGCTTGTAAATTTTGGTGCCATATTTACTAATTAAGACAAAGTAACATTGGTGAGCTTTACAGATAAATGACTTCATTGATGAGATAGAGATCGCAGCAGAACTTGAAAATGAGGCAATATGTATTTTTGACAATTCTAGGAGATTTTTTAATAAAAATTGTTCCACTTCATTAGCATCCGCTTTTTTTATTTTAAAGCTGAAATTAATCAAATGTGTTTAAAATACCTTTATTTTCATGTACACTTCTAATGGGAAATACCACACACTGAAAGTACAATGAAGCTACCAAAGCTTTACAGTAAAATGTTTATTTTCTATGATGTAATAAGCTACTCATTGAGGAATATTATATTAAAGTTTATAGTGTCATATAAGTTAACATTTTAAAGATGTCCAACTGTATCAGGTTTTGGATGAGAAATATAAATATTATACATAAAGAAATTTACTTGAAATACAAACAATTATAACACTATCCCTGTATTACTTATTTAGGGAAATTTTTAGTTCAACTAAGAAATTTATTAATGAAATAATATAAACATGATGGATACAGAATCATGAATGGTCATAAAATGAAAAGAAAACTATTAAAGTTGCCTATGTTTTAAACATAGAGTATTTCAGAAGACAAATGATAGAGGAAATTACTTTAATCTCACCACTCAGGAGACAGTGATAGGTGGATTTTTGTGAGTACAATATGGCATAGACGTCATGAAGACTTTCAGTCTAGTCTTAGCTACTTAGTGAGCACCTGTGAGAAAAAGAAAAGAAAAATACTATGTCAGACGATGTCCCATAATACTACCTAACCTCTATACATAAGCACTTTTTGAAATTTCTGTCCCCTATGATTAGTTATCCTTTTGTACTTAAGAGAAATGGTTCAGTGCTTTGTATAAATCATTGAATCTCAGACCTTTTCACAGTTATATGGTATGAAATGGCCATGGAAATAATTTCCCCCCAAAACATTTAATAACATAGTAACTCACCAGTCTATAAAACTTCTTATTGTCAAACCCTCCACCGATGGATAACATTCTGTCTTATGTTTAGTGATTTTTTGGAAGGAGCATTTCACTAGGATTTTAATTTATTTTGCATAGTATACAAATGAATATATGTCACTGAATATTTCTTCATTGATCATTTAACTATCATTGTGTTCTACTCTCTCAAATGATTTCCCTATCTGTTATTCAGTTTTCTTTTTCAAATGCTGAGAGACAGTCTGTATAAATTAGACATTACAACTGTCTCAGTGGTGTGTATATAACGTATCTTCTACCATAACAAGACACGTATATTTATTATGTATTTCTGTTGTCCTTAACAGGGCCTGAATATAGAGCTGAGGTCGGCTTGCAGCATGCTATATACTCCAGGCTGGTGAATTGTAGACCCACCTTTGGCAAACTTCAGATTATTGGGATTGCAAGTGTGTGCCCATATAATTTGCATCATCGTCACCTTGATTATGATCTACTTTGATTAACAATGTCTTAATATAGTCACAGTTAATTTCATGACTAAGAGCAGTTGAGTCCTGTTTACAAAATATCTATTTGTTTTGCATTTACAACAGCATTTTCCTATTTTAACTTCTAGATAATTAACTTTTTTTCAACTTTAGATACATACTACATGTTAAATTCTGGTTAAAATATGGTATTAATTTTACTTTTTTAGTATTTAAGAATCCAGGAGTGTATCAATGATCTTTGAAAAATCTGTCCTTCCCACATATCATTATGAAGTCATAATGCCTCAGGTCATAACTTAATATGAATTTAAAATATTAAAAGTCACATTTTTCCAAATTATTATCACAGGGATACTATCAACATTAGTTATAAATATTGTTTCCTCCTAAGACCTCTTGAGCTGGAAGTTCACATTCTACATAACTTTCAGCATTACTGCCATCCAAGGACCTACTAGGAAGACGCAATGTACTCTGCTTACAGTGTTCAACTACCTTTTCCCCAAATTTCCAAAATCATCCACATTCCTCATATACATACATACACACATATAAATACACACACATGAATGAGAGGGGGGGTATTGCATATGCAGTCACAATGGATGTCTCACAATGGGAATATTATAATCTGGTAGTTGTTAAATACAGTCCAAGAAGCAGATTGTCTCTCTGCAGTCTCACCCAACTCATGTTGGATATCAGCAGGATTCTTAGAGAGCTGCTGTGTTTCAGTCTATGTTGGAATCCTGAAGAAGTTGCAATTATTACCAATCATGGCAACAGGTAGAAAAGCATGCCAGTGCAAGTAAAGGCAAGCAAACAGAAATAAAGTATTTTTCCTCCACATACTTTTATGTGGAATGCCACCAGATATTGTTGTCCTGATTCCTGATAGCTTTTCTTAAAATAATTTGATTAGTACAATTCCTCACTGGAATACCAGTAGCTTGGGTTTTAGCTACTTTCAAATATAGTTAAGTTGACAACCAAGATTAGCCATCAAACATATGTCACATAAAATTAACATTTTAGGCATTTTAGAGAGATATCTAATTTCAGAAATTTTATTTACCCTAGAAAGAAATACTCCCTTTTTGTTTTCTCCCTTTTCCACCTCTAGGAATTACTGGTGTGATTCCATACTCCATGGATTAGTCTATTGTAAACATTTCATACAAACGATTTACATGTACATTATCTGTGTTGGGGCCTATATCACTTGTTTTATTGCTTTTAAGTATCATCCACATTGCATTGCCTCCTTTTCACAATGGAAAATAATACATTACAGACAAAGCACATTTAATTATTTATTTTAATGTTCAACTATTTAGCAGTTAATGTAGATTTGAGTTGTTTCTACTTATCAATTATTATAAATAACCAGCCATAAACATTTGTGTAAAAATTTGTACCTGACCATGCCATCTAGTTTTTTTTTTAGGTCAGATATAAAGATAGTATTGCTGCATAATATTTCATTTCTATAGTCACGTTGATCAGGAAGCGCTAATCTGTTGCTCACAGTAATGGCACTGTTTTATTCTCGTGATCAGAACAAATGGGTTGCAATTTCTCTATATTGCTGACCATCTTTAGTTTTAATTTATTCTTTGGTTATGTCTAAGTGTACATTTTTTGTAGCCTTTATTTATCTTGCTAGTCCTCTTTTTATATCCATAGCAATTTGTTACTGGTGGTGGTGATAATTTATAGAGCCAGAGTGTTTTCCCTGTGATATATGAGTAGAAAGATTCAAGTTTCTATCCACATTTGCATTTTATAATTTTCTGTATTAAACTATTAGTCAGTATGACTTTATATTATTTTCTTGGCAATAAATTTTGACTATGTTAAAATCTGTTTCTTTTCAAACTTTACAAGTTTTAATTTGTTGAGCATTTATTTACTGTACTTTCTGAATCTTGAGACTTTTTCTTTGAACAAGTAGTTATTTATAAATACACATGTTTAACAGTAAGATTTAATGCACTATATCATTAAAGTCGATTCTTTGCAAGGATTTTCCATTATTTTTTAATAGTGAGCTATAGTTTGACTTGCTTATATTAAAATATGTTCTAAGTTTGGCACATATTCAATATGCCCTTCAATATACTATGGGCTCTATAGTCCATATAATATGACATATAGTCAGTTAATACACCATTCAAATATTTATACTCTTAAAATGTATAGATTCTTAATTTGATAGCATATGTCTACATATTTCTCCAGTTGTCATGTTATTATCTATAAATTTTATGGAAACATTTTTAAGGATATATAAAATAATCTTAGTTAGCAATAAGCTGTGAGTGTTAAAATTTACATATCACCCCTTATTCTACTATTTTTGAACATCATAGAAGATTTTATACCATATTATTGAGTATTATTTGTGCCATATTATTAAAAACTAACAAATAAATAAGCAACCATATCTGTCGATAGCATGTGCTCTTGACATTGTAGCCGGCACTTAATCATTTCCTCCAAATTAATGATTGTGAAAAAATAGTCTATATGAATATATAGTATTTTGAAAACATATAGAGCCTATGGATAAAAACAAAAAAAACCCGTTATGATCATATTCAATTTTTTAGTGAACTCAAAATCATATTTCATAGATACTTTGTATATTTATCTTATCTTTCATAGTAAAGACAGTCAGTCATCTTTTCAAAATACTCATTCTCCACTCATTATCATGTGAAAATATTGCATCATGTGCACCTCTGTAGCAGTTAGATTTTTGCTTCTAACAGTTTAATATTTGTATTTTTTTGTTTACTCATTTATCTTTTATTCTTATAATAAAATTGTCATTCCCCATATTTTCCTTTATGCAAACCATCCCATAATTCACCCCTTCTCTTTTAAAATTCATGGCCACCATTTTCACTAATGGCTTTCTAAATATACAAGTGCAACATTCTCAGTCTATACCATTTTATTTGAATCTGTGTTTTTATGGCTGGCCATTTGGTATTGGATAAATAATTGGTATCTTCTTCACTGAGAAGACTGATTCTCTGATCTCAGCATTCCTTAGTTGCCTGCAATTCTATGTGCAGGGTTGAGGTTGCTTTCCCCTCTTACATAAACAATCTTGGAAGAGAACCTACAACTACCACTTTACTAATCCAGTATAATCCCTAACTACATTCTAATTATTTGCCCTTTTAGTGATAAATAATTGTAGCCCACATCTCTAATCAAGGCAATTTGTCTTTGCAACAGTCAAGAGACCATTACAGTAAAACAAAAATAATAAAGATGCACAGTTGTGGAGTCCGATCCCAGTGGATACATCTAAAATACAATTTCTGCACCTAAAGCTCAGAGATCATTGCAGAAGGAGAGATTGAAAGATTATAAAACCCAGAAAAGCAGCTCTAAGATTCTTTCTCAAATGTCAGAAGCTCTACTTATAAAGTCCCTCCCACATTACAGCCTAAAAAAATGAGCTGAACAGGTACAATGATGGACATACACATTTTTATGAGAATAAGTTTTATGATAAAATTGAATTTATAATATTATACATCTCTTAGATATATTTGTTTTAGTTTTACCAGTGAGCTGGTAGTTAAATGATTATAGCTGGCTTACACCTCTCCTGGTAAGAGTTTTGACTATGATGGCTATTGAAAAGTTTTCATTCTTAATCTGCCACCCAACTGGTTTTAATATAATGCTCTGAAGAGTATTACCCTGGTTTCAGGCACTCTTCCCAATACTCACATATAAAGTGTCAGAAATACTTTCATTCAGGCACATACTATGGCAAGAAAGGGTATTCAGTTTCCATAAGGGAATGTCAGTGCTATTCAGAGCTTGAATGTCTCAGACCACATGAAGGCTGATATTTTTTCTGGCGGCATAGAAATGCTTCATTCCAATCAGTTGCCAAGGAATACAATCTCCAATTTTCTTCTGCTTGATACGTGTGTATTAAAGACAGTCTAGGTAAAATACCTGTAACACATTTCTCCAAGCCTGTCTGTTTACTACCTCTTACAGATAATGATTTAGTGATTCAGACAGTCATAAAATAAGCAACTACATTATTCCATGCTTTATAGGCTTCCTTGCCAAAAAATTGTAGGTGTTGATTTATATTTTATATGAATATGTCATTATTAAAAGCAACAACACTATTATTTATGACTAGCATGTAATGGGGGAAATGTCTACTGATAAGATCTCTTTTTATTTTGTTTATAATGGGATTGTTTATGTCTCTACACAGAGAATGAACCTAATTTTATATTATGGATTATGCCTGCTGTTGCATATACTAGGTTTCACATTTCTGTTTTACTATTGTAAACTTACTGAACGAAAGTACATCCTAACAGAAATTAGTGATTTGTACCAAATAGAGTCCTTGTTTAAAATATATTTGATTTTTTCTGTTCATGTTAAAATAACTCATGATATGCTTTTGGGGGGAGAAAGTTTAATTTGATATTGTTGCCAGATTTCACTGAACAAAAGGAAGGACAGTCTTATTTTTTCCCAATATTTGATTCAAGCATATCCAACATTCTTCTCACAGGCTGAATGTAGCCATGAGTATGTATTCTATCCCAATCATGAATTTATTTAAATAATTATAAAGTTATTTTGCAACTTGATAATGCAGTTCTCAAGGATGAAATTTTAGATTGCAGCATGGTGTCACCATGACAAGAGGCATGGAAATTCCATGTGGAATAGTTTACCTATAATAAAATAAATGTTGTCTTTATAATTTACAACATTTCATTGAAAAATTATGTAACTATCATCCACATCCTTGTTTGCTATATTTCCTTATGACTGAAAAGTTATTTCTCATTTATATAATAAAGAAATTAAATATTTAGTATGCAAATATGTTTATAGAAATATTGACATATACTATAAATAGTTTTATTATGATGGCAGTTAAGTGCAATTATACAAAAATTGTCAGATTTCATGTAATCTTAAGTGTGACTAAAATATTACATGATGTATTGTAAAAAACATCCTAAAGAATTTACTAAAATTGAGTTAATAATAATTTAAATTGATTTCCTTAATTTTACCTTGATTATGTTATTGATAAATACTTATAATTTCTGGTGAATTTTAAAATATAGTTCATAAAATCAAAGAAATATTCATAGTTATATTCAAATGCTAAAATAGAAATGGTGTTAATTAATTTTCACAATTCTTCTCAATGTTATGTTCTTATTCCCAAATAAATATATCTTATGTCAAGTTAACAAAAGAAACCATTAGAATAAACACAGAGGCCAGGCAGCGGTGGCACACACCTTTAATCCCAGTCCTGGGAAGCATACACTCCTTTAATCCCAGGAAGTGATGGCTGGGCTAAGAAAGGTATATAAGGCGTGAGGAGACAGGAACTAAAGGCTCTTTGGCAGAAGCATCCCTTTCAGCTAGAGGTTTTTCAGGCTGAGGAGTTGGTGAGGTAAGAGGTGGTGGCTGTGGCTTGTTCCTTTGTCTCTCTGATCTTTCAGCATTGACCCCAATATCTGGTTTCAGGTTTTTATTAAAAGACATGTTAGAATTCATATTACAGAGGGATGTATGGATTTCCCTCGGAGGGAAATAAATGAGATCTCCTGGGTAAACTGGGGCTGTGATCGGGAGTAGAGGAGAAGGGATGGGGGATAGGAACATGAGAGATTGGGATTGTCTAGTAGGGGAAGAGATGGAGAAGAAGAGCAATGAAAGAGGTATCTTGATAGAGGGAGCAATTGTGGGGTTAGTGAGAAACCTGGTGCCAGGGAAACTCCCAGAAATCCACAAGGATGACTCCAGCTAAGACTCCTAGCAAAAAGGAAGAGGGTACCTGAACTGACCTTCTCCTGTAATCAGGCTGGTGACTGCCCTAATTGTCATCATAGAACCTTAATCCAATACCTGATGGAAGCAGATGCAGAGATCCACAGCCAAGTACTGGGCCAAGTTTCTGGTCCAGTCAAAGAATAAGAGAAGGGATTATATGAGCAACTGAGAATCAAGATAATAATGGGGAAACCCACAGGGACAGCTGACCTGAACTCATGTGAGTTCATATATTATAGACACACAGCTAGGTAGCTTGAATGTGAGCCACCTAGGCACTCTTCATGTGGGTGACAGCTGTGTAACTTGGTCTGTGTGGGTTCCCTACCAGTGAGACCCAGATCTGTCTCAACACATGGGATGGCTTTTTGGAACCTATTCCCTATGGTGCGATGCCTAGCTCAGCCTGATGCAGGGAGAAGAAGAAGCTTGGTCCTGCTTCAACTTGATATGCCATGCATTGTTGACTCCCATGAGAAGCCTTAGCCTTCCTGAGAAGTGGATAGGGGGTGGGTAGGAAAGGGGGAGGGGGAGGGAACAGGAAGAGAGGAGGGAGAAGAAACTGTGGTTGGAATGTAAAATAAATTTAAAAATTAATGAAAAAAGAAAACAGCTAGCATGAAAAATTATTTTCTTCTGAAATGATTAAACAGAATGCTTTGAAATTATTCAGAATAAGCTACAAAATCAATTATAATATATGAAAATACTAAGCTCATATCCTCTAATATGTAGCAAAAGCAACTGTTGGTGGCATTAGAAATTTTAGAAATACCAGGGGACTCTGTATAGAGGTACATGACCAATATAGAAATAAAATTACCATATGAGTCACTTATCTTTACTCTATGTGTACATTTTAATGATATGGATTCGGTTTATAAAACAGTAAGCTGCAGATCCATGTTTACTGAGACCTTATTACCTCGTTTATTTGTAAATGTTAAGAAATAAAATGAGAAGAGGTGACTATCTATAAATAAATGGACAAGGAAAATATGGATCATATGTGAAATGGATAATCATGAAATGCAAAGAATATTATTATCACATCATTTTAAGCAATGAATGGAACTGAAGCTCCTCACATTGAGCGAAATAAGTTAGACTCAGACAGTTATCATCTATTTTATCCTATGAAACAAAGAACAAAAAGGCCACTGGAAAGAAGAAGTTTGATTGGTAGAGAAGGAGAGTAAATCATGGATAAAGAGAAGGACGGCCAAGAAATGCTAGCAGGAGGAACACATATGACTAAAAAGAACACATGCAAGTGTGAGGACCATTAACCTGGACAGCTAATTTCAGGTAACATAATAAATCCTTCAGTAGAAAGAATTATTTTCTTTTGAGTTAAAGGACATATATTTCTATGTAACCAAATAATGGTTCTTAAAATTGTTTCTATTTAAAACATAAAACTATGTTTGAAAGTACATAATAGAGTGATTATGTGATATGACATTTTCACCAGTCAGGATATTAAGTGGTCTAACTTTTTGTTGATGGAAGTAGGTCTTTCAAGTGCTAACGTCTTTATTTCCAAATGAGAATAAGAGTTTTCAACTTTGACATCATTTCTGCCTTTATTATATGTAAAGCACTTCAGTGTTTGTAAATGAATACAAATAGTAGGTGATATTCAATCATCAGCAAGGAAAAGGTGGTGAATGTAACAGTGTTCCTATTTACATCTGCTAATCTCTTTTGCTATCATTTAAAAATTTAGACTTTAGAGATGAGTTGTTGATGAAAGAAGTTAAACAATTACATAATTAGTTAGATCAAGAAAATATTTATAGATATATTTGTAAAAATTTATCATCTTGAAGATATAGGATATAATGATTGTTAGAAAACTAATGATTAAAAGACTATAGGAACATCTAGAAAACATACAGTAAACAACGCAACACAATGTTTTGCTGCGAAGGATAAAAACATTTCTTAGAGAAAGGTTGCTATGCTAATTATATGAATATTGGTTTATCATTGAGAGGTGAAAAGAAACTTAACATAGACACACACAAAAAAAAAACTTTCTATCCCTCTGTTATATACAAAGAAATGAATGAAAAGAAATAAAAGAAACACTAGGCAAACCAGCAAGGAACAAAAATATCCATTTGACAATTCCAAGTTCCATTGCTAAATATCACAGAAATACAAGTATCTAAAAAATGACACTTGGCTAAATGTTTTATCCCCACATTAGCTCTGCCCAACACCCTTGTACATGTCATATTAATGTGAAACACTGAACTTACACACCATGCATCTGACCCTCTGCAGAAGAGAACTCTTGCCAGCACCTCATGTCCGAAAATGTACAGAGTTTTGAATTATCTTCATTTCATAAAATGGACCTGGGGGAAAGTCTGTACTTTCCTTAGAAATGGATTTTAGACACTTTGGCTGGACATTCTCAAACTTATTATGTGGAAGTGGATTACAAGAGAAACAGGAACCAAGGGTCTTCACACTTACTTCATGCTGTATATTCTTCTAACTGAAAAGAGATAATGTTAAAATTATGGGCCTTGGAAGTTTTTGAGGGTATCCAAGTTCTCTACATTAGTCTAAATATGAAAGTTACATGTAAAATTTTAGGTATGTTATAAAACACACAGATGATCTGGCAAGATGTTTCAGCAAGGAATGTCAATTATTTCCAAGTTTTATTGCCTGATTTTTATCCCAGGAACTCACATGAGGGACAATGACCGCCATCTTCCTCAAGTTATATTCCATCTACCCTTTAGATACTGTGATATGCACACACATGATAAAATAAGCAAGTAACATAAAAATAAAATAAATATATAAACAAGTTCACTACATAATAGATTTTAAAATATTTATGAGACAATGAGACTTCCTTGACCCTCCATGTATGAAATGAAAAGAAACAACTTGGGAAAAGAGCCTATACTGACATTCTCGTGCTCTATGCAACAATTATAATCATATTATTTTTAAATTTATATATTTGATTTAGATCATTAGTTGGGTAAAATCAAAATAATGCAATCAAAATACAAACATATTCTGTAATATTAAACCTCCCCCGATTCTTCCTTAGCTACCTAGACCATTGTATGAAGGTGATTGCAGTTGTTCTAAAGTACAGAATTCTATAAGATGCCGTGCCATTTCCTTAGGAATTTTTGTTGACTGTTTGCCTTTCTCCCTAGCTCTACAGCTTCAGCATGCACAGCCATGTCAGTTTCTCCACACCTGTGATTATGTTTTAGAACTGGAATGCATGACGATTTAGAGAAATTAAAGGTACTTCAGCTAGGTAGATTATATAATAATAGTTCTATAACATTGATTATGCCTAATATTTCCTCTTCCAAGGGAAAAATTATTTAAAAAGTAATTAATGTATTGCTTGTTTCATTATACCTTAACACTCATCTGAAACGATATTTATGCCTGTGAGATAATGAATAGAAAGCAATTCAGATATAATTACAATCATAGGAGAAATTCATTGAGGTCCCACTGTCACTTGTCTGGTGACACACAGCTTCCTATCCCTCCCTCTTCTGAAACATCAGTGTTTGTGAGGAAAATATCATTGTCTCCTATTCTTATAAAATTCAGCACACTTTGAAGAATACACTTAGTACAAACAGAAACTGATGAGAACATTTTCTAATGACAAGGTTATAATGGATAATGAAAATGACATTTTAAGAAATAATAATTCTCTCACAAATAAATTAGAATTACAAAAATAAGCAACACAATAACATTATAGTTGGTATAAATTTAAGCCTCTAAAGCTTTTTATGTACAAAGGGAATTTACATCTGAAGACTCAACTTTTCTGAGGAAAATGTGATGGATTCCTTTGTTGTTTCCATGAAGAATGATTACTGCATTACTCACAAATGCAGTATTCTAATTACTGGTTTCATATAATACATTCCAGTGCTCTAGTGTGTCACTGGTATATTTGAACTTACTTAATAAGTACAACTTCAAAACATAATTAAGATAAGAATTATTATAAAAGAATAATCCTGTATCTGTGGTGGTGACTAGCTACAAAGAAATATAATAACAAGGGAAATAACAATAATATACAAAGAATAATGTCAGCTACATAAAAAAGGCAGAGGTTGTATGATATGTGCACAAAGAGAGAAAAAGAGGAACAAAATATGCAATAATGTTCCATGCAAGGTTTCTGGACATAATCATCTTTGTTGACAACAATTTGTTTTTTTTTTTCTTTCTTTTTTTAGGAATCTTTTTTCATTTCAAAAATATTTTTATTCATATTACATACCAATCAAAAGTCCTCCTCTTCCCTCCTTCCTCCCCTCTAGCCTCCCCTTCCCAACCCATTCTCCATTCCCTCCTACAAGAAGTTAAGGCCTCCCATGGGAAGGTTCATTTAGTAGAGGCAGGTCTAAGATCCTCCCCCTGCCTCAAGGCTGTGCAAGGTGTCCCATCAGAGGTAGAGGGCTCCAAAAAGCCAGCTCATGCACCAGGAATAGATCCTGATCCTACTGCCAGGGGGCCCCTAAAGGAGATCAAGCTACAGAACTGTCTCCCTAAACAGATGGCCTAGTCCAGTCCCATGAGTGTTCCACAGGTATTGGTCTAAATTTCATGAGTTCTCATGAGTTTGGTTTGGTTGTCTGTAGATTTTCCCATCATGATCTTAATGTCCTTGCTCATAGAATCCCTCTTATTTATCTTTGACTGTACTCCTGGAGTTTGGCCTGGTGCTTGGCTGTGGATCTCTGCATCTGCTTCCATCAGTTACTGGATGAAGGCTCTGTAATGACAATATGGGGATCTGATTACTGGGGTAACCCAGTTCAGGCACCCCTCCACTGTTGCTAGTAGTCTAAGGTGGGGTCATCCTTGTGAACTCCTGGGAATTTCCCTAGCACATGGTTTCTCCCTATCCCCATAATGTCTCCCTCTATCATGCCATCTCTTTCATTGCTCTCCCACTCCATGCCTGTTCCAGCTCAACCATCCTGTTCCCTTATGTCCTAATCCTCATGCCCTACCCTCCATTGCCCATTCATCCCTAGATTACTCATGGATATCTCATCTTTTTTCCCTTCCCAGAGCAATCCATGTGTCTCTTTTTGGGTCCTCCTTGTTAGCTAGCTTCTTGGGAGCTGTGGGCTGTAGTCTGGCTATTCTTTGTTTTACATCTACTATCAACTCATGGGTCAGTACATACTATGCTTATCCTTCTGAGTCTGGGTTACCTCACTCAGGATATTTTCAGTTTCATCCATTTGCCTGCAAATTTCATGATGTCATTGTTTTTCACTGCTGAGTAGTACTCCATTGTGTATATGTGCCACATTTTCTTTATCCATTCTTCGGTTGAGGGGCATCTAGGTTGTTTCCAGGTTCTGGCTATTACAAAAATAATGCTGCTATGAACATAGTGGAGCATGTATCCTTGTGGTATGATTGAACATCCCTTGGGTATATGCCTAAGAGTGGTAATATTGGGTCTTGAGTAAGATCAATTCCCAATGTTCTGAGAAACAACCATATTGATTTCCAAAGTGGCTGTATAATTTTGCACTCTCAACAAAAGTGGAAGAGTATTCCCCTTGATCTGCATCCTCTCCAACATAGACTGTCATTAGTGTTTTTGATCTTAGCCATTCTGACAGGCATAAGGTGGTATTTCAGAGTTGTTTTGAATTGCATTTCCCTGATGACTAAGGATGTTGAACAATCCCTTTAATGTCTTTCAGCCATTTGAGATTCTTCTGTTGAAAATTCATATCATCTGCAAAGTTTGACTTCCTTCTTTCCAATTGGTATCTCTTTGATCTCCTTTTGTTGTCTTATTGCTCTAGCTAGAACTTCAAGTTCTATGTTGAATAAGTATGGGGAGAGTGGACAGCCTTGTCTTGTTCCTGATTTTAGTGGAATTGCTTTGAGTTTCTCTCCATTTAATTTGATGTTGCCTGTCAGCTAGCTGTAAATTGCCTTTATTATGTTTAGGTATGTTTCTTGTACTCCTGATCTCTCCAAGACCTTTATCATGAATGGGTGTTGGATTTTGTCAAAGGCTTTTTAAGCATCTAATGAGATGATCATGTTTTTCTTTTTCTTTCAGTTTATTTGTATGGTGTATTATGTATAATTACAATAATAGGGGAAAAATAAATAGAAATAAAAGCAAGCTGAGCAAGCCCTGTGAAGAATGCCCATAGGCATCAGATCTCAGTGGCTTCAGCCTCAGTTCTTAGCTATAGGTTCCTGCCTTTTTTCCTGTCCCTTGATGATGGACCGGGAGATATAAGATCAATAAAAACACCTTTCTCTTACAAGGTGCTTTTAGTTGACATTTTATCACAGTAACAGGAAACAAACATAATTTCACTTCTATCTCAACTTTAACTATGTCATTGGTATAATATGGGTCGCCCAAGGAGCTGTGATACATTATAGATTAATTATAAGTAACTATAAAGACACTTTATTGCTTTTTGTTAGTTTGTTTTACTAGATGAGGAGCTCAGAATTTTCTCCTCAGAATTATTTTTATTTTAAAAACCATTACATATTACATGCTTCAAATGATGAATCCTATCATCAGAATAATTGATTGTGATTTTTTCTAAATAAGTCAGATATATGCATTTTCAAGTATTTTAGCCAATTTTCTTAAACCAAATTATAATATTCAATTTTCTGTTCTTGTGTAATAAAAATATGCACAAATCTACCATCAATAATAGAATTGTATATGTTAGCCATACATTAGACAAAGGAGGTTAAGAACTCTCAAAACTATCAGAGTAATAGCTCAATTGGCACCTGATATTTAGGCTGTTATGCTACTGTTTGATGTAAGTCATAGCAGAGAGTATTTTGGGATGTTTAATACATGAGAGCGAGCTAAAAGTTCCCAACATACTCTGTATTTTATGATGAAATTTGTCCTCCAATCATATGAGAAAATAATGCTTCTGTATGACCCATATTAAAAACCTGAACCACTCCAAATAATGACAACATTGCATGGTGAGAATAAAATGTCTTTGGCTTAATTTGTCATTTTTGAAAGCTAGAAGAAATCTGACCCAGATCCGGAAAAGATTACTTGCCAGGATGCCAGTTCAAATAGAAAGTTTCAACTCATTGTCATCCTGTATTCAGACTCTTAAAAGGCTTTTGGGATAACAGTGAACTGCAGGCTGTGAGTCTCCTCACAGTTGGCAAGCACTGGTCTGAAAGAGCTCATGCTGTCTGCATCGCAGCCTACTAGATTGCTGCTGCCAGCCTGGTCTAAGTTCTCCAGTCACTTAGCATTGATTTCCCTCTGAGCTCTGTCACACAGAAGCCAATCAGCGGTGATTGTAAAATTGTCTTAGTTCTAAACAGACACTAAGCCTGAAATAAGTTCAATGTCCACTAAGTCTTTTCACTTTGGAAAGGTTGGAAATGGG
Source organism: Peromyscus maniculatus bairdii (assembly GCF_049852395.1). Taxonomy (NCBI): domain Eukaryota; kingdom Metazoa; phylum Chordata; class Mammalia; order Rodentia; family Cricetidae; genus Peromyscus; species Peromyscus maniculatus. The sequence continues at coordinate 22,872,865 of NC_134866.1, read as the reverse complement.
TCATAAGAACAGCAATGCTGTCTCAGTCTATTGGAGTAACTGGCTACTACTAATAAAATTCCAAAATCTCTATGATTATTTTAAAAACTTGTTTTTTGTTCTCTTAATTTGTAGGCAGTTAATCACTTCAGAGACATTTGATAATATCAGGCAAGACAATAATAAGAACACATATTCTTGATATTGATCACATATTCTGCACAACATTGATATTAGATTCTGAATGAAATCTAGTAACAAAAGGGAAGGAAAGCATTATTGAATGAGGCTTAATTATGGATAAAAATATTTGCTAATTTGCTACATTGTTAAAATTAAAGAAAAAAAAAAGCTTCCCAGAATGCTGTTTAAAATTTAAAAGGAGATCGAGAATTAATCACTTTTCTTTTAAACTTTTGTTTTTCTCTCATGCATGCCATCCTGACCTCAGTTTCCCTTCCTTACACTCTCCTCAGTCCTCCCTCTACCTCCCCTCTCCTCAAGATCCATTCCTCCTCCATTTCTCTTCAGACAAAGTGCAGGCCTCTCTGGGATAGAACACAGCATAACAAATTACAATAATAGGCACAAACCTTCATATCAAGGTTAGACAGGACAACCCAGTATAAAGAAGCTGGTCTCAAATGCAAGCAAGAGAGTCATAAACAACCCTCCCTCAAGAGCACAAAGCTAACAACCATAGTGTATATGAAAAAACCTTGTTCAGATCCGTACAGGGTCCTGGATTGTTGGTTCAGTCTCTTTAGTCTCTGTGATACATGAGACCTGCTTAGTTCATTCTGTGAGCTGTGGTGTCCTCTAGCCCTCTGGCTCTTGCAATCTAACCCACTCTTCTGTGGGGTTCCCCTGGCTCTGTCTAGTGACTGGCTATGAGTCTCTGTATCTGCTCCCTTCAGTTGCACAATGACACTTCTCTGACAACCACAGGGCTAGATACAAATCTATGAGTATAGCAGAATATCATTAGTAATCATTTCATTGAATGATATCCCCAGTCATGTTTGGTTCTCTCCTGGGTCTCTGGGACATCCAGCCTCTAGTTCCTGACCTGAATCAGGTAGAGTCAGGCATGGATTCCATCTTGTGGCATAGGCTTCAAAGTGGACCAGTCATTGCTTGACCATTCCCACAAGTTCTGTGCCACCCTTTCCCCAGCACATCTTGGAGGTAGGACAGGTTCTAGGTCAAAGATTTTGTGGCTGGGTTGGTGTCACAGTTCTACTTCAGTTGATTAGAGGTAAGTAAAATCCTCAGCATCAGTGAGATTCTAACTTTGGAATCATACTGTTTCAGAAGTTATTGTGCTGAACTAAATGTTTTATTATACATAAAATGATTCTAATATGAAAACATAGACTATTTTCTATTTTTCATTGTCAATCCAAATTAAGAAAAAAGTCCCTTTTATTATTATTATTTTATTTATTAATGTGATAGCTGCTTTGGCCTTATTTAAATGTCATTTGATAATAATTTAAACTGTAAAGTGTTCTGGGGAACACATATTAGCATTTTCAGTCCTTAATTATCTAAAATTAATTATTTCACAATTTTATAAACATGAAAATTGTAATCTTTAAGTATAAATGATCACTAAGTTTTTACTAGAATATCAAGTAGATAATTACTTGTCTCTTTATGTAATTTTTACTTAATATACTATTTTGCTTAAAATGGAAATCATCAAATTTAATTTAGTCTGTGTTTTATATAGTCTTTGCTGTGGGATGTTCTGTATCCTGTGAATGTGTTGCTTTGATTGGTTAGTAAATAAAACACTGACTGTCCAGTAGCCAGGCAAGAAGTGTAGGTGGAATAAGCAGACAAGGAGAATTCTGGAAAGGAAAAACAGAACTGAGGTGTTATTTGCATCCAGGGAGAAGCATGTAATGGCACACAGGTAAACTCATCGAACATGTGGCAACATATAGATTAACAGAAATGTGCCGAGTTTAAATGTAAGAACTAGTCAGTAGGCCTGAGCTAATGGCCAAGCAGTTTTAATTAATACAAGCTTCTGTGTGTTTACTTGGGTCCAAGTGGCTGCAGGACTAGTGGGTGAGAGAGATTTGTCCTGACTGTGGGCCAGGTGGGACACAGGAAAACTTACAGCTACAAGTCTTTACCCTGATAAGCTAAAATACATTAGTAACTATTCCATTCAAGTCAACCAAAGAGGAAATATACCTATTTTGTAAAGCATTACTCATATCAAAGGATTGTTCGTTTTCTATCATTGGAGACATCTATATATGAGATAAAAAGTAGGTAAGGGTGATTTAATTTTTTTTCTTAAAAAAGAGTGGAAAGAGACCTTGAGAATCCAAAAGGTTTAATTGATAGTTTAAATGCTGTCTACGGAGTAAATGCTGTCTACAATTCTGCTGATCAAGCAATTTTCCAACTGAAGACCCTTCACTGAGGTGGTTTCTAGTTACAATTCGTGCGGTGAATGTGGTAGACTCCCTAGTCTTGTTTGACACCTATGTACTTTTACACAGCATGTTATCTTGTGGAAAGAAAGTGGAGTCCTGGGTTATGGTGTGCAATTGATGTGAGCATGGCCATGTCAGTGACTCCAGTGTTCTAACCCATGGGAATGGGAAAGTGTTTCCTTGGTTCACAAGAAAATGATTAGGAATGCTTGACCCTTAACTAAAAGCAGTGTATGCAGAAATAATGAACTGCAACTCCCTCATCCGGGATGGCTGCAACGTGAGATTGACCCTCTACAGAAACCTCCTACTGAGATTAGCTACTCCCCCACTTCCTTATGTAGTATATAATAAAATTTCTGCATATCTGAGTTGCTGCAGATGGGTCTCCATCAAAGGGCCTCGCCCACTTCATCTCAGACTTTATGCATGTGTGTCTGTATGTATGTCTTTCCTCCATTTCCTTATCACCCACATCAGTTCAAACCCAAAGCTGTGCAGACACAGCACCATCTCACAATTCAGTGGTAGAAAACAATCATTTTAGCATACATATGACTTTAGGTCAGTATCGTAGTTAGGGTTTTAATTGCTGTGAAGAGACACCATGACTACAGCAACTCTTATAAAGGAAAACATTTAATTGAGACTGGTTTAGGGTTTCAGAGGTGTAGTATTATCATCACGGTGGCAAGTATGTCAGTGTGCAGGCTGACATAGTGACAGAGAAGGAGTTGAGAGTTCTACATCCAGATTGGCAGGCAGAAGGAAGAGACATTGATCCACTTGTCTTGGCTTGGACTTCTAATACCTCAAAGCCTGCACCAGTGACACACACTTCTTCCAACACGCCTACTCCAACAAGGCCATACTTCCTGATAGTGCCAGTTCCTATGAGCCCATGGGGCCATTTTCACTCATACTACCTCATTCTACTCCATGGACCCCATAGGCTTATAGCTATATCATAATCCAAAATGCACTTAGTTCAGTTTCAAAAGTCCCCATAATCTATAATAATTTCAACATTGTTTAAAAGTCCAAAGTTCAATGTATCTTCTAAAACTTATAATCTCTTAACTGTAATCCCCTGTAAAATCAAAATGAAAAAAATAGATCACATACTCTCAACATACAATGGCACAGGATATACATTGTCATTACAAACGGAAAGAAAGCATAGTGAGGAAATACTGGACCAAAACCAGACCAAAATACAGTTGGGCAAACTCTATACTCCGCATCTCCATGTCTGATGTCAAAGCATTCTTCAGATCTCCAGCTCTTTCCATCCGTCTTGACTGTAACCCACCTTTCTCTTGGATGGGATCCACTCCCTGTTAGCAGCTCTCCCTGGCACAAATACCTTGGTTCTGGCATCACCAATATTTTGTGAACTCCAAGGCAATCCAGGCTTCACCTTCACAGGTTTACACAATGGCCCTTCTAGGCATCCATGCAAGGACACCCCGATACATGCCTGGCCTCATTGCCTTTCCTTATTTTTGTAGGAAAATTCTTTAAGCCCTTTCTTCTGCACTTGACTCTACAAACAGAACCATGTGGTCAAAGATGCTATGTTCTGCTACTTTTTTGGGCTGGAAGATACCCTAGTTTTTACCTGCTTTCTGGTTTTGATGGTTTTTGTCACTGTCCTAAAACATGATCTGCAGAATAGAGTGACCCCAAACTCAGGGATCTGTCTGCCTGTGTATCCTGAGTGCTGAGACTAAAGATGTATATATACCAACACTACAACTATCTCTAAGATTTTCCTTAATTCCTCTTTACCAGTTGAAAGAATAACTGGGTGAGATCTTGCACTGAGGTCACCAACCCCCTTTATTCAATTTAACATTAGGATTTTTTTTTAAATCTGTTAATCTCCTTGAACACCGGGCTTAGCTCCATCCCACTTCCTGGTGCTATTTTCTCCTCTATTTGTGTATATGTATATATATATATATATATATATATATATATATATATATATATATATATATATATGTGTGTGTGTGTGTGTGTGTGTGTGTGTGTGTGTGTGTGTGTTTTAACTTTCTTTCCTGAGTTCAATCCCTTTCATTCTAGATCTGCACAAGGATGACCACTGATAATCATGTGACATTATCCACATGAGGCTGTTTTGAAATCTGCTCTGCAAACAAAATTGATCCAAAACTCTTCAGTTTAACCTAAGGTAGACTTTTAGGACAAGGAGAAAATGCAGCCATATTCTTTGCCAAACTATCCCAAGAACAGTCTCTAGGCAATATTAAATTTGTGTCCTCTGAAACATCTTGAACTAGGAGCCCACAGTTTAAATCAACCTCAGCACCACTGTCTTCAATGCTTCCACGATTATGGCCCACTAAACCCTGCATAAAGATTTTACCTACTTTTCTAATCCAAAGTGCCACATTTCACATTTCTCCAAATAAAAGCATGGTCAGGCCTATCACAACAATTCTCCACTTCCTATACCAACTTCTATTTTAGTTAGGATTTTTATTGCTGTGAAGAGACGCCATGAACACAGTAACTCTTATAAAGGAAAATATTTAATTGAGGCTGGCTTACAATTTCGGATGTCTAGTCCCTTATACTCATAGTGGGAAGCATGGTGGCATGCAGGCGAACGTGGAACAGGAGGAGCAGAGTGTTCTACATCCAGATTGGCAGGCAGCAGGAAGAGACATTGAGCCACTCATTAGTCCTGGTTTGAGCTTTTTGAGACCTCAAAGCCCACCCACAGTGATACACTTCCTCCGACAAAGCCCCTCCTACTTCAGCAAACCCATTCCTCCCAATATAGCCAGTTCCTATGAGCCTATGAGGCCATCTTCATTCAAATTACCAGTCAGGAATCCAAGCTTGGCATGTTCGAGATTACCTATCTCTGTTGTATAAAGGTTTAGCCATAGATGGATGTATTTGTGGTGATATTGTGTTCCCCAATATATTGTGTACCCTAATAAACTTATCTGGGTTCAGAGAACAGAACAGCCACTAGATATAGAGGCCAGAAAGTGGTGGCACACACATCTTTAATCCTAACATTCTGAAGGCAGAGAGAGATCCATCTGGATCTCTGTGAGTTCAATGTCATACTGGAAACAGCCAGGCCTGGTGACACACGCCTTTAATCCCAGTAAGTGATGGCAGGAAACAGAAAGGTATATAAGGCGTGAGGACCAGGAACTAGAGCATGGTTAAGCTTTTAGGCTTTCAGAAGCAGTTCAGGTGAGATCAATTTGATGAGGACTCAGAAGCTTTCAATTTGAGACAACAGGATCTGCTGAGAAGTTGGCAAGTTGAAGGTAGCTTTGGCCTGTCCTCTCTCTCTGATCTTTCAGAATTCACCCAATATCTGGTTCCAGATTAGTCTTTATTAATAAGACCTTTTAAGATTTGTGCTTCGTGTATTACTGGTTAAAAATATTTGGGTAGCTTGATTGGCCTAGCAAGTTGTCTTATTTTCATACATGGGTACTCAGTTATTTTCCATGTCATGCATATTGCTATGGAATATCCATTCTGGGTGTTATACTCACAGTGCTATTAGCCTGCACCACCTAGAAAACCTGGTCTGTTTGTGTGTCTCTTCATTCACAAAGTCATTTTATGAATGATATTTAGGCCAGGGGGATTTCCTCATGATTTAAAGATAAGATTAGACTGACTACTAAAGCACATTTGAGATATTTACTCACCTAAGTGGGTTAACTAATTTTTTTATATTTAAAAATTAAATGATGGATATCATACAGGAGCTAATTATGCATATGAGACATTAAGTCTGAGGTCTATTTTCTTATGTCTTTTAAAAATCTATTAGAACTTTTATTCAGTTTTCACATGTTTGAGCAAAAATAGATGTCTAAAATTCACATTTAATTTTTGTATGAATATTGTATGAAAGGAGACTTGTACCTAGAATTGCTTCACCCACCTACAATTCCAGTATTTGAGATTAAGACATAGCAATCACAAATTTCAAGTCCTCTTGGATATCATAACAACTTTAAAGATGACGTAATCTATATAATGAAATTATCCCAGATAAGGGAGATGGAAGTAGATTTGGGGATGGACTTCTATACCAAGTTTTCACCATATAGCAATGTTTGCATGAGACTGTTTTTGTTTTTGTCTCTATGTGTTTTATCACAAGACTATTCAAAAGGAGCTGGATACTCTGAGAGAACTATTTTTTCTATTATAAATGCAGACATTGTAACTGACTAAGGTCTACCTCACTTTATCTCTTATGAGAGAGATGTAGATATCAAGAAGTGATAAGACATTCAGGAGGTCAAACTATTGCTTCACTTTATTTACTAAAAAAGATACAAAATTAACACAGATAAGATTTTCAACATATAAAACAATACATGTTGTAAAATGTTTTGACATCTCATTGTACTATAATTTATTCATCAGAAATTCATCCATTAAATCTATGAGGTTTATAGCTTCCTAGAGTTTACATGGGTTATTTCCAATACTCTCAAACATCCTTCTTTGCCATCAATTTCATCCCTCTTCTTTTTATTAAATATATATATATATATAATTATTTTACTAAAAATATAACAAATACATATAACATAATAAATATATGAAATATGTATGTATATATATATACATACACACACACACACACATATATATATGTATATATGTGAGACCAAAATGAGCCATCTTAGAAATAACCAAAATGCTTTCACCCTAAAATTAAGGCCTAAGATTTCTCCTTTTGGGAATAGGCCATTACTTACTGAATCCAGTCAGTTCGGATTACAGAAACCAGGAAGTGTAGAAGTTCAGAGTCACAAGATAGTCACGAGGTAATGCCTGCCGGACTATGGAATGTCCTCTCCCTGGTTTCCAGGATAACTGACCACAGAAATGCCCCCACCTGAGGGCAGCCAATGAGAAATGGTGGCAGGCAACCATTCCCTTAGAAGTAATTTCTAGAAGTCCCTAGAAGTGAGCCAATCAGAATTATACCCGTACTAGCACCCCTAAATGATGTAACTTTGTGATTTTTCCCTTTAAAAGCTGAGCTTGCAGATAGGTGGGCACTTCCTCCAGCCTCCACTGCATTGGATGTATTGGATGAAGTCCCTGCCTAGGCTTGTATTGCTTTTGGATATCCAGAATTAAACCTTGCTTTTGCATTCCGGCATGCTTGTCTTTGGTGGTCTCTCTGGGAGTCATGATCTGGGCACAACATTTATTATATTACACATCTAAATACAACTTGTTCAGCCTGTTCAGAGTTACTTGTAAATATCTTTTTAGGACTGACAATTTCTTAACCAATTGGGGTGCTCTTCCTTGGGGAAGACTATATCTCATTCCCTCAGCATTTCTGAGTTGAGTTGGCTGTAGGTATTTGTGGTGTGTGTGTGTGTGTGTGTGTGTGTGTGTGTGTGTGTGTGTGTGTGTGTGTTTAGAATTGAGGCCTTCTGAACTTCCCCCATGCAGATTATCATGCCTATTGTTGTCACATTTAGAGAATCTTGTTAGAGGATGTCATAAAAAGTTTCCAAAGGACAGAAGCAGCCAGGAGTTCTACCCCAGTTATGATGCTTGTGAACAACAACAACAAACAGCATGGCTCAGTAACCTAAAGAGGCAGCAGTGGCACACACACCTTGGAAATAATCAACAACTCTCTATTTGGGCATCAGACCTGTTTGACATGAGGAAAATTCTGTATGGCATCTGCAGCTGTACTGGCTGGTTTTATGTGTCAGCATGATACAAGTTCAAGTTATCGGAGGAAGGAGTCTCAGTTGAGGAAATGCCTCTTCCTCCCCAACTTGCCATTTGGTCATGGTGTTTCATCACAGTGATAGTAACCCTAACTAAAACAGCAACCTAGGCAAATACTCCGGCCTATTGAAGTTTTAGATCTTAAAAGATAACCTACACACCTACTCATGCCAGTTACTTAGCTTATATAATTCCTAACCACACTCTAAAAATTTGTCCTTATATTCATAGAGAATTCGAATCCTCACCCAGCATCAAGTAAACTTCTATTTGTAAAGATGGAGATCAGTACAGAAAACCACAATGAATCAAAATATAGTTATAGTGCCACCTGCCAATAATTATATCTATAACAGAACTCTCACATCTAAACTGCAGGGATCATTTTGGAAGAGAGGTTGGAAAGATTGTGAAAGCCAGAGGAGCAAGATGTTTTCTGTGGAGTTGTGTCCCCTAGAAATGTCAGAAGTTGTACCCATATAGTCTATCCAACATGACTATATTTATATGTTTTTTAATTTACAATAACAAAGGTTAGCAGAGTCCATGAATTTTAGGTGTAGTTAAACATGGGATTGGTAGGAGAGAGGAGAGTGAGGGTGGAATGATGTAAATGTATTTTACCTGTTTTAAAAAGGAAGAAACTTTTTATATCATAGATTTTCAAATTCTATCAAGCTAGCAATAATTTGGATGTTATAGAACAATATTTGTGCATGTATATATGCATTTGTGTACATTGCAATTTTACCATCATAGATGGATGCTGCAGGATATTTGTACACTGTGTGAAGATATATTATTGTGACTGGTTTAATAAAGAACTGAATGGTCTCTATCTAGGCAGGAGAGTGGCACTTCTGGGAGAGAGAGGAATTCAGGGGGTGAATCTAGGTGCTGAGATGTCTCCAGAGGGAGAAGGAGAGAGTTGGATGTAGAAAGTGGAGGACATGCAAAGAGCCACATGGCAGAACATAGATTAATAGGAACTTGTTATTTTACATTATAAGAACTAGTTGAAAACAAGGCTAAGCTAATGCCAAGCTTTCATAATTAGTAATAAGCCTCCCTGTCATTATTTGGGGGCTGAAAGTCAAAAGAAAGTCTGACAAGAAAGACCAACTACACATGGCTATGTAAGCAAACAAACAAATAAATAATGGTGATTTTAATCATCAAAGATTGTAGATTTTTCATGACAAAGGCTAACTTTGTCTGCTTGTCACCATTTATATGCCATTAAATATTTTTGTTCTAATTTTTACACACATCATTTCCTCATTTATTCATCTTAAATCTTAATTTATCATGATTGATACTGACTACAGGATATTATTTAACTGGGAGCAAATGGAATCATTTAACTTTACAGAAAAAATATAGCGCAGGGGCAATAAGTAAATATCAATAAATGGGCTCATTTAGAAAAAAAGGGAATTAACAGAGTTTGTATTATTGAGCTAAATAAAAGTTTATTAGGAGAAATCTGACATTATCAATTTTTTTAATTTTCATGAATGATAAAATTAAAGAAGATAATCTTTGACATTTAGTGAGGCATGAGGAAAATAAGAAAAATAGATTCAAATATAAAATTAAAATCTGCAAAATAATAATATTTTAAATTCAAAAATATACAATTCACAAATCTATATTTTTGAGACAAATACTTCTGAAACATTTAATATCTTGATTTGAGATTTCACACTGTATATTTGGTATGTATATGTAAACAGAAAGGATCTCACAGTATCTTAAATATTAAACATATGTGTTCTGCTAATAGAGTTTACCATTTTCACATTTGTTGTACATCACATAAGTTTTACTCTTCTGAAAATATACACTTAAATTTTATTCTTCTGATAATAAATTTGCATGTGAGAACAGAATAGAATGTCATGGACCAAAATGGTTGAAAATATTTATGCAAAATTTAGAACAAAAAGCTTATAATAATCTATAAAAAGACAATTTCTAAGTATGTGCTTACTACATTTATACTTCATATCTGCCTGGATTGCTGTTATAAAATACATATGTGATATTAAAAGTGTAAAATCTAATGTTGAGGTACATGTCTTTGGAAGGGCTTTTCTGGCTGTATAGAATTTGATGAGATGTAGAGTCTTTGGGTATGGGCTTTTGCCTGCATGATGTTTTTATTTGCAAGTTCTTCATAATAAAGATTTGATAAAAGTATAATATAAAATATGGTAATATGTAGTTTTAAAAAACATTGACATGCCGTATACTAATTTCTATGAAAATATCAACTAATTAAAAATAGTTAAGATTACTATAAGTGGTTATTGATGTGTTCACTAACAGCAGTTTACATGCTTACAATATTTCCCAAAAAGAAAAATTTATGTTTTTGTTATTTAATACCTAATTCATGTTACTAAATTGTTTTGTAGTGAGATGCTAAGTAGCTAAGATCTATTAAACATGCACTCAGCATCCAAGAATGATATTATGAAGATCATGTTTGTAAATCACTTAACAACTTTTATATCTTCAATTATTATAGTTATCCTACAATCTCAAACTGCATTTTCTCTACTTTTTTGTTTTGTGTGTCTAAAAAATCTTATCACAGTTTGAAACATAGAAGAGTTACTGTTTTAAAATATTATTCTAATAATTCTTTCAGAAAACTCTCTTATTCCCATATTCTAACAGCATATGTACCTTCTGTAAGTAGGGAAATGCATCCAAGTTGGAATGATGTAGGAGTGCCGTTAGAACACAGTTAATATCACCTTTAATACAGATAGGTGTAAGTTATGAGTGCAATCTCCCACTGCTGTGCTAGGGTTATACATTGGCCTATGTGGTTCAAAGAATCACACAAACACAAATATTAACATTAAGTAAGGACATAAATTAAATTCGGTGGTATTAAGACTGAGAGAGCTGGCAATTTTGAATTCATGAGCAAGCTTGGTTTCCCAGCACCATTACTCAACAGCACCTGTAACTGTGGCATTTTGATGAAGGTTGTCTGGATGTGATTGGTTGCTTTCATTTTTTAGATGTTAGAAACAGTCCAAGAAACAAAATAATATATCAAACGATGCAAGAGAAAATGAATCCAGGAATTTTACTCACGGTACTTTGACTGATGAGGGCAAACATACAAGAAAACAAAATTATCTTACCTCAAATTTAGACAGCTAATAAAAAGAGGTAATTTTCAAATACAGAGTGAGATTTGGAAATATAAAATATTCATATGTGGGTACATTATATAAATATTACTTTATAGCTTGTAAAGTGGGATGTTATTTAACATGTTACATTCTCTGTATGCCCTCCATATGTGCATGTTTAATAAATAGAAAACAAGGTAAATACTGTGTAATATGATACAACTAATTTGCATGTTTATAAAACTTTTCTCACATATTTAATAACCTAAGTTGTTTCAACTAAATATTGAATTCTAATACTTGATAGTAAAGAAAGAAAAAAACATTATTTAATATATATTTTAAATAAACTTCTTAAAATGATGTCCATAATTATAGAAATTATTATATATATATAATATATAAAACATTGTAAGTTGCAAAATATCTTTTTCAACTTCTAATTGTGGTGATGAGACAGAAAAGTTACCTCAAGGATTGTAGGAAATGTATATGTCATAAAATGAGTAGTGAAGAACCAATTAATATTTCATATTCACACAGTATATATATACTGTGTGAATATGACTCAACTTAAAAGGAAAGACTTCTCTTTGGATAAATCCTATGAGAAAATATAAAGGAAAGTAAATTTATCTTGTCTTGAAAAATATCACATTAAACACAAAAGAATCATTGTCTCTTTGTAGGTTCACTCACAAATCTACTGACAAAAAAATGCATGGCCCTATGAGTTTCTCATGAAAAAATTAATAATGTACTATTTTATAATCACATAATTTAGTGTTATGTGGTGGTTTGAATAAGATTTCTCATAGGCCCATAAATTTTAATGCTTAGTTACAGGAAGTGACTCTATTTGAGAAGGCTTAGAAAGCCTAGGAGGTGTGGCCTTTTTGGAGGAAACATGTCATTAGTGACAGGCTTTGAAATTTTAAAAGCCCATGTCAGGCCCAGTCTCTCTACTCACCTACAGATTAGGAAGTAGCTTTCAGATACTCCTCCAGTGCCATGAATTCTACCATGTTACCCTCCATGATAATCACCAACTGACCCTCTGAAATTTTAAGCAAGTTGCCAATTAAATGCTTTCTTTAACAATAGTTGCTATGGTCATTGTGTCATTTCACAGCAATAGAACACTTTAAAAACATGGTATACAAGCAATAAATTGATTTTAAGTTAAAATATACATTGCCTGGAATAATAATACTCTGTGTCATTTCTAGTAATTTCCCTATCTAACAAACTATGACATTTGAACAATGATACTTGAAATATATCCATTGAATGTTTATTGCCAATATTACATTAACTACCCTTAAATTCTTATATCAGATATAAATTTTATCAAATAATATCTTTTATTAACATCTACCTGTAATTCATTATTAATACTAAATAGTCTTCACATACAAAACATTAACAGTGACATAATTGAAAACACAACAGAATTTCCATTTTTGCGGAAAGGCAATTGAGTCCATGCCTTCACAGAACACACATATGAATTGACAAATTAAACTTTTATGAATAAATCAGGGATAGAAAAATAAATTGTGTCAAGGGTTGTCTGAATGTGTAAAGATCTGCATGTTTGCTAAGGAATTTACCTAAGCTAATCAAATCCTTTGCAAACAAAAGATGCATGCCCATTTCACTTCATTCTCTTTAATACTATGTCTATTTACTGTGCATAATGAACCAATATTCCTCATCTTTGAGCCCTAACATTAAACCAGAATGCTTTAAGGAATCATGACTTGTGTCTCAGAAACTACATGGCCTACAGCAGAAATGTGTTCATCTATCCTTCTTTGATTTTTCTTGTACATGATACTGGACAAGCATTACACCCTGGTTATGCTCAAAAGCAGGATGTCTCCAAGAGAACTCAAGCTTGCAAAGAGTGTACAAACATTGATTGAGGACAGTACCTCATTGCTCATCACTGGCTAGCATTGTAAATGGAGCAACTGTGGGTTTTGATAAATGTATTTACTTATATACTTTTCTAAAATGTAAACAATGTTTATTGTTGGATTAATTGATTCCTCCACTAATACTAAAACGGTTAAACTGTATACATCACATTTCTTTTGTGATAGTTTCCTACCTGCCCAGCAAAATAAGCATACTAACAAAAAAAGCTAAGAAATACCACAAAATATATTTTTCTTTTTTAACCATTTTTATTTGGAAATAACTCAATAAGATATTATTTTCTTTTACCAAATTAGCCTTGAATAAAATTATCATAATATACAGTGGTGGTAGAGGGATAGGGAAAAGAGAGAAAGAGGAAAAGGAGAAAGTAATAGAGGAATGAATATATTAATGTGGTCAAATGTAAAGACATGTATGTTTGTTGGCTTAAATTAAATAGAAACTATGTAGATGACTCAGCAGGTAAGAATGCTGTCTACTAAGCCAGAGAACAAAGTTGCCCCATGTCATGGACCTTTGTGCTCTGATGTGTGTGTGTGTGTGTAATTATATATATATAACGGACTAGCAGTTATATGAGCTGTTATGTAATGTGGCACAATTAACTCTAACTCTAAGAAAATATCCAAATAGCTGTTTGTATTTTTTTTTGGGGGGGGGTTCAATGCAATGTTTCTTCATGTAGTTTTGGTGCCTGTCCTAGATCTCGTTCCATAGACCAGGCTGGCCTCAAACTCACAGAGATCCGCATGGCTCTGCCTTCCCAGTGCTGGGGTTAAAGGTCTGTGCCACCACCGCCTGGCATAGCTGTTTGTTTTATGCCTATTGATATCCTGATAATCCAAGCATAAGAAATGCTTAATCACAAATGCAATTTGCTGTGAATGTATACCATTTCTGCCATGAGACCTCATTAAAGTTATGAAGAAATAGTTTTATACAGTTGAATGTATCAATTGGGACAATGGTACTACAGATCACATATGGTATAAAGCTTTTAGATTTTCATGAACATCATTTGTACAAGATATTTTTGAGGGGCTCATGTAGACACTGTTTTTTGAGAAATTCTTATAATAAATCACCATGACTGATTCCTGTTTTATCCATGTAGAAACTAAATATTACAATGAAAAAAAATAGTTACCACCAGAATTTGATAAATATCTTAATCTGTACAGATGTCTATAATAAATTACAATACAGTGGATAGTAAACAATTGGAGTTTATTTCTCACAAGTCTAAAGTAAATATCACAGCATCAGTTTATTAAAAGATTTTGCATTTGGTGAACCTGTTTGCTAGTTTATAAACAACTATTTTCTACTTGATTTCTATTTTCTACTTGGTTTGTGAGAAGTCAACCCTCTCTACATCAATCCCTACATTTCACTTAAGACATAGTCTCAAACACCTCAGTTTGAAGATATTTAAGGATGGTCTTGAATATTTAATTATACCGTTTCTACCTCTCAAATGTTGGGATTACAGACGTGAGCTACCATTTCTTCTTAATGCCCGGTTAAGAATTTAATGCAGGGTTTTGCACATACTATCAAAGCATTCTACCAATAAAAATACACACCCAGACTCCTGTGTATACACATTTACACACACATACATATGAATTGCTCTTGCTTGTGAAGGCCTCACCAGCATGTCTCAATCAGCTATCAAATGTGTCTCACTATTGTTTCATTGCTAGAAACTGAGGTGATATTGTGTTCCCCAAAATATTGTGTACCCTCATAAACTTATCTGGGGTCAGAGAACAGAAAAGCCATTAGATACTTAGGCAGCGGTAGCACATGCCTTTAATCCTAGCATTCCAGAGGCAGAAATCCTTGTGTTCAAGGATACAGCCAAGCATGGTGACTCACGCCTTTAATCCCAGGGAGTGATGGTAGAAAGCAGAAAGATATATAAGGCATGAGGACCAGGAACTAGAAGCATTTGGCCTATTAAGCATTTGGCTGGTTAAGCATTTGATCTCGTTAAGCTTTCAGGCTTCTAGCAGCAATTCAGCTGAGAGCAATTGGGATGAGGACACAGAAGCATCCAGTCTGAGGAAACAAGACAAGCTGAGAAGTTGGCCAGGTGAGGTTAGCTGTGGCTTGTTCTGTCTCTCTGATCTTCCAGAATTCACCCCAATACCTGGTCCGGGTTTGATCTTATTAATAAGAACTTTTTAAGATTCATGCTACAAGAAACAGACACAATGACCAAGCCAATTTAAAAAAGAAAACATTTAATTGGGGCTTACCATTCCCGAGAGTGAAACCACCATGGCCATCATGGAAGGAAGCATGGCAAAAAGCAGACAGGCATGGCCCTGGGACAGTAGCTGAGAATCTGTGTCTTAGCCATGATCAGCAATCAGAGACTGAGCCTGCTGGAGGCTTTTGAAACCTCAAAGCCCATCTGTGACACACCCCCTACAAGGCCAAACTTTCTAACCATCCCCAAAACAGTTCCACCAACTGTGGAGCAAACACTCAAAACAGAAAGCAAGCAAACAAGCAAACAAACAAAAAAACAAAAACAAAAACAAAGCCAACGGGGTCATTCTCATTCAAACCACTATACCTACTACATTGGATACTAGGAACTGCAAAAAGGACACATTTGGAGTGGCACAGACTTCACTTCATAACCAAGGGTAAGATTTTTGCCGTCTGCAATTATTTTCTTTTTTTATTCACAATGTGTCCTGACTGCTCTCACACTTAGACATCTCTGTCACCTCTATCCCCCACGTAAATCTATCTTTCAAGTTTCACGTTAATCTTTACCTGATTTGTTTTGTGAAACGCTGAGTTTAAAAAAGGGTTATCTGTTTGACCATGGGTTTGGAGTTGTCTAGTGAGCCCCTGTGAGCTCTTGGATTAGTTTGGAGATTCATATCTAATTCAGCTGAGTACAACACTAACATTCTAATGGTTAGAGATCTCAGAGAATTTAACCCTTTTAGTGTGATGTATGGGAGAGGCTTGATGCAGGCAACTGGATCAGGGATTTGAGAGGGGCATGCAAGTGCCCAGCTATGATGTAGGGAGAGATCACATACTTTAGCATCTTCTATTACTGATCACTATTACCTTCATTCAGTATTCAAAATATAATTCAGACTTTGATAAATAAGGGGAGATTCCCTTCTTTATACAGATAGAATCAATGTTGAACATTATCAAAGGATATCCATGGAATGAATAAAGGTGTCCCCTTATAATACACAATCTAGGTAATAGTAACAGTAGCAATATCCCAAACATGCAAAGAACAGTTCTCTTCCATTCTGAGGGAGGTGAATCAGAATTAAAATTAATAACCAGTCTTCACACTTTGATATTGTGGAAGACTATATGACTTTTGTCTCCAACATACTTGGATTTAGAACATGCATAGAATCATAGATAAGTTAAGAGAAACTGACCACCTAGAATAATCATTTTCTTACCTATAGCTCACCAACGGTAGCATAAACATAATTAGCATGTCACACATTAATAACTCAGGACATACATAAAAACTGCACATTGATCCCATACTGATGTGATGTCTTATCATATACACTGTCTTTAATAATTGTGTTAAACAATAATGAATATATTAAACAACTTTAATGTATTATTATTTATTTCCTACATGCTTAATAATCATATGTAAAACCTCCTGTTAAAATAACTGTTGTTTTTCAACAGTGAATCTTGGGGTCTTTGCTTAGATTGAGAATCTATAAAGGATTTACATGACAGAATTGGTGGTAGATGGAATCCATACACAATCACATGGAGCAGGTTGGATGAGTCCACGAAGTATCACTGTGGTCATACAAACCATCAGAGTTCAAATCTGCAGTAACCCCATAAAAACTGAAGCCTAGGGAGGAAGGACTGTGAATAGTTACAAGTGTTTATTATCACATTTTGATATTTATTCATGAAATATAATATAAAATCAATTTTAAAAATAACAAAGTACACCTACCAACTAAGTCACAGATTTTATACCAGATTCCAAATCTATGACTGAGTATTACAAGAATCATTTTCTATTTCTAAGCTAGTAGTGTTCACAGAATTTTGTCAGAATCTGCCTGTATCTACTGATAGCCTTCCTGGTGTTTCAGTATTAAACTAAGTAATTTAAGGGATTCATCTAAAATGTAATTTTGCTTAAAATTCTCTCTGTTTCTTATGGGGCCGAATAACCCCATTTTCTCACAGTGACAGCCTGGACATGATCCCTATGCACAGAGAGACAATTTTGATCCTAGCTACTATTTGCACAGTAGCCTCATCTTTGTCCATCTGAAGCAACGTAGCTACTCAGATGCTGTAATTATCAGACAGAAAAGACTGTGATTCAGACAGACAAGAAAGAGCAGACGAAGATTAATTCCATTTCTTTCATTGTTACTGTATTTTGCTAGTTTCATGGAATTGCAATGACAATGCGAACAAAAGATAGAAGCATTTCGTTAGACAGGTCCAGCTTGGCCTCCTGGTCGCAAAATGAGCCAACACAGGTTTCAGTTAGCTAAAATTAACCCAGTTTCTATCAAAGTCAGTATGGAAGTTTGCGGGGGGCGGGGAGGGGGACGACTAAAAAACAGGTTTGAAGAAACCTCATTTGTTAAAGTGGTAACGTTTGTGATAGTTATGCTTAATTTATCCTGTTAATTTGTAATAAAAACAACTTCAGTAAAAATAGTGGGAACTATAATTATATTTGAATGACATTTTGACATAATGGTTTATGAGCAGCATAAACTGTATTGTTTTGTGTTTTCTCGGATCCTGGAGGAATTTTGACAAAGGAACTGATTATGACAAAAAATATATTATATGAAATCTAGTCAGGGCATTTACTCACTTGAGATCCCCCTTCCAAAATTACTATAACTAGTGTCCAGCTGACATTTATCTAGCTAGCATATATTCTTTCCATCCTCTTCTCTGAGAAGGTCAGGGTGCTTTGCAGGTAGATGGTGGTGTAGCTGTTCCCTGTCAGCCTGAGCACTTCACCTTGAATGAAATTCTTTTCTTGAGAATGAAAGAGTTTCTAGGGACTTAATAAGTCAAATAATTTGCCCTTTACTGAGGCATTGCTCAGAGATGGCTATTGTTCCATTTTTAATTTAATTATAAAACATTTCATGTGTGGAAAATACCTAGTGAATAGTTTCGCTATTATAGCTGACAAATGAAGGTGTTTAATTGCTTGTTGGAGCATCAATTAACTTAATCAATACATTTGATGTACCAAATCCATTTCAATGTTATGGGTTAACAGACACTAAATAGAAGAGACCAAGGGAAAAACTGAAGCAGTGGTTAAAATGATAGACTTTACAGTCAATGAGGAGCTTGTTTAAAAATAATTTTTAAACAGATAAATTTAAATTGGTACCTACTACAAAATCCTTTGTAGTGCTATAGCCAGCACTTTCATATTTGCTTGAGCACTTTAGGAGTTGTTAGCAGTCCCAGATTTGAAAGATGAGTGAAACATACTTCTGGGGGGTTGGCATTAATAGAATAGTACACAATATTTTTGAATATCATATTCATTGCCTTTTTCTAGTGAGTACAACCTTGTCTTAAACATGCATGTCCTAGTAGTTATACATTGATATAAAATGATAGTATGAAAGACAAATAATTGCATATTGATATTTTATACATTCTTCTCACTGTGAAATTTTGACTGGAAGTTTTGCTGTGGGATGTCCTTCTGTATGCTATGAATGTGCACTACTCTCATTGGTTAATAGAAAGCTGACAGGCTGGTAGCTGGGCAGGGAGTAAGGTGAGAAAGCTCAACTGAGAATGTTGGGAAGGAAAAGAGCTGACACAGAAGTAGCCAGCCAGACACAGAGGGTGCAAGATGAGAATGCCATACGGAGAAAAGATACCAAGCCACAAGGCTAAACATAGATAAGAATTATGGTTAATTTAAGCGTAAGAGCTAGTTAATAATAACCCTGATCACCCAGCCAAGCATTTATGGCAATATTAATACTCTGAGTGGTTATTTGGGAACTGATAAGTGGGACAGAACCGTCTGTTTTCAGATCCTAGGTAAATCCTTAGTCAATATTTGATCATGTGCTTTATTGTTTGTATTTCCAATTTTCTGTCTTTTATCATTTACTATAGTTTTAGATACATAATTCCATTAAAATTTACTGAGCAAAAATTCAAATACCTAGCATAGTTTTGAGAAAATAACACAAATATTATTTTCTGAATTATTTATGAGACAATTTTGTCACTGACTTTTGAAGAGCTAGTGTCAGGGAATAGGATGCATCACTATTCCTTTTTGTTAAAAGTGTAAAGTTTAGTAGGTCAACTTACACAATAGTCAATAATTTTGTTAAGCATTTTAAGTCTAAGATGAAATTTATAAAGAAGTTTATAACTAAGAGTTCATTATTTACACATGGATTTATAGGAGTTTGATATAAAAATTTAACTATAAATAATCTACATTGACATAGTTAATTGACTATACAGAATTACAAAAACTTTGCATATCTAGGTTAATGAACACACACACAATACATCTATGTAGTGGGTAGCCATTCCAGCTTTGACCTGGAAGTTCCAACCTCCATTGAGGCTTTGGTAATGGTCACACCTACAAGGCGGGGCTGAGAGAGGACGCTGTAGACCAGAGATCCAGATGTGCTGGCTCTCTTAGTTCCTGGACCCTGGATGCTTGAGGTAGACTGAGCAGAGTTCTCCAGACCTCTAAACTATCCCTTCACCTGTAAGTTACCCCACAAAATAAACCTCCCTTTTAACTATGTGGAGTGGCCATAATAATTTCACCAATATATCTGTATTTCAGTGTTGAAAGAGAGAGTCACAAATGTAGATTATTGCCATAGATCTGGGTTTCACTGAAGAACTTGAAAGTATCTAAGATGCTGTTGCTAAAGATGGTACATGCTTGAGTCATAGGGCATAGAAAGAGTAAGCTGCTATGTGTTGCAGAATATTGCTTTAACTATGTAAAGATGTGTTACATTTGTTTATGTTGCAAAATAGTTAAATTACTTTAACTATGTGAAGGTAAGCTACATTGATTCATGCTGCATTTTTTAAATTATGTAAAGATATGCTACTGTTCTACCTCGACTGCCTAAGGCACTTGATTTCTCTAATAAAAGTTGAATGGCCAATACCTAGGCAGTAGAGGCATAGACGGGGTTTGCAGGAAGAAAGAATAAGTAAAAGAAGGAATGTAGGCTCTGGAGAAGAAAAAACTAGGAAGAAAGAAAGGGAGACACCCAGGAACAGCCAACCAAACAGCTGCCAGTCAGACAGACTTGGAGTAGGATATACAGAATGTAAGAAAGGTTAAAAACCCTGAGGCAAAATATAGATGAAGAGGAAGAGTCTGAAATAAGTTGTAAGAGTTAGTGGGGCAAACATAAGATAAGGATGAGAGTTCATAACTAATAATAAGTCTCATTATCATGTTTTGGGGGCTGTTTGTCTGAGAAAGCCTGCTACAGATAGAGACCTGGAAGCATCATTCCTACTGTTTAGCTTTCATAAATTCTAGAAGATGCTAAACAAGTTACCAGAGAAAAAGCTGTGATTCCCAGTCTACCCACCTACATACTACAATAATGAATGGCCTGAAAAAATTCCCACCGATGCAATAGTGCAAGAATATCATGTCAGTAACCAACCACTTTCTGATTAGATTTAAGCTTCGCAGGATGAAACCAATTAAATGTACTGCCATGCTAAGAATCTACAGCTAGACAGGTCATAAGGGCTAACTTATTACCTACTTTGATTAAGGTAGCATATGCCCAGGAAATATTTCTAAACTTCAAAATATGAAAGAATCACATACAAAGCAGAATTAAATGAAAGAATTTCGGAAAATCCCAGGAATACATATCAACCACTAAAGCAAGATCATTTTAGTGGTGACATAACAAAGGTTTATTTATGTAAGGAGATTCTTAGTCACTTGAATATATTACTATTTTCATCAATACCAACATAATATTTGTCTTTTAAGTAATTTTAGAAGAAAATTTAAGATAATGTTGTACAATAAAATACATCTTCTGCTCTTACAATGTCTTGATTATGTCTGAATGTATATTACAAAAAACGATACTTGTTATTTTGACAATCATTAATGTAGTCCTCACAGTTCATTCTGAATTTTATATGAATGTATGTATGTATGCATATTTGTGTATGCATATGTGTGTGTGTTGTGTGCATTTATATACACAGGTTTGGATATGTTTTCTCTTAATGATTATTTCGATACTTACCAATTTCATTGAAAATAATCATACTGGAATTATTTCATTTTCAAATTTATTTTTTATATTTTGAGAAGAATGCATTATTTTTGTTTATACTGACAATCAAGGTCAATTTAATCATTAATATTGAAGATATTTTAATAAAGGTTAATTTCTTTTTTTTTTTTTTTTGGTTTTTCGAGACAGGGTTTCTCTGCGTAGCTTTGCGCCTTTCCTGGAGCTCACTTGGTAGCCCAGGCTGGCCTCGAACTCACAGAGATCCGCCTGGCTCTGCCTCCCGAGTGCTGGGATTAAAGGCGTGCGCCACCACCGCCCGGCAATAAAGGTTAATTTCTTTATTCACTTTTCTTTTGTTTAAAAGAAGTAGCAAAGGGGAGAAAAATCTCTTACATCTCAATGGTATTGTAAGAGTTTTAGGTTACTATTCACCACAGGCTGAGAAGACTTGTGCCAGGGGCTATGCTATAGGACCCTACTGCCACATACTAAGCCTTGTGATAGGGACGTGCCACTTAATGCAAACTAGGGTTTGTCCCTAGGCTCATAGTCCTGTATATTTATCATACTCTGGAATAAAATTAAGCTGATTCATTGAAATATGATTCCCTGAGGGCTGTCTTCATTCTTGCTCATGTGATGCCAAAATGTTGTCACCCCATCTGCCTCTTTCCCCTCTCCACCTGGTGGCCAATAGGCCCAGAGGGAAAGAGGATACCCACAAATTAAGATTCCTTTCCC
Organism: Peromyscus maniculatus bairdii; assembly: GCF_049852395.1. Classification (NCBI taxonomy): domain Eukaryota; kingdom Metazoa; phylum Chordata; class Mammalia; order Rodentia; family Cricetidae; genus Peromyscus; species Peromyscus maniculatus. Next base: position 22,850,500 of record NC_134866.1, on the reverse strand, counting down.
CCTCACCTTAATGAAGACATTGCTTCAGTCCTTAGAAAGATCAATAGTTTTTTATAATGTTAATAGTACAGGAACAAACTTGAATGATGTTTGTTTACTGAGTATTTTAATTTTGTTATTATTTATGATAATTATTACTATAGGATAGATTAGCTATAGAGTTTAAAAATCAGGCCTCATGTCTCTAAAACTCTGTATAGGTTTCAAGGTTTGCAAAAACACTAATTTAGTATACAAACCTAATATATATATATATATATATATATATATATATATATATATACACACAAACACACACACACACACACACATATATATATATATGCAATGAAACCTAACAAAACCAAAATTAAACATTTTTTGTTAATTTAATAAAATTTGATGGTGACTCATTTTCTTATCTGTAGTGTACTGCAATTAAAATTATATAAATCTTGTGAATAAAATCATATAGTGACACATGATTTTAACCTATTGGATTTCATATTTTTTCATTACAAATTTAATGTAAAAGTCCACACTATTGAATGTTGTGTTTCTCTTGTCTTGCATCTAATATATTTTCCTCTAAATTCACTCAAGGATGACCTTGTCTGATCTCTACTCTTAGAAAGGCATATCTTTTGATATCTCATCCATATGTCTAGCACTTATTTTTAACTTAGCATGTGTAAAAGAGAAATCTTGCTTTCTCCTTCATCAACTCATCACCAAAGATACTCTTCTACACTTCCACAAGATGGTAAATGGCAACATTACTCATCGACTTGTTCAAGCCAAAACTTGAGATTCAATCTTGATTTATTTTTTTCTGACATCACACACCCACATTATAAATAAATCCTCTCTACTTTACATTAAAATTCATCCAGTATTTGATGAGTTATAACTTGTCCCACATATGAACATTTTTCTTACATCTAGTAATAGCAATTTTTTCTTTTGCTAGCATGGGTAAATGTATATTATTTTTAATTGTTCATATATGTATGGTTTTGCTTATCTTTACGTAGATGCACATGACTGCATATGCCCAGAGAGGCCAGAGGCATTAGATCATTTGAATCTGAAGTTATCAGGGTGGTTCCAATATGGTTGCTTGGAATCAATCCTAGCTTATCTGCAAGATAAATGTGGTATCTTAATGGTTGAACCAATAGAAATGCGCAGACAATAGAAAAAGTATTTTGGATATTTTCTGTACTGAGTGAATCCTGAGTAAATGTGTATTGTTTGACATGGGCACAGCCTTGCCAAGGACCAATTGTTCAGCCCCAAAGGAGTGGCAAGGCCTTCCTGCACTGAAACTTGGGTGGAAATTGTTCTTCTGGTCTGAGGGCAAATGTTGACAGTGTGTGCAAAGAGTGTCCACTATAGCATTTTTCTCTTGGCTGTTTATAGCCTGAAGTCTGCTCTCGTTTAGTTCCTACCATGACTAGCTAAACCTGTTTCCAATCTGGAGACTATAAAATCTGACCTCCTCTGCTACTGGATACAGCAAGTCAACAATTCTACTTTTCTGTTCATCTTTATACAGTAAACACTCTGATCTTTTGGGTTTATGGCAATGGAATGGTGAATGGATGTGTAGAGGAGTGAATGGGGGAAATAGCATGCAGCTCATCCATCCACAAGCCCATTCCAACTGACCCCAGCTTTTCTCTGTAAGTGTATATGTCATTTTGTCATTTCCCCTAGTCAGGGCTCTGGGACCAAAGCCATGCAAGGGCATATTAAATAAACATTAAATGTTGAAAAAAACGAAGTGTTTAATCTGATTCACATATCCCAGAAATTGCATGCTATTGAAACACCACATGAAACTCATGAGTATGAACTATTACTAAGTTTTAGATATCAGAATACATTTAATAAAAATTAAATAAACCTTATGTACTTGTTTGCTGTATGTAGCTCCAAATAAAATAAGAATGTTGTCTGCTACAATGATTTTGTCAAATAAGATTTAAATTAGACTATTATAATACCTTTTGAATTTTATATTTGATCACATGTAAATACACACAGACGTTTGCCTTCCATTGAATACTATGTCTACAAATTTTTAACTTATGTACACAGTGCCTAAGGCATGTGACCAGTTCAGTTATTGAAATTATCTTAATAATCCAATCTAGTTTCACAGCTAAACATTTTATCATGAATGTGTAGTACAAGTTTTTGATTCTAATACTGAATAGTGGTTGCTGAATACTTTTGGGTACAGTTTTATTCATGCAGAATATATGCATACAAAATTATTTTATTTCAGTCCAATAGTTTACAAACTATAATGTCATGAATATCAATGGAGCATTTAAATAGATCCTTATTTAAAAAGTGCTGACACTAACATCAGAACATCAGAATGTAATTGTTCTAGGTTTTGCAAAGGGATGATCCTTTGACCATTTCTTCCCTATTTTTATTTTTTCACATTCATTTATTCGTATTTTAGATTCTATCTGTATATTCTCTATGATTAGCTATTTTATTCTGTAAATTGTCTTTTGTAAAATGGATTTTTCCAGCCTATACAGTTATTATTTTGCCCTTACTCTCTTCTATGGTATTTCAACATCAATACTTTTAATGTTAAAATTAAAATTACCAATGTTAAAATCTCCCCATGTCTGTAGTGGAGGGTTTCCCTCTCGGTCCTGCCAATCCCCCGCAGTCCTTACAGCCCACTTATAAAATAGTCACTCAGGAGCTTATATTACTTATAAACTGTATGGCCATGACAGGCTTCTTGCTATCTAGTTCTTATATCTTAAAATTAACCCATTTCTACTAATCTATAAGTTGCCACGTGGCTCATGGATTGGCAGTATCTTAACATTTGCTTCTCATGGCAGTGGCTGGCAGAGTCTCCTGACTCAGAATTCTCCTCTCTCTTTGTCCCACCTATACTTCCTGCCTGGCTACTGGCCAATCAGCACTTTATTAATTACCCAATCAGAGAAACATATTCACAGCATAGAGAACATCCCACCATACATATCACTAGAAAAAAATAATTTCCTGCTTTATTAGTCTGGGTTCTCTAGATGAACAGAAATTATATAACAAATCTACCTATCTATCATCTATCTATCTGTCATCTGTCTGTCGTCTATATAACTAATCTATCTGTCTGTATGCACATATATAGAAAGGAGTTTCTGTGAAAACGGCTTCCAGACTGTGGTCCAGCTAGTGTAATAATAGCAGCCCACCCACAGAAGGTCCATGAAACCAGTAGTTGTTTGGTCCACAAAATCAGATGTCTCAGGTGGTCTTTAGTATATATCAGAATCCAGAAATAGACTCTAATGTCACTGAAGAAAAGGACTTTACAGTGACAGTGATTGAAAGCAGGAGAAGAGAAAGTACTTCTTATTTTTTTACTTCTCTCATGCTCTTTACATGGGCCACCAACAGAAGTTGTGGTACAAATTAAATGTGGATCTACCCATTTCAAAATATCTGAATTAAAGGTATGTCATCACACCTCAGAAGATCCAGATAAAAACTGAGTCTTCACAGTTCAAATGATTTAATTAAGAGAAAAATCCCTCACAAGGCTACCCACCAACTTGGATTTTAGTTAATTCCATATGTAGTAAAAATGACAACCAAGAACAACATCACATAAGTGTAGTAGTTTATTTTGTCCTTATTCAAATATCAATTAATTTTAAGATACTTTAATGAACTTACCCTTTTTCTTGATGGTCAAATTGTTCCTCCTGATAATCACATTAACTTGTTCAAAGCAGTCTAACACTTGACACATTTTTGCTCTACTAAACTCTCCATTTTAGTTTAGTGCTACTTATTCAACTAAATTACTATATTTTAGTGTAAGACTTTGAAATCAGAATACAGTGGTATAGGGCTTTTATGAAAAATAAAAGACACATACACATGCACATATTAAAGAAAAGGACCATTAATTTGAAAGGAACTGGGGGAGTGTACATGGGAAGGTTTCAAGGGAAAAGGGACAGTGGTAAATACTACAATTATATAATATTCTCAAAAAACAACAAAATATTTTTTAAAATATAAGAAAAACAGTGACTATGAGGGAAAACTTACTCTTCAAAGCCTTCTGTCTTAGAACAATAGGGGCGATTATAGTGAGAGGCACATGCCAGTCCCATGTATGTACTTTAAAGCTAACGTTAAACTGAAAATGAAATCCATCATATTTGTAGAAACTGCTTATTTTGAAGCTGCACTGTGAAATATAATTAGTTTCTCCTTACAGAAGTTTCAGGAAGTTTTCACAAAACTTTAGCATCCTACATTTGACTGTTTAAATAATAGCATGTTAGACCTCCTTGTTTTGAAAATATACTGCTAGATTCAGAAGCAATGCTCCAAGAACTGAATTAAAATATAACCAATTGATGGCTTTGAAGTAAAATCCATTTAATGTGTTTCCAATTTAAATATCTTTCTTGGTAAGTGGATTATGTTCTTCATCACTTAGTACTCCACCATCAATTTTGCTTTCATCTTTGAGCACTAATGTCATTTATGACATATAAGCAAGCTTGCAGTTGGTTAGTAAGTTGGATGAGAGTCATCTATATTTGCTGTCAAAGGAGCAGTGAAATGCTGGCATCTGTGGAAATGAATTCATTTCCAGTATGAAACCATAAATCTCTTCAAAATGAATGTTTACAAAAAGAATCTCAAAGCAGCCCCAGTACACATAGTTATATTAATTAGGGTAGTGGCAGATATCGTTGCTACTCTACCCATGACGTAATAGCCACATACAAGCCATGTGAATTCTGATGACAAATGACTACAGCAGAAATGAACACATTAATAAGCACTGAGATAATAGGACGGTGACAGAAGTATTATTTGGGCAGAGATATTTTGAATGTTAAAATGAGATGATTTTTCTGACTACTCTAAGTGTATGTATCAAACAGTCTGATAAAGTTGGCAAGATAAGAGCATTGCAAGTTAAAAACAGGAGACTTAGCTTAGGAATAGAATTGTGGAGAAAATCTGGTGCTCTTCATTGAAATGAATGGACATTGACAGCATGGAGGGAAAAGATCTTCACCAACCCTACATCTAAGAGAGGGCTGGTCTCCAAAATATATAATATATGAAGAGCTCAAGAAACTAGACATTGAAATACCAAATAAGCCAATTAAAAAAGTAGGGTACAGATTTACACAGAGGATTCTCAACAGAAGAACCTCAAATGGCTGAGATATACCTAAAAAAATTGCTCAAAATCCTTTGCCTCCAGGGAAAACCAAATCAAAAGGATTCTGAGATACCATCTAACACCTGTCAGAGTGTCTGATATCGAAAATAAAAATGGCAGCCATTGTTGGAGAGGATGTAGAGCAAAGGGAACACTCCTCCACTGTAGGTGGGAATACAAACTTGTACAGTTACTCTGGAAATGAGTATGGCGGTTTCTCAGAAAAGTGGGAGTCAAATCTATCTCAAGTCCCAGCTATACCACTCTTGGGCATATACCCAAAGGATGCTCAATATAACCACAAGGACATTTGCTCAGCTATGTTCATAGCAACATTATTCATAATAGCCAGAGCCTAGAAACAACCTAGAAGCCCCTCATCTGAAGAATGGATAAAGAAAATGTGATACATATTCAATGGAGTACTACACAGAAGAGAAAAACAATGACATCATGAAATTTGCAGGCAAATGGTTGGAACTAGAAAAAAAATCATCCTGAGCAAGGTAACCCAGACTCAGAAGGACAAACATGGTTATGTACTCACTCATTAGTGGATATTAACTCTATAGCAAAGGATAACCAAGGTACAAACCATAGCACCAGAAAAGCTAGGTAACAAGGAGGGCCCAAAAAGAGATGCATGGATTTCCCTGGGAAGGAGAAATAGAAGTGATCCTCCTGGGTAAACTGGGGACAGGGGTGGCTTATGGAAAAATGAGGCATTGGGATGGGCAAATTGGGGGCAGGACAGATGAGTAAAATAGTGAAAGAGATATCTTGATGGAGGGCATTTGGGGGTTAGGGAGAAAAGTGACAGGGAAACTCCCTGGAATCCACAAGGATGACCCTAGCTAATATTCCTAGCAATACTGGAGAGGATGCATGAACTGGTCTTCTCCTGTAATCAGATTGGTGACAATCCAAATTGTCCTCAGAGAGCATTTATCTAGTAATTTATGGAAGCAGATGCAGAGATCCACAGCCAAGCACTGGGCTGATCTCCAGGAGTCCAGTGGAAGAGAGGGAGGAGGGATTGTCCAGGGGGAGAGTCAAGGTCATAATAGAGAAACCACAGAGACAGTTGATCTGAGCTTGTGGGAGCTCACTGACTCTAGACCAACAGCTAGGGAGCCTGTGTGGGACCAACCTAGGGCCTCTGTAAATGTGCGACAGTTGTGAATCCTGATCTGTTTTTGAGGCTCCTAGGAGTGGGATCAGGACCTGTCCTTGGCACTTGAGCTGGCTTTGGGGAATGTGTTCCACAAGCTAGATTGTCTTGTCCAACCTTGATGTAGGTAGAGGAGCTTGGTCCTGCCTCAACTTGATGTGCCCATGCTTTGTTGAGTTCCATGGGAAGCCTGCCCCTCTCTGAATGGAGATGGAGGAGCAGTGGAGGGTAGATAGAAGGGAGGTGGGAGGAGGGAACAGAAGGAGAGGAGGGAGGGGAAAAGTGGCTGTATACAAAATAAATGAAAAAAAAAAAAAAACCTTAATAACAAAAAAAAGCATGGACAACGAGCATGTAAACATCTACACATTTTTTTTTTTTTTGGTTTTTTCGAGACAGGGTTTCTCTTGTGTAGCTTTGCGCCTTTCCTGGAGCTCACTTGGTAGCCCAGGCTGGCCTCGAACTCACAGAGATCCGCCTGCCTCTACCTCCCAAGTGCTGGGATTAAAGGCGTGCGCCACCACGCCCGGCTACATCTACACATTATTATATACAGATTGTTTTTATTTGTTCTCTGCTTGTTTACTTACTTAATTTAAATAGGACCAAATTAAAACTCTTCTATGCTCCTTATGTGAACATTACATATGTTTATCTTTGTGTGCTCACGTGTGTGTGTGTGTGTGTGTGTGTGTGTGTGTGTGTAGGATACTGAATTTTTTTCAGATACCACATCAAGCAATTTTTTGGAATTTACATTTGTAGAATGTTTCATCATGAATTACTATTTAATATCAGTTAATTGTATATATATATATATGTATATAATAATCAAAAATTAGAAAAATGATGTTTATATGCAAATTTGTGCTTTAGGCAACATATTGGTCATCCAAAATACCCTTAAGAATTATAGTGTGAAGAGGGGGAAGATAGAATCTCTATTCCCATGCAATACAATTCCAGTTCCACATCAGAATAGAGAGTGGCACGTCAAGTTAGATATCCTAAATTACTGGGAATAAGCTCTATTAATTTCCTACTTATTACAGTTAAAACTTTATAAAATATTCTGTATGAAATTGAGACTTTTAGATAAAGGAAACAGAATTTTTCTCATTACATTCACTTTCAGTATGTGTTCTTTTCCCAATATACTTCTTCAAAAACATGAGATATATAGAAATACTGAGAAACCTATAAGCAGATCTCACCAGTATTGTTGGAGAGGGATTACACAAGAGTTGTATCTTTACAAAACATAATAGAAAACAACTAAGGCAGAACCATATTAATTGCAATATTCAAAATATAGTCTTTTTTCAGTACACAGCATTGTGTACTTCTTGTGCCCAGAAACTCTGAGAGAGATTTTTTGAGAGTGTTTCTGTCCACCAATAGCAGATATAAAATGATCAAAATTGTATGAAACCTCAGAGAGCAAATCCTTATCAGAGACCAAATTTCTCTTATGAAATTGCCTTCAAGCATCACATTGTCTGTTAATGTCATTAACAGCATCTAACAAACAGTGTTCCACTGGAGGAAGACTTTTCGGTGTTCTGAAATCTCTTTGGATTGCCTTTATCGAGTTCATCTCTCACGCCATATGTGCACCCTTCTGTGTTGATGGCACCAGCGTCCTGCTTCCCCTCTCCGAACACAGAGAGTATGCTGTGGGCTTCTGTTGGTTTGCTCACGCCCACCTCCCAAGCATCTGCCGGCTTCTTCTTTCTAATAACACCCTGCTTCCTTTCAGAAGATATCTGCCTTCTCTCAATTTTTGTAATCTTGTTGGGAGACTAAATCGTCCCTTACCCTCATCATCCAATGACCCGAGGAAAACAAGGCAGGCACAGTTGTCCTTCTGAAGTCAAGTGAGAAAAAGTCAAGTGAGAAAATTATTTTTTTGTGTTTATTTATTTATTTGCTTGTTTCATTTTATTCTCTCAGATATTACATTCCAACCACAGTGTCTCCAACTTCCCCTTTCCCTTATATCTTCTCCTCTGTTTCCTTTCAGAAAAGAGTACACCACCCCCAGGGATATCAACCTAACATGGCATATCATATTGAAATAAAACTAGGAGTATCCCCTCATATTAAGGTTGGAAGACACAACCCATTAGGGAAAAAAGGGTCTAAAAGGCAGGCAAAGAATCAGCACCAACCTTCACTCCCACTGTTAGGGGTCTCACATGAAGACAAAACATACAACCATAACATAAGTCAAAAAGACCTGGGTCAGACCCATTCAGGCTCCTTGATTGTCTCTTCAGTCTCTGTGAGGTCTTATGAGCCCTGGTTAGTTGATTCTGTGGACCGTTTTCTTGTGGTGTCCTTGATCCCTTGACTCCTATAATTCTTTCTCCCCATCTTCTTCAGGATTCCCAAAACCCCACCTAATGTTTGGCTGTGGTCTCTGCGTCTGCTCCCATCAACTTTTGGATGAAGTTTCTCTGATTACACTCAGGAAACAAAAGTAACACACACACACACACACACACAGGCACGCATACTTATGTGTTAGTGTCAGATGTGTAGAGAGTGAGAGGAGAGGAGAGAAGAGGGTTTAAAACCACTATGTTAAAGATTTTCATAGGTTATTAGTTCAGAATAATAAACCACATAGAGTTAAGCATCAGGAAATTTAATGTATCACTCACATTCCACACAGTTTACGTGGATCATAGTCTATACTTATAACAGGAATCTTAAAAACTTCTTATTAATAAAATCAGACCTGAGGCCAGTGATTGGGGTGAATACTGGAAGATCAGAGAGACAGAACAAGCCACAGCTAACCTCACCTGGTCAACTTCTCAGCTGATCTTGTTTCCTCAGATTGGAAGCCTCTGTGTCCTCATATCTGAATGGCTCTCAGCTGAACTGTGCTGTTCAAAACCTAAAAGCTTAACCAGCCAAATGCTTAACCAGCCAAATGCTTAACCAGCCAAATGCTTAACCAGCCAAATGCTTCTAGTTTCTGGTCCTCATGCCTTTATATACCTTTCTGCTTTCTACCATCACTCCCTGGGATTAAAGGCTCACTTTCTGGGATTAAAGGCGTGAGTCACCATGCTTGGCTGTATCCTTGAACAGATGGATTTCTGCCTCTGGAATGCTAGGATTAAAGGCATTTGCTACCACTGCCTATCCTAAGTATCTAGTGGCTTTTCTGTTCTCTGACCCCAGATAAGTTTATTAGGGTACACAATAGTTTGGGGAACACAATACCACCTCATATATTATTCAAGATATCAGCAATGTTGACCTTTCTTTTAAGGAAAAACTTCAAAGGCCTCAAAAGAGAGAGGTACTATATACATCTAAGAACTACAACAACAATAAGACAAGACTTGTTTATAAATATTTCAATATAATTTTAATACCCCGAAAAAGAGATAAACAGACTACTAAACAAATCTTGACTATAAGCTTATTAGGTCTTCAGTCTTTCACATTAAAAAAAGTACTTGAAGACAACTGTTGTTTAGACTATTTTAAACAACATAAGGAAGGTTGTTGATTTTGAAAAGCATATTTATATTAAACCAAAGGAATTTCCTTTGAATTATTAACCTATTCCAGGTCTCTAACTCAAGTGTAATTATTTTGATCTTAGGATGTTTCCCTTGGCCTTCTAAGGAGCAGAGGTTCAGACATGGCACATGTTCTGAATGGCCTCAGGGCATGGTTTCCACAGGAGTGGGGCATGGGGTTAGCACTAACAGAATTTGGATGGTGTGATTTAAAGCCTAGAGTTAACCTTGAGACTTCCAGCATGAATATGTATGTACAGCTCCTTCATTTCTGTTCTTTTTTTTTTATTGGTTTTTCAAGACAGGGTTTCGCTGTGTAGTTTTGGTTCCTGTTGTGGATCTCACTCTATAGACAGGCTGGCCTCAAACCCACAGAGATCCACCTGGCTCTGCTTCCCTCCCCAATGCTGGGATTAAAGGTGTGTGCCACCGCTGCCCGGCAGTTCTATTCTTACATGTAACAGTAACTAGTGGCCCATTGTTGGAAGAACATCAATATATTCCTACAAAGTCAAAGCCACTTTGACTTTGGTACAATACAATACAATATTTGGTATCCCCTACTTCTATTCAAAAAAATGCGCCGGGCGTTGGTGGCGCACGCCTTTAATCCCAGCACTCGGGAGGCAGAGCCAGACGGATTGCTGTGAGTTCGAGGCCAGCCTGGGCTACCAAGTGAGCTCCAGGAAAGGCGCAAAGCTACACAGAGAAACCCTGTCTCGGAAAAAAACAAAAAAAAAACCAAAACAAACAAACAAACAAAAAATGCAAGCTGTACTTTAAGCTTTGTCTGATGCGGTAGTGCATTGTATCTTCAGATATATTGCTTCATAAAGCCCTACAGTGTAAGTAAGGATACACATAAAGACATTTTCCCTTCAAAATTACTAAAGATTATTTTCAAGCAATTACTATAGTGCTTCTATAGAATTTCCAAGTATCTGGAAGAGAATTTGATATTTATCTGAGACACAAGTCTATCGTATACTCACTATGACAGAGATCTTCAGACTTTTCCAACCCAATTGTCTTTATATAGTGATTTTGGATCACTTACTTGTTCTTAGCAGAAGATATAAGTAACATATTAGTGGCATGAACTCTGGAATAGGGTGTTTTGATAGGTAGCTATAAATAAAAGCTTGCAAAACTCATCACCTACTTCCAAGAGAGCAAGCTAAACTCAGAAGCATGGTGTCCTTCAGGAGACAGTTAAAAGTATCAATGTCACGGTTTAGAGGAATACAGTGTAGATGATGTCACTATATTTAATTTCAGTTGACCTTGTCTGTCCACTGCAGAAACTATGAGGGTCATCCTCTGGCAAATGATAGTGAACTATGAGATATTTAACCCCATCTTTGACCCATTTGCAGTGACTGATCCAAATATGGACTTTTCATAAGATTTGATTGACATGACCCTTTGCACAAGAAGGACTCTCAACTACAATGACCTGCATCATTATGAACATTTTTAAATCAGATAAAGGACATAAGCTTGTACATCTCATTTCCTTCACTAGCAAAAAAATAATAATGTATTCAAAAAAGGTCATGAGAAGAATATTATCAATTGTCCAATAAATCCTTATGGTGTTGATCCAAGAAATCACGTTTTGGATAAGGAGAAATATGACATATAAATTACCAGTTGGCTATAGCATTGCAGAGTAAGATGCAAAGGAGAGTAATGAAGAACAAAGATAAGGATAGAAATTACATCAATTAAAACTAGAGTTAGAGCCAATATTTCCAATAGGTTTGAAGAAAGTCAATGTTGCACTCATCCAAGAAACATTTTCAGTGGGAAACAAAAAAAAATCTGTTTGGTTATTGAATATTTGTTTAAATAGTTTGACATGAACATTTTTATGTTGTAATACAGCATTAACATTCTATATAGAATGTTAATACTTTTGCAGGTATAGAACACTGAATGGTAGTAGTATTACCTCAAGGATATGGAGAGCATGCTGAGATCTCATACATCATATTAACAAGTGTTTACACTTTTAAATATTTATTTATCTTTTGTTGGTATATGTCTATCTATATATGGGGGATGAAGTGCTTATGTGGAAGTTCGAGAACAACTTTTAGGAGCAAGTTCTCTTATTCCACCATGTGGAATGAAACAAAAGACAAAACTCAAGGTCAACAGACTTAGTTGGAGATATCTTTACCAAGTGGGCCATTTAAGTAGCCCATGTTCCAATGTTCATAGTGTTTCTTTTACAAGACATTATCCAAGTCCCTACTGCAGAACTCACAGCATTTCTTACGATAGGAAATAAATCCAACACAATTTATAGTGCATTTGCATGATGTTATAACACAAGCCTAAAGTCTAAAGTGAACTGTTAGAACTCATGTTTTCTACATGTTAGGAGAAGCCATAGAAAATGAATCCAGTTCCAATCAATAGGCTAAAAATTTCCAAGCCCCAGTGGAACATTTCTGTGTAAATTAATGCACTAAGAAAGGAGAGTCTCACAAGTCTCTGTATAATAGAATTTCAGAAAACAAAGTGAAGGGACAAGAAATTTTCTTGAATAAGCGAGCTATCTTTGCACCTATACAGTGTGGAATTTCAAACCTCAAGTACAGTAAAGGTAAGAAGGACAATAGATCTCCAGCAAAAGTTAAAGGAATGGCTACAAATGAAAATAAAAGTGATATGAAGTAAGGATAACTTTATTGTGTTAACGAAGAAAAGGATCAACAAACTATAAATTATTTTTGAAGCACATGTGAGGTAAATATAAAGACAAAAGACAAAAGGGAATCTTTGGGCTAAATGATGACTCAGGTGTTGGTAGAGAAATAATGATGTAATGTTCTTTCAGTTGGAATCTCTGAAGAGAGACAGAGGGCAAAAGCGAGACTTCAAGAGAACTTAGAGATATCTTCCAAGGTTACTGCTGAATATGACTTATAAAGTTCAGAAAATACCAACTGATATAATGTCCCAATAAAAACACATGCACAAGCTCACAGCATATAAAAATGTATGGAATATATTTTAAAAAGGAACTACTTGTTTTAAATATGATAAGTAATGAAAATGTTTTGGTCTGAGTTTATCAGATATTACTGGACTGGGCATTGTTAATATATATATATAGGAGGTTTTATCTGAATCTGTCAAATGTTAATGGACTAGATATCATTAATGTAATCTTGACTGTGTATATTTTATATACTTATTGGATATAATTTTTCTTGTATTAGTTTTAATTTTTTTAAATTTTAGACAAACAAGGGGAAATGTGGTGGTATTGTGTTCCCCACAAATATTGTATACCCTAATAAATTGATCTGGGGTCAGAGAACAGACAGTCACTAGATACAGAGGATAGAAAATGGTGGCACTCGCGCCTTTAATCCTAGCATTCCAGAGGCAAAAATCCATCTGGGATCTCTGTGAATTCAAGGCTACATTGGAAGAGCGTGGCATGGTGACACACACCTTTAATCCCAGGGAGTGAGTCTTTAATCTCAGGGAGTGATGGTAGAAAGCAGAAAGATATATAAGGCGCGAGGACCAGGAACTAGTTGCATTTGGGCTGGTTGAGCATTTGGGCTGGTTGAGCTTTTAGCTGTTTAAGCTTCAGGTTTTCGAGCAGCAGTTCAGCTGAGAGACAATGGGGCGAGGACACAGAAGCTTCCATTCTGAGAAAATAGGACCAGCTGAGAATTTGGTCAGGTGAGGTTAGGTATGGCTCATTCTGTCGCTCTGATTTTCCAGTATTCACCCCAATAACTGGCCTCGGGTTTGATTTTATTAATAAGAACTTTAAAGACTCATGCTACAAAAATGCAACACAAAAACTTTGAGAAACTAAAGAAATAAGTTTATAATAAAGGAAAAGCACTGTGAAAACATGAATTATAAGCAAATGCATCAAGGAACAAGGGAAATGTCACATCAGACTTTCACCAGACATCCATCATGTCAGACGATTGGAAAGTTAGTGGACAATGAAATGTTTAAATGCTATGAAATCATTAGAAAATAAATCAATGGAACTATCTATGTCACAAAATTACTTTTAAACAGAGGGAACATGTAAAACTTTTCTCGAAAAATTAAAACACTATTCAATTTTACATAGGCCAAGATTTTAAAATTTTAAGAGAAATATCTCCAGGAATGAAGAGGACAGTGGCCAAAATTTACACCTATACACACTAAGAAGAAGAAATCAAAGTTGTCATGATTTAAAGTAAAATTAAGTTTTATTTCTTATACCCTTTTGACTTGTCTAAAATTCCCAATTTCCTATACGCGTAATTATAAATTTCAATGGCATGTTTAATATACACACAAAAGAGTTGCTATAGCTCCTAAGCAATACATAAGAATTGAAAAACAATTAAGAAAATTACGCTTGAAAAGCCAGTCCATCACTAATTGAACTGGAAGTATTCTAATATAAATATATGACTCCATAATGATCACTAACACATATAAAACAAAGGGTTAAAATGATGTATAAATAACAAATGAGAAGTGTTAATGTTACATCTAATAAGGTGAACTTTAAGTAACACGTAAAAGATAAACAATTTGAATGAATTTAACATAGCACTTGACCTTTAGAATTTAATGCATCCATATAAACTACCATTTTAAATGAGAATTTTACAACTGACCAAAAATATAAACATTCTAATTTGAAATAAAGCAAACCTAACCCTATATAGAAAGTATAAAGTTTTTAAAATGTATTTCAAATTTACAAATGTTTTAAGAGACATAAAGATTTCATGAAGCAAACGTTAACATAAAGAAAGATAGGGTAGTTTTAAATCGAAATATAATTCCAAATAAGCAAGATTGCCAGATTAAAACACTGTATTTCATGTTAAAAAGGGAAATCCTCTGAATGTGGGTGACAATTATATGGATAGATATATTTGGGGAGTCCCTGGCAGTGTGACCAGAACTTATCCAGGGTGCTTGAAACAGCTTTTGGAACACACTCCCTAGGGTGGGATACCTTGCTCAGCCTTGACACGGGGGTTAGGGGAGAGCTTGTATGCCAGACTTAGTTGACTCCTCAAGGGAGGCCTTACCCTCTCCTGATGGGTGGATAGGGGGGTTGGGATTGGGGATGGTGGAAGGGCAGGGAAGGGGAGAGAGGGGGAACTGGGATTGATATGTAAAAGGAAAAAATAAAATTTAAAAAATTAAAATAAATAAATAATTAAAAAAATCTTTTTTAAAAGGGAAATTCTCTAAGAAAACACAAAATCTTAAACGTATTTGCATTCATGAAGTGAAAATTGATACAATGAAAGAAGAAACAGATAAATATATAATAATGCAGCAAACCTCTCCAATTTTCATTCTGTCCCAGATCATTCTCCTCAAGAGCTTGTCCTTTCTCACTATATTCAGTTGTTCACATGGACCCTGTTCAGTGAAATGATAGGAAATAAATTAAAAGTAAGAAATAATAAAATCCATTCTTTGAATAAATATCAGCATATGTGAACCAGAGAACATTCTATTCAACAGTTCATTCATTCAAACTATATTTGTTTTTTCACATGGGCCATGATCCACTCAATCATAAGAAATAAATTAAAAAATAAATAATTATAAAATCAATTCTTAGAATAGTATCAGCATGTGTGAATCAGATAAAATTCAAACTTCTATGGAGAATATATTTTCTATTAAACAAAATGTTTCTTATTTTATATATGTTCTAGTTTTACTACTTGGAAGTGTTTATTCAAAGTGAACAAAAGCTCTTTGTAAAATGCATATGACCTACAGAGTTTATTAGTCTGATATTCTGACTCTACAGGAAATAGACACAAGTCTCCATCCACTGACAAATGATAAAGAAAGTGTGATGTGATGTAATATAATGCCATTTGGCCAGATCTGAGAGGACAACACTGTCTTCCTCAACAAGAAAGGGAACAGATCATGACAATACTGAAAATAAAGCTAAAGCAGAACATGCAGAGCCCTAAAATAGGATTCATGTATACACTATTTAAAAGGTTGGTTTTGTAGAGACTGATAGTATAGTGATGATTAGCTGAAGCTAGTTAA
The DNA here is from genome assembly GCF_049852395.1 of Peromyscus maniculatus bairdii. Lineage (NCBI taxonomy): Eukaryota > Metazoa > Chordata > Mammalia > Rodentia > Cricetidae > Peromyscus > Peromyscus maniculatus. The sequence continues at coordinate 22,834,491 of NC_134866.1, read as the reverse complement.
GTGGTTAAGAGAAAAGAATAATAAAATAAGAAACAGCTGTACATATTAGTGGATATACATTTCATATGGACTACACAGTCAACCAGAAAACCTTCCTTTCTCATCTCATTTAAACTGAATCCATAAGCCATATTAATTACTCTTCATAGAGTACTGTGCATGATTCTTCTATAAATTGGGCTTCAATGCTTTTAAGGATGATGTGAAATTATGATATAGCTTTTTAAAAATGCATACTCATAGTAGTTTTGTATAGAGCACATATCAAACCCTTCTTTGTACCCAGCACATAAAAGCTACTTTGCCTACTTAGAACAGAAGCTTAGAAGTAGTTGGGATAAAGAATCTCCTTTTACAAGTAACGATTAATCTCTCGATGATGGCTCCCAGTCTTCTGCTTTAAATGCTAGGATCATCCCATTTTATTTCCAGTTTCGTTTCTTTGTCATTTGAGAAGTGGCACTCTTGAACTAAATACATTTCAAGGTTTGTTAATTTATTGATCAGACTTTCCTCCTCCAAAATCAGCCACATCATTATCTTTTCATCGAATAACAGATGAGTGGCTGTTCTTGCAAATGTAATCTTATTCTATTGATTCAAGGTATGATATAGGAGGAAAGCTCACATGAAGGACAAAGTGGCCAGAGATGAAGAGAAACTCACTGCTGATCTTAAGCACTTTGCTATTGTAAACTATGCTGTGTGTCTCAAAATGGAAAAGCTTGAATATCACATAAGAATTACAAGGACAATAGTGTGTGCTTCTTCCCCACACTCTTGTCAAAAAGTATTGGATCTGAACTCCCTCTTTTTAGTGTGTAGATGTACCTTAATTCAAGTATAAATAAATTTTCCTCATCTTTACAATATTCATCAAAAACCTGTCATAAGAATAGGTGATTTTTAACAGTTTTATATATATATATATGAAATTATATATGTATGTTTGCTTCCTGATAAATCAATAAGAACACTTAGTGTACTCATATTCCTTGTCAGAGTAAACAGTTTATTATTTCACCGTGTTGTGCTTGTTCTTACCTTTTAAAGTGTTTTGTTTATCCAGAATAAAAGTGCCATTTACCAGGAAGCAGGGGATGGTAGAGTGTTTAACGTGCTTATTGTTCAAGGATGAGGAGCTGAATTTGGATCCCCAGCTCTCACATAAAAGCCAAATTCAGTAGTGTACAAAAGTAATTCCAGTGCTTGAGGTGGACGGAGTGGTACTTAGAGACATCAAGATCCCTGGAGCTCCCTTACTGGTGGTTTAGCTAAACCATTGAGGCCCAGTTATCAAAAGAGTGGCTAAGCCTCAAAACATAAAATGCAGAGGAATACAGAAAGATACATGATGTAAACCTCTGCTCTCTATATAAGCATGTTAGTAGGCATGAACTAGAATCCAAAATGAGAAAACATCCCCCACACTGCCCCCACACATACTCCACACCCCTACCATTCACCTTTATTTTCAAAAAGTTAAATTAATACCTAAGTGAATGTTTTGGCACCCATGTGGGGTCCCTCAGATCACCCATCAGAAACTGTCTCGAATTCACTCAGTTTTGCTGACAGGGCTATGTGTGTCAAACAGATAACACTGGTTATAATCAAACTACACTGAAACTTGTTTTGTTCTGAGTGAATGTGGGTGGTAGAGATATTTTGTGCAATCTGTCAGTTTTCTCGGTTTAAAAATGCTGCTCAGAGAAACAAAAGCCCCCTGCCAGAAACACTTAGTTAAAGAAATGACTTTTCATAGAAATAGAAAATTGTCAACGTTAATTTCTCAAAGCTTTGTTCTGTCTTAACATTAATAGAAACTCCAAATTAATGGAAATGGCAGAGGATCAAAATGTTATGTTTTGTCTTCTTTTTCTCAAAGGTGTTTCAAAAACCTAATACTGTTGTGGTTGTCTCGACACTGCCCTATAAATGCAGTCTGTTATCTGATTCTGTATCATTGCTGCAACACCATATGAAAATCACACCAATGCAATACATCTGTCAAGAGCCCCTGATGAAGAGCAGAGTCAAGAGTATTTGTAACTGGTCTTGCTAGAACCTCCCTTCCTTTGGTGCTGCCATTTTGCTGACTGGTTAATCTATGATACTGGCTCATCTTTCAAGCCTGTGCCACCTCAGGCAGTGAAGGAAGCCTGGTCCCTGATCATTCAAAACCTCTGCATCAATTTTCTGCTTAGCAACACAAGTTTTTATGCTCATCATTTTGAGACATGAAATATAGATATGATTCAAAAATAGTACAGAAGACTGACAAACTACAAGGGATGTGATTATGAATACTCAGGTTTTATTATGTTTGCATGCCAAGGGAAGAAAGAAAAAAAAAGAAAAAAAATAAATTCAGTTAATAATCAAACAACTGTCCTCATATGATAAAGTAACTACAAATGACTATAAACTCTGATTATTATACTAAAGAGGTGAGGGTATAGGAAATCCAAGAAACAAGATAGTTTGAACCTACTAATTCTATTGTAGAAACTTTGGTGTTGTGGCATAGACTGACTTCATTTGTAGAAATCACTGAATGAATTCAGGGGATGATGACATTTGCCTATGGCTTATATTAAAACCTACAGTTGTATTTTTATATACTTCTAGTAAGAAGCAAAATAATGAAGGCACATTAATTTTAATGAAATGTGTACTTTCATCAATAAAAATATTTCTTCCTAGTATTTCTTTATGACAAGCTGTCTTTAAACACACCAGCATATATCTGGAAGGGTGTACAATGTGAACCAAGAATTGATTGTTTTTAGATTGAGATAATGCTGTTCACATCACAGCAGAGGTTCTTTGGATGGTGTTTCATAAGTACACTGAAGGACCACAACAAAATTAGGGTTAAGTTATTTCTTGAAAATCTGTCTCATTGTTCATAGTAGACAGAGTTAGAGTTTGCTCTGAATTCCCTGTCAGCTTGAACGCTCAGTATAATATTCTAATAAATATGTATATGTAAGACGTTATATGTTGAAACAGCAATTTTATTTTATTCATTTCACTACTTATGGTGATAGAAGTCTGGAGTTCAATGACCATAAGATGCCAAATGTGCTTTCTATTTTACATACATACTAATACAATCATAATGGGAATGCTTCCATTTTTTTTTTTCTTGAAGATTTTGCTTCTCAAATGCGTTGTGTGTTTGTGTGGATGAGGTAAATCATAAACCATGATATGATTGTTTTCCATAAACAGATATTTCCCCCAAGTACCATTCTAATGTTCAGAAAATAAACCAAAAGCTGGCTTACACAAGCCAAACTGAAAGAATAAACTGGAAATTATACAAAACCGAAAGTCCAAAGTATCTCTGACTACTGCTTCATCTTTCATATACCTGTCCTGTTTTTTCTTCATTTGAGTTAAATTTCCAGCTCTATTGAATGATGTGAAACCTAATTAGATCTATTATCTGTCAAAAAAAATTGTCCATTGTATTAACACTATGATATTATTAAAACAAAAACAAAAGTTTACAGAAGAATATGGAATCATGATAAAGATAAATGGATTCAGTTTTAATGTACAAATACATTGTGCTTTCTATACCATAATATGTGAACAACAAGGTGCATGAGTGGGCTTTGTGGAGCCCACTACCCATGATGGGACACCTCCTGCAGCCTTGAGGCACAGGGAAGGACTTGGACTTGTCTCTACTGGATGTGCCCTCCAATGGGAGGCCATGCCTTCTTGTAGCGGGGAGTCAGAGGTGGGTTGAGAAGGGGAGGTTGAGGGGAGGTAGGAGGGAAAAGGGAGATCTTTGATTGGTGTGTAAAATGATTGAAAAATTTTTCTTAATAAAAAATCATTAATAGTAAAACACAGTAATTCATCAAATTTCAAATAAATACTAAATGTTTTGAGATAAGAATGCAGGAAACATGGAATAAAATTGCAAGTAGCTACCTGATGATTTTAAATCTCATAGGAATAATTATCTTGGAGAATTGATTAAAACTAGCTGGACTATAACATATCATTACATAATAGCTTTCTTAAAAACCTCATTTTTATCAAAAGCATAATCTTTTGAATTAAGTAAAAATGTGCTATTACATGAACTAATTATGGATTATATTGCATATTATTTCAGAAAATAAAACATTACAGAAAATATCATAAGCAAATATGAATATCCTCTCATTTAAGAGACCATAAAAATATAACTGATATGAAGGTGATAAATATTTTATTTTTATTTTACTATAAGGTAATTTGATAAATATATTTTTGAGTCTATATTAATTTTCATAATTAAAATTTGCAGAATTTTTAGAAAAACATGTTAATTATTCACACATAATGCCTTTATTATTAATATTTTACATTAACATAGCACTTTTGGTAAAACAGAACACTTAAGATTAGTCATTGTATTAAATTCATAATTTATTCAAAGTTTAAGAATTTTTTACCTAATGCCATTTTTCTCTTCCTAAATTCCATTCAGGCAGTATTGTATATGTTCATTATATTTCTTTAGAATCCTCTTGATTGATGAACCATTTCAAACTATTATTTGTTGTTACAATGTTCACAGTTGTAAGGAGAAACAATTATGTCTTGTTATCATGCTCTCATTTGGGAATTTATATTTGCTTTTTCATCAGGATATTTGTTTGTATTTTCAAAAGAAATTCCACAAATGAAAAGAGCTTTTCAATGACCTCTAGAATAGAGATATCAACATAACACCATTTATGATATGAACAGCCACTACCTGCTGTAATGATCTGTGTGAGCTTTATGCAAACAGCTATTTATTCCTCTCATATGTGTCACTCTTGGAAGGGAGTTATCATGTGCAGACAAAGCTTGAGGAAAGGAAGGCTATGCTTTGCCTTCTTGAGGGCAGATGATTTACCATCTAAAATAAGCTTTTGTGCAGGGAACTTTTTCTATTTACTAGGCAGAGTTCTTGATTAATGAATTTTATATCAAAGGAGACTCACCAACAATTATTTTTTCTTTAATTATAATGTAATTCAGCCGGGCGGTGGTGGCGCACGCCTTTAATCCCAGCACTCGGGAGGCAGAGCCAGGCGGATCTCTGTGAGTTCGAGGCCAGCCTGGGCTACCAAGTGAGTTCCAGGAAAGGTGCAAAGCTACACAGAGAGACCCTGTCTCGAAAAACCAAAAAAAAAAAAAAAAAATTATAATGTAATTCTAGTTTATTAATTTTGTACTCAAGTCATTCCCATCTTTCACCATTGGCTTCTCTTTCACTTGGCCCATGTATTCTTTTTTATTAAATTATTTACTTTAAAATCACACTAGCCATTTCTCTCAGAAGTCCTGATTCATTCCAGTGGTCTACATTATCTAATGACATCAGGGACTGGTTATTAGCTGTACTTATTACTATTGAAATATTCTTGACTCCAAGTCCTCTCTGAAGAAAGATAAAAAAGGCATATGTATGACTTATTAAATAATTAAGATAAACATAATTATGACTAGCTCTCTAAGGCATTCTATCTCTTTTAAACCAAACTAGCATTTACACTGATATGTGTATGGCATTCCTGTCTCTGAGAACTTCCCAGTTTTGGACATTTGTGCCTCTGTAAGCTTCGCCTTTACCATGAAGAGACCAGATCCTTTTGCTCCTTGTGTGTAATTAATTATTCAATTACTTTGTACATGTGTAACAGTAATTTAATTGTCATCCTACATCCAGTGGAAATGAACCAAAACTGTCAAATGTGTGTGTGTGTGTGTGTGTGTGTGTGCTTATTACTCCAAATGCACAGTGTCATTCATTTGAAATATACTTTGTGCTCTCATGACCTTCCTTGTCTTACTATATGTTCTATTTCTGTGAAGAAACATTGTGACTGAGGAAACGCTTATAAAAGAAACCATTTACTTGGAGCCTTACTTACAGTTTCAGAGGATTAGTTCATTGTCATCATGGTAGGAAATATGACAACAGGCAGGAATGATGCTGGAGAAGTAGCCAAGAGCTACAACCTGATCAAAATGCAGAGAGAGAGAGAGAGAGAGAGAGAGAGAGAGAGAGAGAGAGAGAGAGAGAGAGAGAGAGACTGGCTTTGGCCTGGCTTTGGAAAACTCAAAGGCAAATCACTAGTGACACACTTCCTCCAACAAGGCCATACTACCTAATCCTTTCAAATATTGCCAGTCCCTAGTAACTAGACATTTCAGTATCTGAGCCTATGGGGGCTAATCGTGTTCAAACCATCAACTTGGATTGCAGCCTTTCTTCCATATTATAACGAAAATGTTTGGTATTCATGTTTCCCCTGACAGCTCAGGATATTCCAGCTTCTTAAATAAGATTATAAAATTAGGCTGATAGAAGAATTTAGTGTTCTACCTTCAGATCTGGTATTTTACACTAGGGTAGATTCTGTCCTCATTTACATATACATCTTTTGTGGGTCCATCCCTTTCTTCTTTCCTCTTTGCCCATCCCTCCACTGTACACTATTTCCCATCATTCCTTCTTTCTTTCACTCTCTACATCTTTTTTTCTCTCTCTCTTAACGTTTTGTGTTCTACTCTGACATGTGCTTTTTAGTCTCTTTACTGTCTGTCAGTTTGTTGAATTAGAGTTATTTTTAAATTATAGCAGTATCAATTAATAATTTATATTCAATTTACGTTGTACTTTTCATTTTTTAATATTAAAGTACTTTTTTCTTTTATAGAAGAAATGATTGATATAGAAAAAATATATAGGTATAAAAGGAGGGATTATGATAGTACCTTCTGTTTCGAAAAAAGTGACTCTAGATAAAGTTTTTTGATGACAGTTTTCTCTTGAGCAATAGTGTATGGCTTCACCTCTAAATCTGTGTTAAAAATAAAGCATGCTTTTTGGATGAAAATAAACTATGCCAAACTGTGAAACTGCCCTGGGATCTACTATCTAGCATGGGACAGCCTTATGGAGGGCAAGAAAAAACAGGATGCAATGGGCAGTATAGGTTTTGTATTTCATGCCTAATTTTCCAGAATGAAGTAGTCAATCTCAAAAGAGTTCTAACATCGGGCCTCTAAAGTATGAAGCGGTAGAATTTTAATCACATAGAATACAGATCTAAAACTAAAATATAATACCCAATTCCTCAAGAAAATTGGTATAAAAGTAACTCTCTAACTTATTGTTGTCAAAACGTTGGCATGCTTCCTTATGTGCAAAGCAGAAAATATTCCACAAGAGTGCAGTGCATGGCTGGTTGGATTAAGGCAAGAAAGTCAACTCAGTAGATGTAAATGTTGAGGAAGACCTACATATGAGTCTACACAGAATTATGCATCTCAATGAGATTTAAATTAAATCTAGAACTGCAGACCAGTAAGCCACATGCATCCTCCAGACCCAGACAAGCTCAAAGCATGTTAATTAGATATTCTAAAGCAATTATTTGTATGAGACAGAATAATCATGACTAAGGAATCATCAAGTACATTGGCTTTAATATTTTAAAATGATTAACTTTGTATAGTTCACCTTGAGTGATCAGTACTTTTCTGTCATTCAGAAATAAAGGCTAGTACACAAATTAAATTCATGAAAATGAAAAACAAATCAGTGTGTACCTCTGAATTTGAGGATTGAAAATGAAGTATACTACACTCTAGACTGTCTTTGGCAATGAAATCATTGCAGATTTCTCTTTAAGTTTTGCTATGTCAATTCACTTTGGAGTGGCTAAGGTGGGGGGGAGAGTGTTGTCCATCTGTGTGCTTTGTTAAATGTTGATTAGATGCTTTTACCATTGAACCTCACCAAACCTTATCTCTCCAACTCCAGTGTTCTTTGTATATCTGTGTGAAACGCAGTAATATTTTCCTGTCCCTATGTGGCTTATTGAAGGGCTAAATCACATTATCTCTGAGAGAGAAATTCACTTCTTTTGGAGGGTTAGATCTGAAAACAGATCTCCCATGTTAGAACTTGACTTTTCTGTCTTTGGAAAGAACTTCTTAATCATTTTTCTCTGATATTTCTAGCCACCATAATTTCTTCTCAATAGATAAGTGATATAATGTGTCCAGTTACCTAGTATTGTTTATTTCTACAATATATAGATGATAGCATATTTTAAAAGAAAGAGTGTTTTGCATAAAATTACACATGTCCTGTGTATGTAACTTTCAATGACTTGAAGGACTTTAAAGGAACTAGATCTAAATATTTTTATTTGGAGACACATTACATTTAATTCAGTAAACATTAAACATCATTTACTCTATGAAGTAAAGTTTAAATTTATGAAAATCTAATTATACAATTCAGCCCTTCAAATAATTTACAGTAAGATCATTCATACACAGAGGAGATGGTTTGAAGTCTGAAACTGTATTCCTAAAACTGAGAATTTAACAAGAAGTCAAGTGAAAATGTATGCCTGATTTTATGTTTGTTAAATAATTGTAAATGGTGAACAGTCTACTGTGTGGGATCTTAACTTAAATTTGTAGAAAATTGTCTCTGTTGCTAAGAGTACATGCTCAAATATCCTGTGATACTTCTTCAGTGTCTATGAGAACATACCCTGCGTGTTATTTATATTATTCTGGAGCTTGTTACTCCAGTGTCCACTCTGCTATCATCATTATTATTTGAGTAACTCCTTCACATATCCTTGTGAAATGCCTATGAGAAAGGAGACATTTATTTTTATTTATCTTTATTTACTGAATGTTGAAAAAGGTAGGATTCACCATTCCTTCATAAAGCATATTGAAGTTCAAGCTTGAAGTCTGACAAACATTTCAACAATGATGGGGAAAAAGGATTAATTAAAAATAACATAAAATTATCACCGAAGGGTACATTATATTGAGGTTGCTTTTAAAGACATTTTACACTCTATTGTCATTCTGCATTTAGAAAAATCAGGAGGCAGTTTGACATGTACCTATTACCACAATTAAAGGCAATGTGAATAAATGTGTACCCCTGGCAATACAGCACAATACCCTAGGTAATGAGGACAAGAATCAAAATTCTTAGCCAGCAGGTGAGTGATTCCCCCATATCTTAGGAAAACTGATCTATACCTGCTTAGTCTTAAGATGTTCAAAAAGTACCACTAGCAAGACAGTTACACTCTAGTTTAGTATTAGAACCTTGAGCAGTAAAAACTACTTCTTATAAAGTTCAATGATGAGGGCCTAATTTAATTTATTGTAATTTGTCTCTAGATTTCATTACAGTTCCTTTCAGGATATCACATTTTTTCTTCCTTTTTCATTCATTTTTATAAAGATTTCCCCCTCTCCCAACTCCTGCCAGATCCTTCCCACTTCCAACTCCAAAAAAACACTATATTTATATATTTATTTTTCTCTCCCCGCCCCCTCTCCTCTCTCTCATCTCTCCTTAAAACACGTATAAACATATGCTGTGGGATGTTCTGTATGTCCGGTGGGAGCCCATTCTTGGGTTCCTCGTGGCTTTACCCAATAGGTCCGCATAGAGGATGATTAGGACCACGGGCCTGAGTATAGGTATCTGAGATGGTCTGCACTTGGCTGTGCTGTGGGATGGTCTGTATGTCAAGTTGCTCTGATTGGTCAATAGATAAAACCTGATTGGCCGTGGCTAGGCAGGAAGTATAGGCGGGACTAACAGAGAGGAGAAATAAAAGAACAGGAAGGCAGAAGGAGTCACTGCCAGCCGACCGCCAGGACAAGCAGCATGTGAAAATGCCGGTAAGCCACAAGCCACGTGGCAAGGTGTAGATTTATGGAAATGGATTAATTTAAGCTATAAGAACAGTTAGCAAGAAGCCTGCCACGGCCATACAGTTTGTAAGCAATAGAAGTCTCTGTGTTTACTTGGTTGGGTCTGAGCGGCTGTGGGACTGGCAGGTGAAAAAGATTTGTCCTGACTGTGGGCAAGGCAGGAAAACTCTAGCTACAAACATACTCACGCACTCAATGAATATTGAACAACAAAACACTACTAAGATTAAAAAAAAAATAAACAAAAATCTCTCCTCGGCCAAAGCAGCATGGAGTTGTTATTGTGATGGACAAACACTTGAAGGTGTGTTTTGCCCTGCAATGGGGTTGACACACCCAGTGGAGAAAACTGATATTCCCTTTACCAGCAGATACCGTCAACTGCAAAGAGTTTCTTGGTTTGGCATGAGACTCAGCATTCACTTCCCACTATCAGTGCTGGATGTACCAGTGCAAATATTCTGCGTGTTGCCACACTTTCTGTGAGCTCATATGTATAGTAGTCTTCTTGTGGCTGGAAGACACTGTAACTTTGGAATTTTTCATTGTCTCTGGCTTAATTTTTTTTTCTGCTTCTTTTTCTATATTGATTCCTGATCTGGAAAGGGAAGGGTTTGATAAAGACAGCACAATTAGGGCTGAGTGTTTCTCCAGTGTCTGCCCATGGATTATACGTCTCTGTTCTTTTCAGGGTATTTTGAATAACAAAGAACTTCAAAAATATTAGATTCTCTCTGCTCTTATGGTCATAATTTTCAAAAATATGTTGATCGGAGGTTGCCAGTGAGCTTCAAGGATATATCTGTACCTATCTACCCAACATGGTGACCTGAAACCCTCGTTCTCTCTATGAATCTTGCAGACAGCTCCACAGTCCAAAATATCTGTCATTTTGTCCACAATTTGGTGGGTCATAATATCTACTCCCAGAAAGTGTACACATTTTATACTATTGGAAATGAGCCCTTAACAATATCCCCAGGTTTTATTCTTCCCAGATACATGACATTTAGTTTACCTCCCATTACTCCATGAGACCCCTATGCTCTCCCATTCCTCCTGACAACTATTTCAATTTGGAGAAAATGTTGTAATGTTGAGGAACATGCCCTCCAACAATACACAGACATATGCACATGCTCAAACACACACACACACACAGAGAGAGAGAGAGAGAGAGAGAGAGAGAGAGAGAGAGAGAGAGAGAGAATGACTGATACTTTAGAAAGCTTATGTTTTTAAGTCAAATATTTCTATGGAGTTAGTATAAAAATTCATGCTTAAAACTGATTTATTATCAAAAATAAATAAAAAGTGCTGTATTTGACTAATTTCTCAGGCACCAAAATAAAACATAAGCTTGGTATTTTATCATCAAAAATCAGTTTAACCTCCTTTTATATTAAAAGTATTTGATAAGGAGAACAGGCATTCAATCTAAAATCTTCATAGAGTCTTTCCCTGAAAGATGTTTCCTTTTTTCTAGCAATAATATAATTTGCTCTTTTTTTGCACATAGTGTGACACATTTAAAAAAATTCTTTAAAGCCTCATGATTTATTTTTTCACCTTTAGTTGTATATGTATTTTTCTGAGAAATGAATTGTTCCTAGACTTAATGGTGTTATGTGGCCTATCAGATATATCTGTAAGAAAGGAGTTAATAATTACAGAGCACATGACCATGAACTTGAAGGTATCTGGAAACCTTAGAAATGAAATGTTATATGCAGAGTTGTACTTCCTATGACTTGTACCTCATGGAACATAATGGGTATTATTTCTAGGCCTATCTTAGGTGTCAAAGCCAAACAAAACAACAAAAATAAGAATGGCTTTAACACTATTCTTTTTGAATTTGGATGAATATCCTAGGTTATCTGGGTGGGCTGAAGGCAAAATGGCTTTCATTATTAACTGGTCAGGTGATTTTTCTATGTAAATGGAAAATCTATAATATGTATTTATCTTTCTTTTCTTCTTTACTACTACTTTTAGTGCCTGTTAATTACTATTCAGTTTTAAGTGATCAGCTTGTCTGTCATACCTTTGATATTCACGTTCTGATGGGTTATTGTTCTGGTCACTAGCTCTGTGCATTTGTATATATAATATGTGCACTCTTGTGTTTCTTAGTAAATCCCAACTTTAGTGTGACTCTTTAATCATATCTATATCTTCCATTCTGAAATATATCTTCTGTGGTGCCTAGTGCAATGCCTGGCACATGAGTAGACGTTCTAAAAATATGAGATTTGAATTCAAATGTGTTCATATGTTCATCAATTCAGTTTTCCTTTCCTTCCAAATTTCTAGACACCTCCATTTCATTTGCATCTATCTATCATCTATCTATCTATCTATCTATCTATCTATCTATCTATCTATCTATCTATCTATCTACCTACCTACCTACCTACCTATCTATCCATCTATCTGTCATCTATCATCTATCTATCTTACCATTGGTAGATATGGAACATCAAGGTTCCTTTTAAGAGAAAAAGAAAGCTCCATCATGAGGTTAATCTACAAGCCCTAATTTACTACTATTTGTCCAAAGCTTGTTATATACGACCCTATGCTCATTAGTGGAAGCTGGTGAGTCACATATGCATGCTTTTTTGAAATGGTTAAAATTATAGTAAGTTATTTTGAGATGGCAGTGTGCATTCATTAAATTAACAGAAGTTACAATTTCATAAAGTGAAGATTAATCACTTGGTATGCTTAAAGTTTAGGGGTGAGTCTTTAATATAGAGTAAGGACAGTCAAGGGTTGTCAGTGAGGCTAATAACACATGGCTTAAAGATCTATACATGCCCATCTGGGAAGAGTGATACTTAGCCTCAGAGAATGTCACAGAAGAATCTGAGAGGAAGCTTGAAGTGCTCAAGAATGAGGCAGACTTCCTTAGTAAGATGCAATCCTTATGCTACAATAAATATATTTCAGTTTTCCTCTATAGATATTGAAAGTAGCAATGCTTTCTGAATTATTGCTGTACCAATAAGGCCAAACAAAGGGATGGGAACATAAATAATTTCAATGACAACACCGCAGAACTAATCTGACTCCACTCTAAATTGAGACGATATATGAGAGCTGCAATGACATACAGCAGGTATTTGGCAAGATTCTGTATATATCACACAAACTTATGGAATACAGAATGAGCTCATTTTACTTGTTTTTTCACCTATAGTCATTATGATTCGTAAATATTGTTTTGCTTTAGATTAGGGAAATATCGATTATATGATAATGTAATAAAAACATTATATTTGAAATTGTCCCTGGATGAAATTTTCTTAATTTTTTTTTGTTCGTAAAGCTTTAAAAGAATGTTTCAATATGTTGTGCTCAGACTGTTAAAACTGAACTATTCAAGAACCTTACTATTATTATAGATTAATTAGTCCCTTCTGTTTCCCATATACAGGATGTTCTTCCATTTCCTCATGCTAAATCATGAGGATAAAGACATTGTCCAAGGTTCTTCATTTACCTCTGTAACTGTGTACTACTGTGGCAATGTTTTTCCAGTAAATTATGCTTTACCATATAAATATATACATGTGACAGCATGAAAATACTGACTTCTTCAAAGGTCCTTTCATTTTATTGGAAGGTTAAAAGGGGTTGTGAGAGCCACAGTTTTCTACTATTCATCTACCGTGAGGACTTCAACATTTTTTAAAAATGTGTGTATTTAAAAGCTATAAGTCTGTGAATTCTTGATAAAGAAAAAAAAGGAAGAAAAATGATTTTAAAAGCATATTTAGTCCGTGCTTGACTACTCAAAACCCCAACAGTCTATCAATTTTTTAATTGCATAATCGAACAGATCTAATTATAAAACTTTAAATAATAACTGTAAACTTGAAGCTATCCACATATTTTTCTCCTTCTGCTGTGTATGTCTTTCAATAATTTATTAATGTATTCTGCCTAAGGTTTCTTTTCACTGTAAAGCAAAAGACTTTTGACTTCAATGTCAGAAACCTTCAGGGAACAAGACTATGATGCTTCAAAAACTTAAACTAAGGAGATAATTCCATGCCCTGATATGGTGGCTGTCACATTTTCCTCTTAGGAATAGACCATGTAACTTTCCACAGAGTATTATTTCTGGAGTCTAGCTTTCCATCATCGTTTGGCGCTCTCTCTTATTTGAAATTCTTGGAACAGATAGAAGGGTTGAAACACCCACAGTCTAATCTTTACTGCCTTGCATTTGCTATATTTCTGTCACCATGAAAACCTTTGTCTAAGTTTCAAATTTCACCTCTTCAGTTCCCAGTGGGCTGGTGTAAAGTCTGTGTGCCACATGCTGAAATGCCAAGACTTCAACTTAGAGAATCTGCTAACTAGGACATATGGCACTTCACCTCTATCCTGCACTCACAGCTTCTCACTCAGTTGCCTAAGTATTAAAAATTGTTTCAAATCAATTATTACTAAGTATATATTATCCAGCTCCCATATACCATCCTTCTTATTTTTTATTATTCCTCCTTTTTTCCCTATATTCATTTAACAAGCAGAATGGTATGATTTTTTTCAACTTCATGTGTTTATGAAATAGTTACCATGACGTTTCCTACATCATCCTAGGATAGTTATTGCTTTAAAAAAAAATCCTTAGTGATTAGGAAGTGTCAGGTGTCATATTTTATTTTTCCATATTACTTTGTAAAAGTTCACAATGAATTTCACTTGTTAATTTTGAACTATCAAATGTTAAATTTCAGCTCTCTGTAAGTCTGCTATGCTGATAAAACTGATCAGAACAGAATTGCCGTTGCTAGTACATGACAACAAGCACTAAGAAAGTAAAATATGATGTGTCCCTTCACTATGATTTCCTTTATGGATAGCTGGGCCTTCTAATCCCAAAATATTATATGCCTTTATAAACTTACAAATACAAACCAGCCTAAAATAAACATTAACATATAAATCTTGAGGAATAATGATGATGTTTTTGTTTAGATATCTTTGTGTTTTAAGAATCATCTTTGTTTAGAGTAAAGACTCCATTAATTGGAACAATTCGTCCCTGCTTTAAAGTGCCTTATGCTCTTCCAGAGGATATGAATTCTGCTCCTCACACCCATATCGATGTACCCATAACTTTATCTGACACCAGCTTCAAGTGATCTGACATCCACTCTGTCTTCTTTTGGCACCCACATTCATATGTGAAATCATGCTTGCACAGGTACACACACACACACACACACATACACCTACACACATAAGTATACTTTGTTTTTATTTATTTTACATACCAACCATAGATCCTCCCTCACCCCTCCTCCAGCTCCCCCCATCTCCTCCCTTTATCCCCTTCTCCAACAATAAGTTCTCCCATGGGGGGACAGCTAAGCCAGGTACATTCAGTTGAAGCAGGACCTAGGCCATTCCTGCTTTATCAGGGGTGAGCATGGTGTCCAGCCATAACTAATGAGATCCAGAAAGCCAGTTCATGCACCAGGGATAGATCTTGAGCATACTGCCAGGTGACCCTCAAACATACCCAGCTACACAACTGTTTCCCATATGCAAAGTGTCTAGCCCGGTCCCGTGAAGGTTCCACAACTATCGCTCTAAAGTTCAGAAGTTCCTATGAGCTTGATTCAGTTGTCTCTGCAGGTTTCCCCATCATGATGTTGACCCTCCCAACTCCCTGCTCATGTAATCCCTCTTCCCTCTCTTTGACTGGACTCCTGGAGCACAGCCTGGTGCATGGTTGTGGATCTCTACATCTGCTTCCATCAGTTACTGGATTAAGGCTCTATGATGACAGGGTTTTCACCAATCTGATTTCCAGGGTAGGCCAGTTCAGGTAACCTCACCACTGTTGCTAGTAGTCTAGTCTGAGATCTTCCTTATGGATTACTGGGAATTTCCCTAGCACCAGGTTTATCCCTAATCCCATATCTCCTCTATCAAGATATATCTTTCATTGTTCTCCCACTGTCCTTCCCCCAGTTCAACCATCCTGTTCAGCAAGGAATCTGAATCCAGACCCAGAAATCTAGACTATGCCAGAATCTTCTGGATTGTACTCTTGTAGAATTTATTACTCCCATTGTCATTTTTACTAAATACAAGTAATGATAAGAAGTCATAAATAAATAATAGGTAGACAAAAAACTGTCAGTGTCACATCATACAGCAGTGTTTCCAGAAGGGAATCACAAATACAATGGTGGTCCATATGATATTAATGGAGCTGAAGAAGTTTTATTAACTTGTCACATTATGAGAGTTGTTAAACTGCAGTGTAGCATATTGGTCAAGTGTTTGTGTAGATGCTTTTCTAAACAGACCCACAATTAGGTAACGGCATAACTCTTCAGTAACAATAATAATTCGCTACGGTACTGTTTTAAATATGCACCATATTATATTTGAGTGTTATTTTAGATATAACATATTTATCAGAAAATACTACAAAATAATAAGATATGTACATAAGTAGCAGACATAACAAGTAAACTCATTTGTCATTTTATTGCTGTAAGTAGTCACATAAGTGGCTAGAGTTGTAGCTTAGTTGTCGACTGAATGCTGACTAGCATATATAATACACAAATTCAATCACTTATACCACACTCAAAAGTTACATTGGGTAGTTGAGGTACTCTACAACAATACTGTATTATTTTAATAAAACAACTTTTCACACAACAATGAAAATGAGCAATAGCACAATGCAGGTTCCAGTCTCACTGTTAAGTTTTATAATCCTATCCCCCTTTGTATATATGTCTCTCTGTATGACATACAGAAATTAAAAATAAAATTTAAAATAATTTAAATGATTTAAGATCAGAAAGAAATTGTTTTAAAAGGGCACAAACATATATGCATGTCCTTGCTACAATATTCATTATATTCAAGAATTTTAGAAAAATAAGTAGACCATCATTAAAGAAAGGAAAGCTATAGAGAAAGAAGAAAGTAATTTAGCCAGATGTGGTAACTGATACATTGTATATCCAGCACAGAGGACATAGTGCCAGAAAGATTACTTTGAAGTCAAATTCATGAGTTTATATTAAAAACTAACAGTGTAACAATTATACTTTTAAAACTACAGGGATATATATGTCAAGAAAAGCGTTGGTACATTGAGTTTAAAAATTTGAGGGTTCTTGATTTTGCTCCCTATCACTAATTATTTGCACAATACCACATAGCATGCATGCAAGTTGTCACATACTTCTTCCAATTTTTCACATTGCATATGCCCAGTTTGCTTAATGAGCTCAAGGGCTAAACGTGGAAATATAACTACAAAGTGACACTTAAGTCTTTTGATCAGAGCATTAAGTCCTTAGGAATCTAGTTTAGTTTCCTTAATAGCAGCCTGCTCATTACATAAGACCTAGCTGAGACGTGTTGGTGTATTTTTTTTTTCATCCTCAGAGCTCTATTACCACATTCCACTGATGGTAAAGCATCTCCTGCTGTGACAAGTATTGATCTTATTTTTCGTATGAGACTCCTAACAAGCCAAACTGTAGCTTCCTAAAATATTCAGCTCTATTCTTGGCTTGTCAGAACTATAAGTTAACAAAAATTTTACTTTTATTTTCCCATGGAAAAATAAACATAATTAATATTCTTAATATATTGAATGATCATAAAAGTGTTTTAAAAGGTAAATGAAACATGAACCAGAAATCGAAGCCAGTTTTAAGTATTACTTGAGTTAGCAATTTTTCTAGAGAAGATAATCAGCGTTCTCATGCATGACATACTAAAATTAAAAAATACGCTCAAAACAGCAAATTGTGTATCTTCAAATCTATCAAAAATTGTGTTATAATGCAAACTTTTGAAGTTTTTTTAGAATAAAGTAATGTTTTTAATTTATCTTTGGATGCAGGGGGTGGGGATGGGTTTGGTCCTGCCTCCACAAAATGTACCAGGCTTTGTTGACTCTTACCCTCTTGGAGGAGGGATTGGGAGTGGGTGGGTGAGGGGTAGGCTCGGGGGGAGCGGGAGGAGGGATGGGGTTGGTATGTAAAAAATGAATAAAAAAAATTCTTAAAAAATTATTTATATATGTGTAGCTGAAAGTTTTTCTGTGTCCTGCCTGGCCCTGAGTCAGGACAAATCTCTCTCACCCACTAGTCCAGCAGCCACTTGGAGCCACGTAAACACACAGAGACATATTATTTTTAGACTATGGCCATGGCAGGCTTCCTGCTATCTAGTTCTTTGTCTTAAACTAACCCAATTCTATTCATCTATGTTTTGCCACATTTTCTGTGGCTTAACCTGTGTCCTATTACATGTTGCTCTTAGGGCAGCAAGCTGGTGTCTCTCCTGACTCAGCCTTCCTCTTCTCAGAATTCTCTCTGTTTGTCCCACCTATACTTCCTGCCTGGCTATTGGCCAATCAGTGCTTTATTATTATTAAACCAGTGTATAAAAGCATTATTCCACAGCATATATGTATACATATACACTTACATGTATCATATGTATTTTTAAGTAAACTTAAAGTATATTTCCCTATGGCTTCATCATTCATCCTTCATGTTCCTTAACCCTCCTCTTTCCATCGCCCTCAGAGTTGTCCTCCTCCTCTCCACTGTTATCTCCCTCCATTTTTACTATTTTCTTCCTCATAACATCTATGTTCTACTGTCCCCCTCCCTATAGCCCTTCCTTCTCTACCTCTACTTGATCCCTTTTTTATTTTTATGATTTCTTTGATTACGTCAGGTAATATATTCACATCTAAATATTTGGAAATAGGAACTATAATAAGAGAACATTTGATTGCTGCGGATATCTGTATGCTGTGATTGTGTTGCTTTGATTGGTTAATAAATAAAGTGTTGATTGGCCAGTAGCCAGGCAGGAAGTACAGACAGGACAAAGAGAGAGGAGAATGCTGGGAAGAGGAGGGCTGAGGCAGGAGACACTGCCAGCCACTACCATGAGAAGCAACATGTAAAGATACTAGTAAGCCATGAGTCACATGACAAGGTATAGATTTATAGAAATAGGTTAATTTAAAATGTAAGATCTAGGTAGCAAGAAGCCTGAGCCATTAGGCCATACAGTTCATAAATAATATGAGCCTCTGTGTGTTTATTTGGGTCTGAGTGGCTGTGGGACTGGAGGGTGAGAGAGATTTGTCCTGACTGTGGGCCAGGCAGGACCAGGGACACTTCAGCTACATTTGATGTTTGTCAAAAAAAGAAAGAATATTCAATATATGTATATAATGTATTCTGTTCTGCACTCACAGTAACCCACTTTCCTTTTTCCTGACTGCCTACCAATACGAACCTTCTCTAATATCAGTATTGTTCTTTATTTATTTTTATTTTTTTTAAAACATACTTGGTACAAAAACTGCCCATTAGCAACTAGGTTACAATGTCATCCTCTAGAGCATGGGCAACCTATGAGATGTCACATCCTTGAAGACAATTGACTCTTCTAGGAGACATCAACTGTCTTGGTATGGTACTCAGCTAAGGAAGGTAACACATGTGCTTCTTCAGTATCCATGATGGAATGGTTATTGGTTTTATGTCCTTTAGGTCTTGTGCAGACAGTCATGGCTGTTGTTGAGTTCATTAGGGCTGGGACCTACCTTGCCTATAAGACATTGCTTACCCAGAGTCCTCCATGACCTCTAGCTGCCCCTTCCTTAAGAATGTTTTTCCATAAACAAATGCCCTTTCTGTTTACCTTGCCTCTACATGTACTCCATGTAAAGCCCACAACTCTAAATATTCATGATAGGTCTAGGGCAATTTCACCCTGAACCTGTCTGATCTCATATGATCTCAGAAGCCAAGCATGGGTGGGTCTGTTTAGTACTTGAATGGTAGACCACCTGAGAATACTGGGTGCTGTAGGCTGGGCTGGAGAGAAGGCGCAGCTATTAAAGGCTGGACTCACAACCAAAGATATAAGATTCAAGCTGGATCTACACATTTTAAATATTAAAATTATCATTTATTGACAGTGATGAAGTTCCCTGTGCAAAGGTGCTTGTCACACAAATATAGTGACATGAGTTTAATTTCTGGGATCCACATATAGGTGGAAGGAGAGAACCTACTACATAGAGATCTCTCTGACCACACGTGCATTATGGCGTGCATGTGCTCAAACACACCCATCGTATGCATTCACACAATACTACTAAAAAACTTTAATTAATAACAAATTGAGACATTATAATTGTAGCATTATGGTGCAAAGAAAATTAAATAAAGCAAATCAACATTTTCACTCTATCAAACATATACCACTTTGGGATAAGAATATTTGAATTTTTTCAGTGAGAGTAAAGTGCATTTCTAGTATTTATTCTATTTGCCTTGTTCTGTGATTATCTTGAAGAAGAACAAAATGTTCTGTTATTCACTTGAGCTTTGACTATCTGCCCATCATCTCCCCATCTTCTTCATACCAAATCTATGGTAAGGACCATTCTAATTTGTTACTTTGAGTTTAATAATTAGAATTCACCCAAAATGAAATTATGCTGTTGTTTTGTTTCTGTGGCTCAATTACTTCAGCTGATGTAAGTGTCTCCAGCTACATCCATGTTTTTGCAAAATGGCATTTCTCAGATAAATGTTGAAGTTCAATTTCTTATGTACCATTTTTAATTCATTTAATGTCTTTCACAGATGATATTGTACTGAAACAATGTGTCACATTTTTTACCTTATTTTTGTTAGCTCCCAAAGCAGTCTTAATAGACATTTCAAATATATGTTTTTTTGTAATTTGTAGAAAAGAAATCATGAAAGATCAGCTGAAATAATATGCTCCGATTAAAGGATGTCAGTGGATATCAAGCCAGATGAACAAAACACATGAGAAAGTGCAAGGTGATCTCTAAATAGACAGGCTACAATTACTTCCCTTACAAACAAACAACAATA
This sequence comes from Peromyscus maniculatus bairdii, assembly GCF_049852395.1. Lineage (NCBI taxonomy): Eukaryota > Metazoa > Chordata > Mammalia > Rodentia > Cricetidae > Peromyscus > Peromyscus maniculatus. Next base: position 22,813,783 of record NC_134866.1, on the reverse strand, counting down.
ACAACAAAACAATTGGAACTAAAGATCAGTGGGTTAAAAATGTGTTTGCTAAATAATGTTCAAGGACAAACAAGGTCCTAGATATAGACTGGACATTCTCATTGGCTGTTACCAGGGAAGTCTTCCAAGGAGCTCAGTGTCACAATTTCTCCATTCATTAAAATCCTGCTAACAATTGCATTTTTCTCACAAGATTATTCTAAGTTAAGAAGAGACGCATATAAAGTGGTTGGCATATACACAGGCATGAAATAAGCATTAATTTCAATTATGTGAATAAACCCAATAAAATGTTTTCCTCATGAAATAATTTTGTTTCAAGTCAAAAACATATGCACTCATTTCTAGAAAACATATCATTCATATTTCTGAATCACAGGACTGTCTGAAACAAACTTTTCAACTAACATGGAGAATATTTTCATCTTAATTTTAAAGAAACTCTGATGGCTACTAAAAGAGAAACATGGACAACCCATCCACTAAACCTTTGACCTGAAATCTGTCCTACCTACATAATATACCAGGGTAATGGTGGGACAGAACTTATGTGGGTAGCCTACCAATGTCTGATTTCACCTAAGTCTCACTCCATGAAAAGGAACATATACCCAACACTGCTTGGGTAACCAAGAACCAGAGACTAGATAGCCCAGAGACCTAAGTTAAAACAGAACATGACTGGTCCAAAAAAAAAATCAATAAAATGATTCCTAATGATATTCTGCTATCCTGAGATCACTGCCTTTTCCACTCATCATCAAGGAGACATCCTCTGGCAGCAGATGGAAGCAGATGCAGAGACCCACAGCCAGATATTATGCAGAGGGAAAATCTAAATTGGATTTCTCCATTAAATCCCTTCCTCCAGAACTGAGGGACTCCCACAGAAGAGGAGGTGGAAAGAAGGGACGGAGGGTTCCTCCTCAAGAACAAGGCACTCGGAATCAACAAAGCAAGATGCTTAGAAGCTCCCAGAGACTGAAGCAGAAAGCACAGGGCCTACAAGAGTCTATATATACCTGGTCCTCTGTGAATGTAATACAGCTTTTAGCTTAGTATTTTTATGGCACCCCTGACTGAGACTGAGTGGGTCTTTGACTCTTATTTTTATAGTCTAAAAAAGAAAATGTAAATAGAATTTATTACATCCAACATGCTCAATTATTATCTTAAACAATATTTTAAGTGTTCCTTCACAAACTATAGTTGTAACACTAAACATGGTGTATTCAAGTCTCTTAGAAATTTGAATCTCTTTATATACACATATATACCAATTCAAAACTATATTCAAGTGTTAAATCTTGCTGTTAAATGCAGTTAGTGTGGTATTTGTGATATTTTCTAACAAGATAACAATATTTTAAAAAATCTATTCTAAATATTAACACCTTCAGAATAACAGACTATTTTTTTTCTTTTTTAATTGAAAATAGATTATTTTCTCATAAAATATATCCTGATTACAGTTTATTCTCCCTCTACTTATCCCCTTTCCTCCCCATATCCTCCTGGATCCACTCCTCTCTGGATCCACTCCTTTTTGTTCCTCATTAGAAAAGAAAAGGATTCTACGAGATAATAGCTAAACATGACAAAATAAAATATAATAATATGAAGCAAAAGCTTTCTTATCAAAGTTGCAAACTGCAATCTTTCCAATAACCTTATTATATTATCATGAAAATACTTCTGGGAGTTATCCTGTATGCCAGTGCCAATCTTGAGAAAGTTTGTTGTATATCTAAATATTTTTTAACTGTTAATTTTGAGATTTGGCAACATATAACATTGACTATACAATTCTTGCTTACTTCAAGCACAGTGACATTAACCAGACATGGTTCCTAAGGCCCAGTGACAAAGCTTCTTAAGATGATTATTCTACACCTAGGCATATCTACTTCTAACAACCTACTTTCAAGGCTTTTGTCTTTATGTTTCTCCAGAGATCTAAGGTCCTCAACTGTCACATAAACAGATGCTGCTTTACTTTCATGTCTCTAAGAAGAGTTCATAACATCCTGTTTCAGGTGCATTCATTCATATTTACTTGCTCACTTTCCCCTGTCCTAAAGCATCCATTTTCCCTCCAATAAATACATGCAGTATAATATTAGTCTATTATATGTCCACAAATGCAGCTTAAACAATGCTGTTTATTTGTTTTGTTGCCATGGGAAGTGAGGGAGTAAGGCTCTAGTCCGGGTTCAATGACTATTGTTCAAGGAATAGAATCAAAAAGTCATAATATGCTTTAAACTGGTTGATGAACTCAAATTTACCAACTAGAGAAATACTTAATTCCTTCTTTTCTTTCTGAAAAAAAAATACTATTCTGATTACATATATTCTATTTTTCTTTTTAATGCAATTAAATGTTTTTAGATATTCACTGCTTTTGCAGTTCCCCACCAACATCAAAAACAGCTAAAACCTTTTCTAACAAGAAAGAAGAATATCTACCTAATTTCTATTGTCAATCAATACTTTAGAAAATAGGTAGGCCATAAAGATCAAAGCATTCCTGGGAGACTGGCAGAGCCATTAAGAACATAAAGACAGCAAGTTTAATATGATTTTCTTCATGCGATCATAAAAAAAAAGACATTTAATATTGCTCCCCTTTTTGTTTTCAGTTTATTCCAAGAGGCTGTGAATAAAACATAGATAATATTTGTAACATTTTTGTTATATTACGTTAATGTGACGTTTATGTCAAAACTAATGGACAAACACTGATAAGTTGATTTTAACAAAATTTGATATATTATACCTATTTTTCTGACTGTTTTCCATTACTTTTAAAATATCTGAGACAATCATATTATAGTTAGAAAAAGTTTATATGAGGGCACGGTATTGGAGATTTCAGTCAATAGTCAGTTTGACACATTGTGTTTGGAATGACAGTATGCTAATACAAAGGGTGTGTGACAAGGCAAATTTTCTCATCGTGTGGCTAGCAATTGAAACAGGGTTAGAATGTGAGTCAATGAATATTGAAATCTTATTCCCAATGAGATAGTAATAGGAATCAAAACAAACCAGTATCAAATGAAGACTGGCCTTTATGAATAGGAATAGTTCTGTTATTATATTTTTAACACACTAACATATGTGGGACTATGGATTTCATACTAAACATGGTGGGGGGAGGGACAAATAAAAGTGAGCAAGTGGAAAAGAGAGTAGTTTCTAGTGATCTTCCAAGGCTCATTTCCGGTGTCCAGAGATCTAGCACTAAATCTAATCCTGTAAATCAAAGTAATCCTGTAATCCTTGTAACACATTCCATTAAATCTAGGATGGTGATAGATTCCTGTAACATGAATCCTAAATGGTCTTATTAATAAAAAAAAAAAAAAAAAAAAAAAAAAAAAAAAAAAAAAAAAACCTGAAGCCAGGTATTGGGGTGAATTATGAAAGATCAGAGAGACAGAATAAGCCACAGCCGCCAGGCAGTGGTGGCGCACGCCTTTAATCCCAGCACTCGGGAGGCAGAGCCAGGCGGATCTCTGTGAGTTCGAGGCCAGCCTGGGCTACCAAGTGAGCTCCAGGAAAGGCACAAAGCTACACAGAGAAACCCTGTCTTGAAAAATCAAAAAAAAAAAAAAAAAAAAAAGAACAAGCCACAGCCAACCTCACCCTGCCAATTCCTCAGTTGATCTTGTGTCCTCAGACTAGTAGTTTCTGAGTCCTCACCCAAATGGATCTCAGCTGAACTGCTGCTAAACAGTAAAAGTTTAAAAGCCCCTAGTTCCTGGTCTTCACATTTTGTATACCATTCTGCTTACTGCCATCACTTCCTGGGATTAAAGGCATGTGTCTTTCCCAAGCAAGATACGAAAGTGTTGGTATTAAAGGTGTGAGTCACCATGCCTGGCTGTTTCCATTGTGGCTTTGAGCTCATAGAGATCCAGATGGATCTCTGCCTACAGAATGCTAGGATTAAAGGTGTTTGTGCCACCATTTTCTGACCTCTAAGTCTATCTAGTGGCTGTTCTGTTCTCTGACCCCAGATAAGTATATTAGGGTGAACAATGTATTGGAGGACACAATATCATCTCAGATTCCTTGCCTCAGAGGTCTATAAAGGAAATTTAAGCAGCGCAATTTATATAATTTATATTATGACTCATACCATACAATATTGAAAGAAAGCAAAACATATTTGCAAATGTGGCCCCTAGGAAAGGGAAAACCATTTTTCCCCAAGGGAGTATCACTGGATATATCAACTACACTCCAGAGTAGGTCAAACACAACAGATAATAGACTCTTTGTGTGTGTGTGTTTCTGTTTTTTCTTTTGTCTGTTTTTGTCTTATTGTTTGTTTTCTTATTTTGACACTTTTTTGGTTTATTTTCACATATTTATGTGTGTACTTGGAAAGAATACAGATAACAGTATACACTATTTTGAATGGGATAAAGAGGAATT